>NC_090375.1:146764721-147087245 GCF_036365525.1 Heterodontus francisci | reverse complement strand
TGGCTGTGTCTGTGCTGTATATCCTATGTAATCCTATGTAACACTTCTTTGCTTATGGTCAACAAAACAGAAATTGAATTACTGGGATAATTTTGTTCATATTCTCACTGTTTGTTTCCCATCCCTTGTCTCATCATCTCCCATTTCCCACAATAAACGTGATGTGACTCATAAGCTGATATTCCCAAACTCTTTCCTCCTCCCCACACACCCCTGTCCTCTGCTTTGTCTCTGTCTGCAGCTCCAAACCATTTATGTCTAATGTAAATAGCAATGGCTTCAACACTGATCCCAGTGGCATTGCCATTAGTGAACAGTTACCATGTTGACACAGGTCCAGTCACAACCACCCTTTGCATGTTCTGATCTTTCAACCAACCTCAGAAGCTTGCCTCCTATAGCATGCCTGTCTACAGTAATTTGTGGACTAATCACTTGTGTAGCACAGTGTCAAAAGCATTGTTGATCTTTGTTAGTCAAGATCTCCTTTCCATTAATCTATATCAACAATCTTGTACCATGCCAAAATGATTCATTACCTTCACCCACACCTGTCTTTCAGTGTACTTTCTAATACTTTACTCAGAGCAGATTATAGACTCGCTGGCTGATATTCCACTGGATCACCTCAATGGCCTTTCTTAAGTATTAGTGTTACAGTAGCTACTTTCCAGTCCTTGGACTGGATTTTCTTCTCCCACCATCGGGAGCAGCAGCAGGTGAAAACGGACCGCCACGGAACCTCGCCGCCGCTGAGAAGATTGGGCCCAACACTCCGGGTGTCGGATTCCATGGCGGGCTGCTGCTGGACCCATCCTTTGGCAACCCCACCCACCCCCCCACCCTTGCCATGGAGCCCGACATCGGGAGTTCAGTAAAACCCCAGCCACTGTATGTGGCTGTCAGTGTCTCTCCAGCAGAATATTATTTAAATGGACAGAGACTGAAGAATGCTGCAGTTGAGAGGGACCTGGGTGTCATAGAGTCATAGAGTCGTACAGCATAGAAACAGGCCCTTCGGCCCACCGCGTCCATGCCGACCATAATGCCTATCTATACTAATCCCACCTGCCTGCATTAATTCCATATCCCTCTAAGCCTTGCTCATTCAAGTACCTGTCCAGATACCTCTTAAATGTAGCTACTGTTCCTGCCTCCACCACCTCCTCAGGCAGCTCATTCCAGATACCCACTATTCTTTGTGTGAAAAATTTACCCCTTTGATCCCCTTTAAACCTCCTCCCTCTCACCTTAAATCTATGCCCTCTAGGTTTAGTCACTCCTACCACGGGAAACAGACTCTGGCTATCTACCCTATCTATGCCCCTCATAATTTTATATACCTCTATCATGACCTCTCTCAGCCTCCTTTGCTCCAGGGAAAACAGACCCAGCCTATCCAATCTCTCTTTATAACTCAAGCCCTCCAAACCAGGCAACATTCTTGTGAATCTTTTTTGCACCGTCTCTAACTTAATCACATCTTTCCTGTAGTGCGGTGACCAGAGCTGCACACAGTACTCCAAATGCGGCCTAACCAACGTGATGTCCAACTGTAACATGACGTCCCAACTCTTGTACTCAATGCCTCGGCCGATGAAGGCAAGCATGCCATACGCCTTCTTCACCATCCTGTCTACCTGTGTTGCCACTTTCAGGGAACTATGTACTTGCACCCCAAGGTGTCTCTGCTCAAGAACATTCCCCAGGGCCCTGCCATTCACTGTATATGTCCTGCCCTGGTTTAACTTCCCAAAATGCATCACTTCACACTTGTCTGCATTAAATTCCATTTGCCACTCCCTTGTCAACTTTCCCAGTTGATCTATATTCTGTTGTAACTTTAGACAACCTTCTTCACTGTCCACTATACCACCAATTTTGGTGTCATCTGCAAACTTACTAATCATGCCCCTTACATTCGCATCCAAGTCATTAATATATATGACAAACAACAGAGGGCCCAGCACCGATCCCTGTGGCACACCACTGATCACTGGCCTCCAATCTGAAAAACAACCCTCCACTACCACCATCTGCCTCCTATCACCAAGCCAATTTTGTATCCAATTTGCTAGCTCACCCTGGAACCCATGTGTTCGAACCTTCTGGACCAGCCTACCATGCAGGACTTGTCAAAGGCCTTGCTGAAGTCCATGTAGACAACGTCCATCGCCCTGCCCTCGTCAATCTTCTTGGTCACCTCCTTGAAAAACTCAATCAAATTCATGAGACATGATTTCCCACGCACAAAGCCATGCTGACTATCCCTAATCAGACCATGCCTTTCCAGATGCATATAAATCCTGCCTCTCAGAATCCCTTCCAATAACATTCCCACCACTGATGTAAGGTTCACTGGCCTGTAACAGGCTTATCCCTACTGCCCTTCTTAAATAAAGGCACAACATTAGTTATCCTCCAGTCTTCCGGTACCTCACCCGTGGCTAACGATGATACAAAAATCTCTGCCAGGGCCCCAGCAATCTCCTCCCTTGCTTCCCATAGCATCCTAGGATATACCTAGTCAGGCCCTGGGGATTTATCCACCTTAATGTGCTTCAAAACCTCCAACACCTCCTCCTTTGTAATGTTGATATGCTCCAGGATATCGGTGTTCCCTCCCTTGAACTCACTAGCTTCCATGACCTCCACGGTAAACACAGACGAGAAATATTCATTTAAGACCTCACCCATTTCTCATGGCTCCACACATAGATTACCACACTGATCCTTAAGGGGACCTACTCTCTCCCTCGCTACCCTTTTACTCTTAATATACTTATAGAATCTTTTAGGATTCTCCTTTATCTTATATGCCAGGGAACTCTCATGGCCCCTTTTTGCCCTCCTAATTTCCTTCTTAAGTGTAGTCCTACATCCCCGATACTCCACGAGGGACTCGCTCGATCCCAGCTGTCTATACCTGACATATACCTCCTTCTTTGTCCTGACCAGACCCTCAATATCCTTCGTCAACCAAGGTTCCCTAAACTTGCCAGCCTTGCCCTTCCATCTAACAGGAACATGCCGTCCCTGAACTCTTCCTATCTCACTTTTACAAGCTTCCCACTTGCCAGACGTCCCTTTACCTGTAAACAGCCTCTCCCATTCAACTTTTGAGAGTCCCTGTCTGATGCCATTGAAATTAGCCTTCCCCCAATTTAGGACTTCAACCTGAGGACCAGTCCTATCCTTTTCCATAACTATCTTGAAGCTAATAGAGTTATGGTCACTGGTCCCAAAGTGCTCCCCCACTGATATCCTCTCTAAGTACTGCTGTGATGTCCTCCCTAATCAATAGTGCAACTCCCCCTCCTTTCTTACCTCCACCTCTGTCACGCCGGAAACATCGCCACACATTCATTTGCCTAATCCTCCTATTCCTACCCTCACTAGCATTTGGCACAGGGAGTAATCCTGAGATTACAAGCCCAGAGGTCCTGCTTTTTAACCTTCTGCCTAACTCCCTATATTCACTTTGCAGGACCTCATCTCTCTTCCTGCCTAATTCGTTAGTACCAATATGGACCATGACCTCTGGCTGCTCACTCTCCCCTTTCAGAATGTCCTGCAGCCGCTCCGAGACATCCTTGACCCTAGCACCAGGGAGGCAACATACCATCCTGGAGTCTCGTTTGTGGTCACAGAAATGTCTATCTGCACCCCTGGAACATTGAGCTGCCACTCCTGCCCATCCCTCAACCACATTTCCGTAATAGCTATAATATCACAATCCCATGTACCGATCCATGCTCTGAGTTCATCTGCCTTACCTGTAAGGCTTCTTGCGTTAAAGTAAATGCAGTTTAGCCTACCAGACCTTCCATGCTCCCTGTTCTGCCCCTGCCCAGCCTGCCTACTGGACTTGCTTGTTTTAACCTCTACATTTGCCTCAACTATCTCATCTGAGAGACTACTACTTTGGTCCCACCCCCCTGCAAGACTAGGTTAAACCCTCCTCAGTAGTACTAGAAAACCTCCCCGCAAGGATATTGGTCCCCCTCCAGTTTAGATGCAAACCGTCCTTCTTGTACAGGTCACCTCTGCACCAGAAGCGATCCCAATGAGCCAAGTAGCTGAAGCCCTCCCGCCTACACCAGCTCTTCAGCCACACATTCATTTGCCTAATCCTCCTATTCCTACCCTCACTAGCATTTGGCACAGGGAGTAATCCTGAGATTACAACCCTGGAGGTCCTGCTTTTTAACCTTCTGCCTAACTCCCTATATTCACTTTGCGGGACCTCATCTCTCTTCCTGCCTATGTCGTTAGTACCAATATGGACCACGACCTTTGGCTGCTCACTCTCCCCTTTCAGAATGTCCTGCAGCCGCTCCGAGACATCCTTGACCCTAGCACCAGGGAGGCAACATACCATCCTGGAGTCTCGTTTGTGGTCACAGAAATGCTTATCTGCACCCCTTACGATAGAATCCCCTATCACTATGGCTGTCCCAGTCTTTTCCTCCCCTCCTGTGCAGCAGAGCCCTCCGTGGTGCCACGAACTTAGCTGTTGCTGCTTTCCCCAGGAGGTCATCCCCCCAACAGTATCCAAAGCAGTATATCTGTTTGAGAGGGGGATGGCCACAGGGGACTCCTGCACTACCTGCCTGCGCCTACTACTCCGTCTGGTGGTCACCCATCTCTTTTCTGCCTCTGCAGCCATTACCTGCGGTGTGACCACCTCACTAAACGTGCTATTCACGATGTTCTGAGCATCGCGGATGCTCCACAGTGAATCCACCCGCAGCTCCAGCTCCGTAATGCGGGTAGCCAGTAGCTGCAGATGGATACACTTCCTGTACACATGGGTCACCAGGGACACTGGAAGCGTCCCTGATTTCCCACATAGCGCAGGAGGAGCATATCACAGGGCTGAGCTCTCCTGCCATGACTTACCCTTAGATTAATTAGTTACTCCCTTAATTAAAAAATACTAATTACACTAGGGGCCTTGTTCTACCCACTTCAATCTAAAGTCCTTAAAAAAAAAACAGTTTAGTAGTACTCACCTTATCACAGAGGCTTTTTTCCAACAAAAAAAAACTTTCCCCTTTTTTTAAGATATCCTAACAGCTGCTACTCACCAACCAATCACCTTGCAGCTCTCCTCTGACATCTCTGTTTGCCCTTTCTTTTGCAAAACTCCGGCGCGCTGGAAGAGCTCCTCTCCGCTCCACTCCCAGAAGGTAAGAGACTGGGCCTCGATCCTCGGGGTCAATTTATAGGCTCCGTGCCCGGCGTTCTCCCCACAGGTCCGCTCCGCTCCGCTCCACTCTGCTCCCGGAAGGTAAGAGACTGGGCCTCGATCCTCGGTGTCGATTTATAGGCTCCGCTCCCGGCGTTCTCCCCACAGGACCGCTCCGGTCCTCTCCTGGAAGGTCCTTGTATATGAATCACAAAAAATCAGCATGCAAATAATTAGGAAGGCAAATAGAATGTTGGCCTTTATTGCAAAGGGGATGGAGTATAAAAGTAGGGAAGTCTTACTACAACTGTACAGGGCATTGGTGAGACTGCACCTAGAGTACCGTCTACAGTTTTGGTCAACTTATTTAAGGATTTGCATTGGAAGCAGATGAGAGAAGGTTCACTTGGCTGATTCCTGGGATGAAGTGTTTGCCTTATGAGGAAAGGTTAAGCAGATTGTGCCTATACTAATTGGAATTTAGAAGAATGAGAGGTGATCTTATTGAAATGTATAAGATTTTGAGGGGGCTTGGCAGGGTAGCTGCTGAGAGGATGTTTCCCCTCGTGGAGGAATCTAGAATTAGGGGGCACAGTTTCAGAAAAAGGGGTCTCCCATTTAAGAGGGAGATGGGGAGGAATTTCTTCTTTCACAGGATTGGTAATCTTTGGAATTCTGTTCCCCAGCAAGCAGTGGAGGCTGGGTCATTGATTATATTTAAGGCTGAGTTAGACAGATTTTTAATAGACAAGGGCATCAAGCCTTAACGGGGCAGGCAGGAAAGTGGAGTTAGGCCACTATCAGATCAGCCATGATCTTATTGAATGACGGAGCAGGCTCAAGGGGCCGAATGGCCTACTCCTGCTCCTATTTCTTATGTTCTTATGTTCTCATGTAAAATTTCAGATGTTTCAAAAAGCACTTGAAAATCAGAAAGCAGTCATCTTTGTGGCTGAAGCCATCTTATACTACATTACAAATGACAAGGATAACAATACAAAACTAATAGTCCTGATTGTGTTATCAATAGAAAGGTATCAAATTGAACAACAATTAAACCAAATTCAGCAATAAGAGAGCTGGGGGAGTGCGGGGTGGGTGTGGTAGTGTTCCAGTGGTTGGGTGGGATTAGACCTTCCAACTGGTGAAATTCACATACTTAATGTACTGGTGCTTTGTTCCTATGTGCATTGTTTCTACATATTTATTGTAAATGGGTTAAAGCCTGTGTAGAAATATCATCTTTAGGGAATCATTAAATACAAGAAAAGTGCCCAACTATTGGAAACTAGCTAATGTAACACCAGTGCTTAAAAAGGGAAATGAGATGGCTCAGGATAAATCAGACCATTGAGTGTAATCTCTGCTGTGGTAAAAATATTAGAAGATATCCTGAAAGAAGAACCTGGATGTCGTAAGAGGGATTCAGCATGGAGTTATATTTGGAAGTTCTACCATAAGGGGTTAAATTTGTGGGTCGCTGGACTGTATGAAGATGGACTAAAATCAGAATCAAACTAGTTAAGACCTTTTTCTATTGAAACCAGGCATCCAAAGAATTCTTGGAATGACTAACTGCCCGAGTCAGTTAACTACAAAGAATTACATGTAATTCTATATAAATTATAACATGGATATAGCCATTCGACCCAAGCAATTCACATTGGTTTTTATCCTCTACATGAATACTACTTCTAATCCCATGTGCTCACACTTCTCTCATATCCCTTTATTCCATCTTTCCTTCAATCACGTACGAAAACTATTCTTACAAGTTGCCAGGATGTTAGAATTGGGGATGTGGTCTCTCTTTCAATCTTGTAAGACCCCTTCTCTGGTCTAAAGGTTCTTGTATTTACTCTTGAAATCATTGGCACACAACAACTTGGATCCTATTTTACTAAATGTGATACACCTTTATTAAATCTCTAAGCAATAGTACATATTCACAATGACACTGTTTGCTAAGGAATCCCGTGAGCAAGGATCCGTCTCAGGTCGTCATTCCTTCGACAGATCTCCAGGCGCAACTTCAGAATGGCTGACCAGGCCACTCTACCGACTGCAGTAACAATGTCCTTGAGGGCTGTGTCTTTATACACTTCCTGACCCTGGGCCTTGGCATTTCAGGCAATACCTTACATTGGATCATCCGATTGGGTTATTAATCCCACCCTGGCCATCCAGGACCACCCTCAAGTGGTCATATCCTACCCTCAGTGGAGGGGGGTGGTGGGGAGGTGGTAGTGGGTGGATAGCGGTGTCTTCAGTTGCATGCCAATAATTGGTGTGATTACTGTATCTTGGGGCAGGAAAAAGGTCATTCACATATTCTTGAGTGGCCATTGTCTAGTTCAGTTTCTGTAGACAAAGTGTCTGGCAATCCACCACCTCAGCGACATGCCCTGACATGTCAGTGTATGTCTTTCTGTCTTAGTTAAAACTGTCCCAGCAATAATGACTTTGGTCAGAATTCTCCCTTCATAGCTCCATCTACTTACCACCATGAGACAAACTCTGCTCACAGGACTCCACCACAGCCAGCTTACATTCATTAATATAAAAGAAATAAAAGCACGATTTAAATGATTAAGAGTGATTAATACAATTAAGGTAAATATTGCATTGGCTTACAATCTTTAAGTCTGGTAGTAAAATTCACAGCCTCACAGCTCTCTGTACAAAAGACATTTCTCTTGGTCTCTATCTCTTACATTTCATCTAATATTCACGTCCTCTCATTCTCAAGCTAGGCTTGTATCCACTGGAGTTCAGAAGAGGCGGCTTGATTGAAACATATAAGATCCTGAGGGGTCTTGACAGGGTGGATGTGGAAGGGATGTTTCCTCTTGTGGGAGAATCTAGAACTCGGGGATATTGTTTAAAAATAAGGGGTTGCCCAGTTAAGACAGAGATGAGGTGAATTATCTTCTCTCAGAGAGACTCTTTGGGACTCTCTGCCTCAAAAGGCAGTGGAAGCAGAGTCTTTAAATATTTTTAAGGCAGAGATAGATAGATTCTTGATAAGAAAGGGGGTGAAAGGTTATCGGGGGTAGGCGGGAATGTGGAGTTGAGGTTACAATCTGATCAGTCATGATCTTGCTGATTGGCGGAGCAGGCTTGAGGGACTGGGTGGCCTACTCCTGCTCCTAATTCGTATGTTCATTTGTTCATATGTTCGCTTCAATCTCTGAGAACATCATATCTCTATCAACACTGTCCCATTACTTCATAATTTTTAACACCTCTATTATCAGATATAAGTGGAAAATTGCCCAGGTATGTCCTGTCCACGAAAAGCAGGATAAATCCAATCCGGCCAATTACAGTCCCATCAGCCTATTCTCAATCATCAGCAAAATGATGGAAGGTGTCATTGACCATACTATCAAGTGACAGTTATTCACCAATAACCTGCTCACTAATGCTCAGTTTGGATTCCGACAGGGCACTCAGCTCCAAACCAAACATGGACAAAAGAGCTGAATTCCAGAGGAGAGGTGAGAGTGACTGCCCTTGACATCAAGGCAGCTTTTGTCCAAATGTGGTATCAAGGAGCTCAAGTAAAGTTGAAGTCAATAGGAATCAATGGGAAAACTCTCCACTGGTTGGAGTTATACCTAGCACAAAGGAAGATGGTTCTGGTTGTTGGAGGTCAATCATCTCAACCCCAAGAATTGCTGCAGGAGATCTCAGGTCAGTGTCCTAGGCCCAACCATCTTCAGCTGCTTCATCAATGATCTTCCCTCCAACATAAGGTCAGAAATGGGAATGTTTGCTGATGATTGCAGTGTTCAGTCCCATCATAACTCCTCAGATAATGAAGCAGTCACCAAGATCTGGGCAATATCCAGATTTGGGCTGTTAAGTGGCAAGTAACATTCCTGCCACACAAGTGCCAGGCAATGGCTATCTCCAACAAGAGAGAATCTAGCCATCTCCCCTTGACATTCAATGACATTACCTTCACTGAATCTCCCACCATCAACATCCAGGGGGTCCCAATTGACCAGAAACTGAACTGGACCAGCCACATAAATAACATAGTTACAAAAGCAGGTCAGAGACTGAGTATTCTTGGGTGAGTAACTCACCTCCTAATTCTCCAGACTCTGCCCACCATCTACAAGACACAAGTTAAGAGTATGATGGAATACTACCCACTTGCCTGGATGAGTGCAGCTGCAACAACCCAAGAAGCTCAGAAGCATCCAGGACAAAGCAGTCTGCTTGATTGGCATCACATCCACCACCTTAAACATTCACTCCCTCCACCACTGGTGCTCAGTTGTAACATTGCAGGAACTCACCAAGGCTCCTTTAACAGCACCTTCCAAACCCTTTACCTCTACCCCTAGAAGGACAGCGGGCAGCAGGTACATGGGAACACCACCAGCTGCAAGCTTTCCTCCAAGTCACACACTGTCCTGACTTGGAACTATATTGCCATTCTGTCATAGTCACTGGGTCAAAATCCTGGAACTCCCTTCGTAACAGCACTGTGGCTGTACCTATAGCACAAGGACTCCAGTGGTTCAAGAAGGTGGCTCATCACCACCTTCTCAAGGGCAATTGGATTGGGCAACAAAGGCTGACCTTGCCAGCAATGTCCCCATCACATGAATGAATAAGAGGAAAAAATCATTGCTCCTCTGCAGTATTGGGACTGGCACTATGAGAAGCATTTGGATGAGGCAAGAAAATAATCTCTGAAACATCTCTGTTACGTTTTTAGGTTTTTATTCCAGATGTTTTATGGCTTCTGCATCTCAGACTGTTCTCTCCCTATGTTTTTGAATAATGCTTCCACTTGCCCAAATATCTAGATAAAATATTACAGTGAACTCAAGATAAAGAGCAGAGAACCATTTTTCATATTTCTTCAGCTATTAGTTCCCATACCAGCTTGTCTTCAAAGGTTGGAAGGTAATACTCACACCAGACCCACACTTAGAGTTTGTTAGAGTTTGGAAGTAATATATTAGCAGAGATAGAGGATTGGTTAATAGGCAGGAAGCAAAGAGTAGGGATATATGGGGCATTTTCAAGTTGGCAGGCTATAACTAGTGGAATGCTGCAAGGATCAGTGCTGGGGCCTCAGCTATTTACAATCTATATTAATGACTTAGACGAAGAGCCAGAGAGTAATGTTTCTATGTTTGCTGATGGGAATGTAAGCTGTGAGGAGGCTGCAAACAGATATAGACAGATAAAGTGAGTGAGCAACAAGATGGCAGACGGAATAAATGTGGGGAAGTGTGATGCTATTCACTTTGGTAGTAATATTGTGTTATGGACAGGAGAGAGATGATAGGGATGGTTCCCCCTTTTCACCTCTCGACTGACTGAAGACAATGTGTTTAAGAAAAGTGTTTTAGCTTCTGAGTGCTTTAATTGTCAGGAACAGGCAAATGACAGGTTTTCTTGTAAGTTTTAAAAGAAAAATAAATGTTTATTATTCAACATCCGAATATACGCAACTACACCCACTCTCACACTCATACAGATACACACACACTCAAGAAAAGATTGTGATTATAAAAGTAGCATGTGGTTAGGTCTTATGATTTCAAGAGTTTTCTCGAATACTTGCTTTTCCCCAGGGTGATGACTTGAAATGATGCAGGCCTGAAATCCTGTTTTCTCCACTGTAAAAAGAACTCTGGAAGTTTAGGAGGATGGATTCACTGTTGTTTTATGTTTGCTGGAGCAGATATCTTTTGTTATACTCCTGTCAAGGTTCAATGGCGAAGTCCTGGTGCAGCTTCTCAAGTGTAGAATTCAGGGCCAACTCGAGTCTCTGCCTACATGTGGCTTAAAGCTAGTGGTCTCTTAAGCAGGGTCTTTACTCTTCAGTGGCGTAGATATTTCTGCCTTTCCTGCTCAGAATATGCCTCATTAAAACCCCTTATCATAAACCTAATTTCTGCCATGTGACAAGAGCATTCTTCTCCATTGTCCTCATAAATAGTTTCTAATGGTTAGGCCATTGTCAGGCAATGGAGTCTGGCTATCACTCATCCACATACCATCTTGATAAAATAGAGATTTTCACACCCAATCTCTGGATTTCAAATTTGGAATCCCAGAGTCTTCAACAGTATTGTGAATCCAGTTTTTTTAATTATTTGGAGAAAGGCAGCCATTACCACAGCAAGGGTCATTTGCATTTTAATGACTTCTCCAAGACTTGTTCAGACATGAAAATTAGCTCGGGGTTATTGCAGTTCCATGTACAGGAAAGAAAAGATCACCTGACCTCTCAACTCCATTTTGTTTTATAGGGAAGTGTCCTTCTTAATTTCATATTCATAAGTTCGTATTGAGTGAGCATGACAATTGGAAAAGCAGAATATTTTTAAAGGCATGAAACTTGTAAACTTTGATGTTCAGAGAGGCTTGGGTGTGCTTGTACAAGGAACACAGAAAGTTAGCATGCAGGTACAGCAAGCAATTAGGAAGGCAAATGGCATGTTAGCCTTTATTGCAAGTGGATTGAAGTACAAGAATAAGAGGTCTAGTTACAATTTATATAGAGCTTTGGTGAGACCATACCTCGAGTACAGTGTGCAGTTTTGGTCTCCATATTTAAGGAAAGACATACTTACATTGGAGACAGTACAGTGAAAGTTCACTAGATTGGTCCCTGGGATGAGAAGCTGAGTAAATTGGGCTATATTCTCTGGAGTTTAGAAGAATGAGAGGTGATCTCATTGAAACATACAAGATTCTGTATGGACTTGACAGGATGGGGAACAGGCAGATAAGCGGAGTTGAAGCCAAAGATCAGCCATGATCATATTGAATGGCAGAGCAGGCTTGACGGGCTGTATAGTCTACTCCTGCTCCTATTTCTTATGTTCTTATGTTGTGCCAAATGTGTTTATTTAAGCAATTAATAAATAAACAATCAAATAATAGCAGAAGCTTAATATATATATTTATAGCAGTTCATAAAACTTTACCGTCCCTTAAGAACGGTATTTTATTTTTTTTTTCTTGCCAACTATAGGACATGTCTTACCTATCTTATTTTAAGTGCTAACCAAACAGAAGCTGCAGCAGAAGAGTGGGGAAGTGGATCAGGACATGGATATTCAAGGTCCCAGGATGCACTGGGAGCTCTAGTAGGACCTCATAAGAAGCAGAACTTCCACCTATCCCTTACAAGGACATTGCCGCAGATGGCACAGGGCCAGGATGAAGGCTCCCTATTTTAGAAGCCCCCAAAATCTTGGCCTTTCAGAAGTCCAGTGCTTCTTCAGATGCTAGTGTACCTCAGGGGATAAGGTACACCAGCCTCATGAATGAAGGTTTGCAATCCACATCGGGGATCCAGGCCAAGGCAAAGAACATCTAAACAATTCACGCATTTACATTTTAACTAAGTGGTTTGACTCCATCAAACAAACAATCAAGAGACCAAAACTTGTTGCAACATTATATTAAGTAAAGCAGGAATGTGGTATGAGTGAGGCTAGTTTATAACACTTTAATATTGTGACAGAATTTTAAGAGCCATGTTGAAGTCTGGACAAAAATGACTGAGTTTTGTCAGTATTTTCGAAAATACTTCGACATTAGCAAGGGTGCAAAGTGACTTACCTGAAAGAGGACTGGTAGCATGCCTCATGCAAGATGATCGGCCCAGGGGTTATGTCACAACAACTCTAACAATTGAAACAAGTTATGTTCAAGTCAAAAAAACCCAGTAATTATCCTTTTTGGATTCGAGGAATTTGACTGGTACATCTTTGGGAAGAAAATTATTGAGTATATGATTTACAAGCCACTTGAAGTAATTTTGGAGCAAAACACAAATTCTTTCCTTCAAACAGCTCCAAAGAGTGATATCACATCTGCAAAAATACAAACTTAATGCTGTCTAAAAGAAATGGTAGAAATCTGTTTGCACTCAGCACAATAGTTTCGGTGGTAGGTTACTAGACCAATAATCCAAAAAAATGAGTTCAAATTCCACGAAGACAGTTTGAGAATTTGAATTCAGTTTGAAAGTAAATCTGATATCAGTAAAAAGTGAACATGAAACTGTAGGATTGTCATAAAATCTGAACTGGTTCACTAAAATTCTTGAGGGAAAGAAACCTGTTGTCCTCATCTGATGGGGCCTATATGTGACTCCAGACCAACATGGTTGACTATTTACCCTCTGAAATGGCCTAGCAAGCAACTCAAGTGCATCAAAATTGTTATACAGAGGCACACCATGACATTCTCAAGGCAAATAGTGATGGGCAATAAATTTCAGCCTTGTCTGTGCCATCCTGATAATTAGTTTAAAAAAGAAGTCCTGATGTCAGTATGAGAGTGTGGAATTCATGTCTATTGTCAGATGCTTAGAAACAAAAATGATAGAAATCTATAACAATGACCAGATGGAATGACTAACGCTCCAGGCGTAGATGAGGGCTTGGTATTGCTGAAATTTATAATAAGCAAAGGATGGCCTGACACAACAGAGGAAACATCGCCCAGATAATTGTGTATTTCAATGAGAGAGAAACTAAGCAAACTGATGGTTAAGGAAAGGTTGAGTAGTTACACCTCCGAATGTTAAAGAAGAAATGAAGCAGAGTTCACTTGAACCAAATTGGAATCCAAGATCATTTTCAAAGAGCTCGAGAAGTGATTTACTTATCTCTGATAAATAAAGACAATTGGTATGTTGGCCTTTATTACAAGAGGATTTAAGTATAGTAGTAAAGATGTCTTACTGTAACTATATAGAGCCTTGGTGAAACCGCACCTGGAGTATTGTGTGCAATTTTGGTCTCCTTACCTAAGGAAAGATATACTTGCCATAGAGGGAGTGCAACAAAGGTTCACCAAACTAATTCCTGGGATGGAGGGTTGTCATATGAGGAAAGATTAAATAGACTGGGCCTTTATTCTCTGGTGTTTAGAAGAATGAGACGTGATTTCAATCAAGCAGAGCTCAACAGGGTAGATGCAGGAAGGATATTTCCCCTGGCTGGGGAGTCTAGAACCAGGGGACACAGTCTCAAAATAAGGGGCAGGCTATTTAGGACTGAGATGAGGAGGAATTTCTTCACTCAGAAGGTGTTGAATATTTGGAATTCTCTGCCCCAGAGGGCTGTGGAGGCTCAGTCATTGAGTATGTTCAAGACTGAGATTGATAGATTTCTACATGTTAAAAACATCAAGGGATACGAGGATAGTGCAGGGGAATGGTGTTAAAGTAGAAGATCAGCCATGACCTCATTGAATGATAGAGCGGGCTCGAAGGGCTGAATGGCCTACTCCTGCTCCTGTTTCTTATGTTCTTATGATATATTGATGTCTAGGCATGATACATGCAAATAGTTTCAGGCTGGACAGCAAAAGGAACGCCTCAACAGCTACTAAATACCAGAAAGCCTCTAGAAGTAAGTAGCACATGACACATTTGCAGCAGATAAAGAGATTATCTTTTATATTCTGTTTTCTTTAATATTGACAGTGATAAAAAGAGGAAGTCCAAGCTAAAGTTCATTGTTGCACACCACCACATTCCAAGTGAGATTATACTATTTAACTTAAGGGAATTCCAAGAATTTGCACAGTATGAGTTAAATCACATCATCAAGGTAAATCAAATATTAAAGGAATCCAGAGAACACTGCTAAAATTGTAAATACACTCTTGAAAAAAGCACAAAAGGCCAGAGCACCAACCCTTACCTGGCCCTTCTCGACTGGTATAATACATCAAGTGATATTGGCCAGTTTGCAAGCCCACCAACCATTTGAGTTAAGACACTTCTCCTTACAATGAGCCAACTTCTGAAGCATAGTCAGTGATGTATGAGAGAAGCAACACCTGAGAAATATTGGTGTAGTAGTGTAGTGATTATGGCACTGCAGAAATAATCCAAAGGCCTGAACTAATAGTCTAGAGAATGAGAGTTCAAATCCCACAATGGCAGTTTGAGAAATTGAATTTAGCTTTGAATTCATATCAATAAATGTGGCCATAAAGCTGTCAGATTATCATTTTTAAAAATGGTTCACTATTATCCTTCAGGGAAGTAGACCTGCCATCCTTACCCAGTCTTCCCTATAGGTGAATCCAGTCCTACACAAATGTGGTTGTTTCTTAATTGCCCTCTGAAGTGGCCTAGCAGACAATTCAATTGTATGAAACCGGTACCAGTTGTTCAAGAAACCAGCCCACCATCACCTTCTCATGGTATCAAGGGTTGGGCAATAAATGTCAGTGATGCTCATAATCCAAGAACATATTTTTAAAAATTCACCTTAGACAAGTTGTCAGAATCTAGCCAACAGGGAAAAGGAAATGGATCCTAACAAAAATGCAACAGTGATTGGATACCACATCCTATTATGAAATGGCAGAGGGTGGAAAGAGCTTTAAAAGAAACCAGAGACACCTGCAAATAATACTAAAGCACCATCTGTTGAGAGACCCAGGAATGAAGTTACACAATGTGTTATAAAAGTGGAGCAGCTCAAGCAGTTTACAACCAAACCACAGCCACAATGATAAAGCACAGCTGAAGAAAAAGTCACAGCAAATCACCTGCAAAACAGAGCCAAAACTAAGAACCAGTACAGCAACAGGAACCCTGGATGGAAAAGGCTCCCCTCAACACCAAATGAAGGTTAAGTCCACAACAAGGAATGGCAGCATAGTGCCACAACTACATAACAATGGTTTAATGAGTGACATTGTAATGTTTTGACCAGCTTTGACTGAAATTATGGGCCAGTAAAGCAACCCCTGTGCTGTAGCAGCACCACACTTCAGCAATGCGTGCCCCTGGCACAGTGCCAAGAGCAAGAGATGGCCCGGATTCCCAGAGATGGAAACTTGACATGGTGACTGGCAGCCCGCTCTATTTCCTCATCTACAAAATGATAGGGACACGCAGTCTTCAGCAAACAAAGGGCTCAGACAATGTTATGGAAGATTGTTCATCTAGGCAGATATTTCCATGAGGATTGAAGCCACCTCTGTACTGTCCTTTCTAGGGTAGTGTTATTGGCAAAGCAAATAACAAAGCAACTTTAACAATGCTGGTCAGATTCAATGAGGGGCTTTCAATAATTAAGGCTAAACTTAAAACTTTCCTCAAGAAAATCCCTTCAAAAGGGCTCGTTGAACAAATAACCTCCCTTATGATACAAGTAAAAGACTGCATTAGTGATGTTGAAAGTACCCAAGAACACCAATGTCAACTCATCCTTATTTTCCGTTAAAGACAGAGATCTCCAATAGATCAGCTCCTAAACTTGATTCCCATTCAGAATCAGGAGGTAGATAAGAGTGTCTGCATTAAATTAGTCCCAACGGTCGCAGCCTGGAACAATTGTGCTTGAATATTCTTGCAAATAGGATCATCCCTGCGCCATGAGCCACCCACACCACATCCTCCCAGTTAGTTTGAAAGGTACTAAAGGCCATAAGACTGCAAAAAAAAATTAGGGGTTCTGTGCAGTTGACACTGGACTTTATCAGATTTAAGGACCACTGCAATTATACAAACCTGTTTCTGGGATCTAACAGCATGCTAGATGTTGGGAGCCCAAGAAAATAGGAAGTACCAAATTAAATAAAGAACATATTAAAAATTTGAAAGGATTCTCAAAATATCATGAAAGCAAAGAACCATTTATAAAGAGAACTCTATAATGGAAAAATAAAATGTGTACAGCAGAGGGGAAAATGAAACTGACGGCAAATCTCACGGTAGATTATTTAAAGTTAGAAAGGAAAGTTAAACCCTGTCCAGGAAATGGAACGTCACAGAAATTGTCCTCAAGTGATTTTCCCTTTGTAGTAGTTAACAGGCATGAAAAAATTGGACAAATTTATCTCTCTTCCAGACCAGAATTTGGGAAAGGTATGACTGATTATTTTAGAACAAAACCAATTTTGTTTTGGTATAGGGGAGAGATGACAGAAAGCAGAAGGAATTATCCCTAGAATAGTTTTCAGGTACTGCCAGTGTTGTGAGATATTCTTTCAACCTTTCCCCATAAACTAGCACTTACCAATGGAAATATAAGTGCCCTGGAATTTATCTTGCTTTTGCAAGAATCTATTGTGTACCCTGACTTGGAATATCATTGAGGAAACAGCAACAGGAGTAAAAGGTAAGTGATTCCAATAGTATTTTTTTGGGAAGAGGGGTGGCAACTCTATAAATATTTATATCAAAGAGTTGGAATGGTTAATTCTACCTCTGCTATCCTTTAGCTGAGGTATGTCAGCTGAAGTGCAATGATCAACCAGTAATTCAGAAACTTCCTGAACAATGACAGTCATTGTGCACACCAGCTCTCGAGGGTAAAGGGTTACCACACTTTAGGTCAAATAACTTGAGACCTAGTACAAAATGGCTGCTTCCTGCCCTCAAAACATTTAAGCAGATGGTCCAGCACCTACCAAGCACCAAAGTTTTAGAATGCAAGATAATGGAACACTAGCAGGTCACAGAACAGCCCTGGACATGAGACCTATTTCAACTGGTGCTCCTGAAACAAAACTAGGCCAATCAGTCTAACCTCAGTAGTGGGAAAATTATTGGAATCTATACTGAGAGACAGGATAAACTGTCATTTATAAAGGCATAGGTTAATCAAGGATAGTCAGCATGGATTTGTTGAAAGAAGATCTTGTTTGACCAACTTGATCAAATTTTTTTGAAGAAGTAACAAGGAAGATAGATGAGGGTAGTGCAGTTGATGTGGTCTACATGAATTTTAGCAAGGTCCCACATGGAAGACTGGGTTAAAAAAAAATCCCATGAGATCTAGGGAAATGCAGCAAGGTGGATACAAAATTGGCTCAGTGGCAGGAAACAAAGGGTAATTGTTGACGGCTGTTTTAGCAACCTGAAGGCTGTATTCAGCAGCGTTCCGCAGGGCTCAGTACTGGGTCCCCTGCTTTTTGTGGTGTATATTAACGATTTGGATATAAATGTAGGGGACATGATCAAGAAGTTTGCGGACGACACAAAGATTGGCTGTGTGGTAGATAGTAAGGAGGATAGCTGTAGGCTGCAGGAAGATATTGATGGTCTGGTCAGATGGGCAGAAAAGTGGCAAATGGAATCCAACTTGGAGAAGTGTGAGGTGATGCATTTTGGGGAGGTCAAACAAGGCAAAGGAATACACAATTAATAGGAAAATATTGAGAAGTGTAGAGGAAGTAAGGGACCTTGGAGTGAATGTCCACAGATCCCTGAAGGTGGCAGTACAGGTTGATAAGGTGGTTAAGAAGGCATATGAAATCCTTTCTTTTATTAGCCGAGGTATAGAATACAATAACAGGGAGGTTATGCTGGAACTGTATAACTCATTGGTTAGGCCACAACTTGAGTACTGTGTGCAGTTCTAGTCACCTCATTACCGAAAGGATGTAATTGCACTAGAGAAGGTACAGAGGAGATTTACGAGGATGTTGCCAGGACTGGAAAAATGCAGCTATGAGGAAAGATTTGATAGACTGAGGTTGTTCTCCTTGGAACAGAGAAGGCTGAGGGGAGATCGGATTGAAATTGACAAAATTTTGAGGGGCCTGGATAGAGTGGAGGTGAAGAGCCTATTCACCTTAGCAGAGAGTTCAGTGATTTAAAGTGATTGGTAGAAAAATTAGAGGGGAGATGAGGAAAAACTTTTCTCACCCAGAGGATAGTGATGGTCTGGAACTCACTGCCTGAAAGGGTAGTCGAGGCAGAAACCCTCAACTCATTCAAAAGGAGTCTGGATATGCACCTCAAGTGCCATAAGCTGCAGGCTCCAGACCAAATGCTGGAAGGTGGGATTGGAATAGGTGGATCGTTTTTCGGCTGGCACAGACACGATGGGCCAAGTGGCCTCTTTCTGTGCCTTAAACTTTCTATGATTCTATGAAAACTGCCCTACAACAAAGTATGAATTCCACTAAAATAAAAAATCTATGCTTCTTGGAAGTTTACATGCCATAATTTTATATCCAGATCCAATTCTTTCAGACAGGGTCTTGATATGCGCTCGTGCACTAAGCAAAATTTCAGGGCCATGGTAAAGAGTCTGTAGCTGCATTCACTGCTCTCAGGGAAGTAACAATAGATTAAACAAGCCTTTCATTAATGTGCATAAGCTTGTGCTGTTCTATATGCGGCCTGCCAATTTAAATTCTGTAAACTTAATTTGGAATCCCAGTCAGTTCACATGAAAGCTGGGATTTTACAAAGCTCCCAATTTCGGGCTCCATGGCAGGGTTGGGGGGAGGGGGAGGGGGGGGTGCGGGGGTGCCGGAAGATCGTTCCAGCAGTGGCCTGCGACGGAGCCCGATGCCAGGAGGTTGGGGCCCGATCTGCCCGGCGGCTGCGAGGCCCTGTGGCGGACCCCTCCCCCACCACTCGGCAACGGGACCCAAATTGAAATATTTAAATCATTTTTTTGTACACATTAAGATTCATCCCAGTGCAATTCAGCCATCAGTTTAGGATATTGAGATGGACGTGCAGCACTCATGTGCCTTCACTTTCACATCAGAGAAAAGCCGGCGTCACTGAGGCATTACTCCTCGGAGCCCGTGAAGGTGAGGGGTGTGTGATGTGAAGGGGGTCTCAGCATTGCATTCATGAAGGGGGGTACCCCATGCCCTTGTTCTGTAAAGAGGGACACTCTGCGCCTAAGAACATTTGGGGGGGGGGGGTGGTGGAGGGGAAAGGGGCTAACCCCAAAGTCGAGCAGTGATGTGTACAGGAGGGGAGAAACAATGGAACTCGATGAGTCCTTTATGTGAGATGGAGGGCAGAAATGTTAGACCGTGTAAGCTCATGTTGCCAGTAGCCCATTCCAGGCAACTGGATTGATTTTTTTTAATCCATTCATGGGATGTGGGCATCGCTGGCTAGGACAGCATTTATTGCCTATCCCAAATTTCCCTTGAGAAGGTGGTGGTGAGCTGCCTTCTTGAACTGCTGCAGTCCATGTGGGATAGGTACACCCATAGTGCTGTTAGGAAGGGAGTTCCAGGATTTTGACCCTGTGACAGTGAAGGAACAGCGATATAGTTCCAAGTCAGGTTGGTGTGTGGCTTGGAGGGGAACTTGCAGGTGGTGGTGTTCCCATGCAACTGCTGCCCTGTGCTTCTAGGTGTTAGAGGTCGTGGGTTTGGAAGGTGCTGTCTAAGGAGCCTTGGTGCATTGCTGCAGTGCATCTGGTAGATGATACACAGTGCTGCTACTGTGCATCAGTGGTGGAGGGATTGAATGTTAGTGAATGGGGTGCCAATCAAGTTGGTTGCTTTGTCCTAGACATTGTCCAGCTTCTTGATTGTTGAAGCTGCACCCATCCAAGCAAGTGGAGAGTATTCCATCACATTTGTCATGCTAGACCCCCACCTGCCAAGAATGAGGACATTAATTTTGTCATGAACGTTGATATCAAACTGTTACTGGAGTGAAGAAAGGACTTGTTAAACAGATCAGCCGTGGCTGGAAAAGACATTTGCATATTAACAGATGGTGATTGGAAGGACAAAGGACCATTCCCTGACACATTCAACCCACAATGGACCTTGATCACCAGGTAATGTGTGTAAGAGGAGCATTCCAGAGACTGCTAAGGTGATACAATCCAAGATGGGGTCAGACTAGTTAGTCACATGAATAACTTGCTGGGCAACCTGGGCTTTTCTGAATTGTACAATCAGTTTGAACTGAGAAAGTCTGTTTGCTCCTTGACTGAGAAGATCTCTCCTGCCTGCTCCCATCTCTTTCACACAACCCTCTGAATCCATTGAAGACACATGAACCCCAAGAGAGAAAAGTCTCCTACAGCAAACAAAGTTTAAGAAGAATTCTGGGCACCAACTAAAAGCAAGGTCTACCTACAATCAAGGACTCTACAGTGAGCTCGAAGAACCGTAACAAAAACTCTTCAGATATTGCTTCAAACTTTTCCACTTTATTTTTCTTCTGATCTTTTCTGTCTCCATTTGCATGTGTGTATCGTGTATGCATGCTAGCGTGGGCGCGTTGTGTGTCCATAGGTGTCAACCGAATTAGAGTTTATGTTTAAGTTTAATAAATTTCAACTTTTCTTCTTTAAACCTAAGAAAACCTGTTTGTGCTGGTTTCTTTGCCTTATAATTGGAAAGTGGTGAACAACGATTCACCAAGGGGGAGCTAAAAACAGGTGTTTAAAATTAAACCCTGTTATGGTAAGACCAGCTGAAGGCTGAGAGAGACCCCAAGACACCTTTCTCACCTGGTTGTAATACATTTCTGACTTGTGCCTTGTAAATGGTGGACAGGCTTTGGAGAGTCAGGAGATGAGTTACTCGCCGCATGATTCCTATCCTCTGACCTGCTCTTGTAGTCACGGTATTTATATGGCTAGTCCAATTCAGTTTCTGGTGAATGGTAACCCCCAGGATGTTGATAGTGGGGGATTCAGCAATTGGAATGCCATTGAACGTCAAGGGGAGATGGTTTGAATTTTACTTGTTTCAGATAGTCATTGTGTGGCATTTCTGTGGCACAAATGTTACTTGCCACTTATCAGCCCAAGCCTGGACATTGTCCAGGTCTTGCTGCATTTCTACATGGACTGCTTCAGTATCTGAGGGGTCGCAAATGGTGCTGAACATTGTGCAATCATCAGTGAACATTCCGACTTTTGACCTTAAGATTGAAGAAAGTTAATTGACTAGGATACTACCCTGAGGAACACTTGAAGTGATGTCCTGGAGCTAAGATGATTGACCTCCAACAACCACAACCATCTTCCTTTGCGCTAGATATGACTTCAACCAGCGGAGAGTTTTCCCCAATTCCCACCTCCTCAGTTTTGCTAGGGCTCCTTGATGCCATACTTGGTCAAATGCTGCCTTGATGTCAAGGGCAGCCACTCTCACCTCACCTCTGGAGTTCAGCTCTTTTGTCCATGTTTGAACCAAGGCTGTAATGAGGTCAGGAGCTGAGTGGCTCTGGTGGAACCCAAACTGAGCATCACTGAGCAGATTATTGCTGAGCAAGTGTCATTTGATAACATTGTCGATGACACCTTCCATCACTTTGCTAATAATTGAGAGTAGACTGATGGGGTGGTAATTGGCCAGGTTGGATTTGTCCTGCTTTTTGTATACAGGACATACGAGGGCAATTTTCCACATATTTCCGAGTAGATGCCAATGTTGTAGCTGTACTAGAACAGCTTGGCTGGGGACGCAGCTAGTTCTGGAGCACAGGTCTTCAGTACTATTGCTGGAATGTTGTCAGGGCCCATAGCCGTTGCAGTATCCAGTGCCTTCAGTCATTTCTTAATATCACGTGGAGTGAATTGAATTAGCTGAAGTCAGGAATCTGTGATGCTGGGGACTTGAGGAGGAGGCCGAGATAGATCATCCACTCCACACTTCTGGCTGAAGATTGTTCTTCAGCCTTATCTTTTGCACTGATGTGCTGGGCTCCCCTATCATTGAGAATTGGGATATTTGTGGACCCTCCTCCTCCTGTTAGTTGTTTAATTGTCCACCACCATCATGACTGGATGTGGCAGGACTGCAGAGTTTAGATCTGATCCGTTAGTTGTGGGATTGCTTAGTTCTGTCTATTGCATGCTGCTTATGCTGTTTGGCACGCAAGTAGTCCTATGTTGTCGCATCACCAGGTTGCTACCTCATTTTGAGGTATGCCTGGTGCTGCCCCTGGCATGCCCTCCTGCACTCTTCATTGAACAGTGGTCAGGCTGCCCCGCTCTTATTTAAAGCTAAAACGGGCAATGTCATGAGATACCATACATATAATGTTGGAATGCAGCCGAAGGAACAATTCACATCACTCTCTGCGAAGATAGGTGCCATTGACCTTGTGAAGGAACCAAGTTGACCTCCAGCATAGGGATAAGGCTGGTCCACCCCTTCTTTCTGGATCCTCGTGTCGTGAGGAGCCATATCCGCCGGAGGCGGAAGCAAGAGGCAGGCGCAGCCCTAATGGAAGCTCCAACACACGAGCAGCAGTGGCACAGTGGTTAGCACCGCAGCCTCACAGCTCCAGCGACCCGGGTTCAATTCTGGGTACTGCCTGTGTGGAGTTTGCAAGTTCTCCCTGTGTCTGCGTGGGCTTCCTCCGGGTGCTCCGGTTTCCTCCCACAGCCAAAAGACTTGCAGGTTGATAGGTAAATTGGCCATTATAAATTGCCCCTAGTATAGGTAGGTGGTAGGGGAATATAGAGACAGGTGGGGATGTGGTAGGAATATGGGATTAGTGTAGGATTAGTATAAATGGGTGGTTAATGGTCGGCACAGACTCGGTGGGCTGAAGGGCCTGTTTCAGTGCTGTATCTCTAAATCTAAAAAAATAAAAAAGCAAAAATCAGCAGCAGTCACCAAGGCGCATTCGAGCCAGAGAAAACAGCGGCTTGATAGGACCCACATGACATACCTGCAGATGTCAGAGACGACTGTGGATGTCCAGAGTGGCGGTGACACATCTCTGTGCACTGCTGAATGATGACATGCAGCCACTGGGCTTTGGTGGGCACCCTATGCCTGTGGCCGTCAAAGTGACAGTGGCTCTAAACCTCTACACCTCCACATCATTGCAGGGATCCACCAGCGACCTGTGTTTGGTTTCACAATCAGCAGTGCACCGCTATATCAGGGATGTCACCGATGCCTTGTACAGAAGGACTGGTGACTATGTGCACTTCAGGACACACCCCGAGAGTCAGGCTCTGGTCATTGGATTTGGGGCCATCATGGGAGTCCACAGGTGCAAGGGGTCATCGACTGCAGACATGTGGCTATCAAGGCTCAATGGAGCAACAAGCAACCTACCTCAATAGAAAAGGATTCTACTTGCGCAACGTTAGCAGCTGGACTGGAGGCAGGCTGCTGATTAGGACGTCCTTTGGCTTTGGATGACTTCGGGCCTCGAGGCTGGGAGGGCCCCGGCTGCCTGACAGCCTCCAGTACTAGTGCAGGGCTGTCCTTAAATGTTGTGGCTGCTGGAGCTGGATTCACTGGCAGAGGGGCTGAAGATCCGGTGTCCACATTGGAATCACCTTGAGGGCAGAACCCCCAGATGTGGAGCACAGGCTCGCCTCCTCCCTCTCAAGGCGCGTAAGAACCTCACTACTTTCCTGAGAAGGACCAGGAGCAGAAACGATCTCCAGGCCCCTGGTCCCTCTGTCGCTTTTCCACTGCTTCATCCAGCTCATGGCCGAGCGAGGGTTTGTAGGTCTGCGCACATCTGTGGAATGTGGCTCTCCATCAGGTTCGTCAGCCTCTCCATGGATGAAGCCATGCGCTCATATGCCTGGAACATGGCAGCTGTCATGGCCTGGATGGACTCCCCCATCATCTGTTCAAAGCTATGCATGTCCTGTGGCATCTCTATCAGATGTTGCCTTAGCTCTCCCTGCAGCTCCAGCATACCCTGTGCTGTCAACACCAGAGGATCATCATCAGTCTGGGGCTCAGCATGGGCCTGGTCACCCACAGTCCTCCAGCCTTAGCCAGCTGTTTGGGCGCGTGTGTGGTGCTCTCACCAGCTTGTGACCCAAAATCTAAAGCTGAACGGATTCCCACCGAGGTGAGTGTATCTGCGCTGGTGAAAGGTGCGGGATTGTCATGGGATGCTGAATCCTCTGAGGTTGTATCTTCCTCAGAGGTGGTGGAAGTCTCCAGGGCCTCCCATGTTGATTTAGAGCATCGTCCTGCAAGATACAATGTGAAGAGCAGACATTTAGGTTTTATGGTGCAACTGTCGCAATGATGACAGCATAGTCTCTAAATATGAAATATTATGAGGAATCATTGTGCTTGTCAAAAATAAATCTGTTCACCCGGGAGTCCAAGCACCATATCTGAAACAGTACCTGCTCCCTGGCTGCCACCTAGCTCCAGTGCCGCTTCCTCGGCTTGGGTGAGACGCCTCCCGACTATTATGGGCCCTCTTCACCTGGAAGAGCAAGGATGAAGATATTGAACATTGCCAAACATCAACATGATGCTTGTCACAACAGGGGTGCTTCAACAACAGGTGGGGGGAGCTTAGTTGGGTATATGGACTCAGCCTATCATGGATGTGACATGCTCTGAGGTGCAAACGAGAATGAGTTGATTCGCATATGCAGCGACTCATGTGGCATCAATCCTCCCCACCCGACCTGCCTGCCTTTGACATGGCAGTGACACCCATGTGCCATTCCGTGTGCACACACCCAGGTCAAATGGAGCTGTTCTGCAACGTGGCACTAACCTTTGCCAAGCGCATGAGATCGTTGAACCTCTTCCTGCACTGGACCCAGTCTCATCTTATGCCCTCACAGCAGCTTACCTCCTCTGCATTCTCCGTCCAGGCTTGCTTGGTCAGGTGGGAAGACCTCTTCTTACCATCGCTGGGGAAAAGGACCTCCTGCAGTTCTCTTGCAGCCTGGAGGAGAGTGAGCAGGGAGGCATTGCTAAACTGTGGGGCCACCCTTCCTCACATGTCTGCCATTCACACTGGGCTTCCAGGGGGTGCTGCTTCAAAGATGATGCTGTGCTGCAGGCACTTCTGGCCACTCTGGTCCAGCAGCACAAGTAAAAAGTTCAAGGAGCTTTCATGCAGGGCTGGCTGCCTTTTAAAGATGGCGCCAACACCTGCTCACAAATCAGCTGATGTTGTTGCCTGTGTCAGAAAGCCCCCCTCCATGTGATTGGCGGGGGTGGGTGCGATGTGTACATTTAAATTAGCCGCTGCACATAACATCACAGTGGCATGGTGGCCCGTGACCTGCACGTGCAGGCTGCCATTTTTCTCGCCCACCGCCGTTCCCTGCGGTGGGTGCATAAAATCCAGCTCATAGTGTGTGCACAATACAATTGTCTCAAGGGACTTGGTGAGAAATGAAGTACAATAGGTACTTGTATTCTAGGATTGAGATGCTCTAATGTATGAGATTGTTGCAAGAGCCGAAAACCTTAAGAGTGCAGCTTCTGTCAATGGAAGGACCACTTACAGGAACTGTTACAAAAATGACCACCTCATTAGAATCCCTAAAATTACTCACACTGGTGGCAATGAGTTGAGAGGTATATGTGTACCATCAAAAGGACGGAAAAATGTCAGATTCTCCAACTCACTTGAACTTTTACTTACTTTTCCCAGCTGAATGACAGACTACATATCAATAGGAGTTAACATGGGGCATAAATGCGAGAATTGATGGTTGTTGTTGTCACGTTCACGAGAAGTGCAGCAAATGAAACTGAACCAAACTGAAGTTATAAAAAATAGACTTTTCCTTTAAAAAGTGGAAAATGTGCTATAAAATGGCTGAAGGTCAGCTGACTTGGCCTGTATATTCAAACTGCCTCTCTGTCTGTTAAGGACAAAATGATACATTACAGGCTGGGAGGTGTCAATTACACCGATCCTGAAACCATCAAGAGACTGCCTGAATTGAATGGGTTCTTCTGAAACAAAGAGGGTGTGAAATAGCCACATCCTGGTCCATTGTGTGTTCACCACAGAGAGGGCATGCATCTCCTAACAGAGGCTAATGTGAGATTTCTACTTAAAAGGTAGCTTTCTGGAGAGAGAGATCACAAGACTTTGGAGTCGGAGAGGCGGCGGACCTGTGTGGAAGCAGACCAAAGCAGGAGGATATAAATTGGGGCTGAAGCTTGAGGCCTACACTTACCTGGGAGTCGGAGAGGCATACCAGTCAGCTTCTTGGAATTGGCGCGCACTGGGTTTGAAGCAAGAGTGAAAAAAAACAGTGACATCACAACACAGTCATAAGTTGATTGGTCAGTGAGTTTCTACTGTAAGGGTCTGTGTGCAAATAGATTAATTCACTACTTTTAGGAAAGATGTGTAAACAGCTGGAATATAGAAAAACATAAAAGCTGATGAGTCTGCTGTTGTGTTTTAGTTTAAGCAGTAAGGTTTATTGTATTACCAAGGTTAAATTAGTACAGTAAGTGCTGAGGTGGGGCATTAATTTAAAAAAAAAATTAATAGTTAATTAAAATGCATTAAGGATGGCAGGACAGGTGATGCATTGTGGCTGAGGTATATGGGAGCTGGTGGATACCAGTGTGATCCAGGGCAAACACATTTGCAGTTGGCGTCCATGGCTCGAGGAGCTTCATCACAGAGTTAGAGAGCTGGAGGCCGAGCTACAAACACTGTGATGCAGCAGGGAGGGGGATAGTTACCTGGACACTTTGTTCCAGAAGGCAGTCACACCCCTTAGGATAGGATCAGCTGATTTGGTCAGTGGTCAGGGACAGGAGGGTGTGACTGCGAGTGAGGAAGGCAAGGGTTCGAGGAGGCAGAAGTGGAGGAGGCTCAGCCCTTGCAATTGTCCAACAGGTTTGAGGTTCTGTCAGCTTATATGGATGGGATGGAGGGCTGCAGGGTAGATGAGCAAACTGACCATGGCACCATGGTACAGGAAACCATTCAAGCTGGGGGAGTGAACAGAATAGTAGTGGTAGTAGGTGATCGTATAGTCAGAGGGATAGACACAGTTTATTTAGAGAAACAGCACTGAAACAGGCCTTTCGGCCCACCGAGTCTGTGCCGACCAACAACCACCCATTTATACTAACCCTACAGTAATCCCATATTCCCTACCAGCTACCTACACTAGGGGCAATTTACAATGGCCAATTTACCTATCACCTGCAAGTCTTTGGCGGTGGGAGGAAACCGGAGCGCCCGGCGAAAACCCACGCGGTCACAGGGAGAACTTGCAAACTCCACACAGGCAGTACCCAGAATTGAACCCGGGTCCCTGGAGCTGTGAGGCTGCGGTGCTAACCACTGCGCCACTGTGCCACCCTGTAGCCAAGAACGAGAGTCCAGAAGGCTGTGTTGCCTGCCCAATACCAGGGTTCAGGACATCTGCTTTGGGCTGGAGAGGAATTTGCAGTGAGAGTGGGAGGATCCAGTTTTCGTGGTCCACATGGGTACCAATGACATAGATAGGACTAGGAAATAAGTTCTGCATAGGGAGTATGAACAGCTAGGGGCTAAATTAAAAAGCAGAACCTCAAAGGTAATAATCTCTGGAGCCACGAGCAAATTAGCATGGGGTAAATAAGATTAGAGAGTTAAATGCGTGGCTCAAAGATTGGTGTGGGAGAAATGGGTTTTGATTCATGGGGCACTGGCACCAGTACTGGGGAAAGTGGGAGCTGTACCACTGGGACATTCTTCACCTGAATTGTGCTGGGACCAGTGTTCTGGTGAGTCGTATAACTAGAGCAGTAGAGAGGGCTTTAAACTAAATAGTGGGGGAAAGGGATCAAGTGAGAGAAGATATGATAAATTAAAGAGAGAGGACAAGGCAAGACAGCAAGGTAGCAAAAAGGGAAATAATAATCAGAGCGTGGCAGGAAGGGACAGTATGTACAAAATTAAGAGCGTGCAAGCAGCTAAATCTAGAGGCGGCATAAATAGTAAAAGGACAAAACTAAAAGGCTCTGTATTTGAATGCGCATAGTATTTGTCACAAAACAAATGAACTGATACCTCAAATTGAAATAAATATGTATGATCTAATAGCCATTACAGAGACATGGCTGCAAGATGGCAAAGACTGGGGCCTCAATATTCAAGGGTACATGACATTTCGGAAGGACAGGAAACTAGGAAAAAGTGGAGGGGTAACTCTGTTAATTAATGATGACATTAGTACAATTGAGAGAGGCAATAGTTCTAAAAATAATAGAAACATAGAAAATAGGAGGAGTAGGCCATTTGGCCTTTCAAGCCTGCTCCGCCATTCATTATGATCATGGCTGATCATTCAACTCAGTAACGTGTTCCCGCTTTCGCCCCATACCCTTTGATCCCTTTAGAGCCAAGAGCTCTATCTAACTCTTTCTTGAAAACATACAATGTTTTGGCCTCAACTGCTTTCTGTGGTAGCGAATTCCACAGGCTCATCACTCTTTGGGTGAAGAAATTTCTCCTCATCTCAGTCCTGAAAGGTTTACCCCGTATCCTTAGACTATGACCCCTGGTTCTGGACTCCTCCACCATCGGGAACATCCTTCCTGCATCTGCTCTGTCAAGTCCTGTTAGAATTTTATAGATTTCTATGAGATCCCCCTCACTCTTCTGAACTCCAGCAAATATAATCCTAACCGACTCAATCTCTCCTCATACGTCAGTCCCGTTATCCCAGGAATCAGTCTGGTAAACCTTTGCTGCACTCACTCTATAGCAAGAACATCCTTCCTCAGATAAGGAGACCAAAACTGCACACAATATTCCAGGTGTGGTCTCACCAAGGCCCTGTATAATTGCAGCAAGACATCCCTGCTCCTGTACTCGAATCCTCTCGCTATGAAGGTCAACATACCTGTTGGACCTGCATGCTTACCTTCAGCGACTGGTGTACGAGAATACCCAGGTCTCGTTGTATATTCCCCTCTCTCAGTTTATAGCCGTTCAGATAATAACCTGCCTTCCTGTTTTTGCTACCAAAGTGGATAACCTTACATTTATCCACATTGTACTGCATCTGCCATGCATTAGCCCACTCACTCAACTTGTCCAAATCACCCTGAAGCCTCTCTGCATCCTCCTCACAATTCACCCTCCCACCCAGTTTTATGTCATCTGCAAAATTGGAGATATTACATTTAGTTCCCTCATCTAAATCATTAATATATATTGTGAATAGCTGGGGTCCTAGCACTGATCCCTGTGGTACCCCACTAGTCACTGCCTGCCATTTGGAAAAAGACCCATTTATCCCTACTCTTTGTATCCTTTGCTATTAGTCCGCCAACTAATTTTCTATCCATCGCAATACACTGCCCCCAATCCCATGCGCCTTAATTTTACATGCTAATCTCTTATGTGGGACTTTGTCGAAAGCCTTCTGAAAGTCCAAATAAACCACATCCATTGGCTTCCCCTCATCAACTCTACTAGTTATATTCTCGAAGATTTGTCAAGCATGATTTCCCTTTCGTAAATCCATGCTGACTCTGTCCGATTCTACCACTGTTCTTTAAGTGTTTTGCTATAAAAACTTTGATAACGGACTCTAGAATTTTCCCCACTACCAACGTTAGGCTGACTGGTCCATAATTCCCTGCTTTCTCTCTACCGCCCTTTTTAAATAGTGGGGTTACATTAGCTACCCTCCAATCTGTAGGAACTGTTCCTGATTCTATAGAATCTTGGAAGATGACCACCAATGCATCGACTATTGCTAGGGCCACTTCTTTAAGTATTCTGGGATGCAGACCTTCAGGCCCTGGGGATTTATCGGCCTTCAATCCCATCAATTTCCCCAACACCATTTCTCTACTATTACTGATTTCCTGCAGTTCCTCTCTCTCACTAAGCCCTGTGTTGCCCAACATTTCTGGTATGATATTTGTGTCCTTTTTGAAGACAGAACCAAAGTATGCATTTAGTTGGTCAACCATTTCTTTGTTCCCCATAATAAATTCCCCTGTTTCTGACTGTAAGGGACCTACATTTGTCTTTACCAATCTTTTTCTTTTCACATACCTATAGAAACTTTTAGAGTCAGTTTTTATGTTTCCCGCAAGCTTGCTCTCGCACTCTATTTTCCCCTTCTTAATCAATCCCTTGGTCCTCTTTTTCTGAATTCTAAACTCCTCCCAATCCTCACGTCTGTTGTTTGTTCTGGCGAATTTATATGCCTCTTCCTTGGATCTAATGCTATCTCTAATTTCCCTTGTAAACCATGGTTTGGCTATCTTTCCCGTTTTACTTTTGTGCCAGACAGGGATAAACAATTGTTGCTGTTCATCCATGCGCTCTTTAAATGTTTGCTATGCCTATCCACCGTCGTCCCTTTAAGTAACATTTCCCAATCCGTCATAGCCAACTCGCGCCTCATACCTTCGTAGTTTCCTTTACTAAGATTCAGGACCCTAGTCTCAGAATCAACTACGTCACTCTCCATCTTTATGAAGAATTCTATCCTATTATGGTCGCTCATCCCCAAGGGGTCTCGCACCACTAGATTGTCAATTATTCCTCTCTCGTTACACAATACCCAGTCTAGGATGGCCTGTTCTCTAGTTGGCTCCTCAATGTTTGGTCCAGAAAACCATCCCGTATGCACTCCAAGAATTCCTCCTCTCCGGTATTGTGACTAATTTGATTTGCCCAATTGATATGCAGATTAAAGTCCCCCATAATTACAGATGTTCCTTTATCGCATGCGTGTCTAATTTCCTGTTTAATGCCATTCCCAACATCACCACTACAGTTTGGGTGTCTATATACAACCCCCACTAATGATTTTTGCCCTTAGTGTTTCTCAGCTCGACCCATACAGATTCCACATAGTCAGAGCTAATACCCTTCCTCACTATTGCATTAATTTCCTCTTTAACCAGCAATGCAACTCCACTGCCTTTTGCTTTTTGTCTGTCTTTCCTAAATACTGAATACCCCTGGATGTTCATTTCCTATCCCTGGTCACCCTGCAGCTATGCCTCTGTAATCCCGTCTATATCATACCCATTTACATCTATTTGCGCAATTAATTCATCCACTTTATTGTGAATGCTCCACGTGTTAAGGCACAAAGCCTTAAAGCTTGTCTTTTTAACATTACTTGTCCCCTTCCCACTATTTTTCACTGTGACCCTCTTTGATTCTGGCCCTTGATTTCTCTGCCTATCACTTTTCTTATTTCCCTTCCTGTCTTTTGTTCATGTCTTTGATTCCCCCCTCTGATTCCTTACAAGATGTAGAATCAGTTTGAGTAGAGATAAGAAATAGTAAAGGTAGGAAGTCGCTTGTAGGAGTAGTTTATAGCCCCCCTAACAGTAGCCACACTGTGTAGGATGGCATATACAAGATGAAATAATGGGATCTTGTGAAAAAGTTACCGCGATAATCATTGGTGATTTTAATTTACAGATAGATTGAATGAATCAGATTGGCAAAGGTAGCCTGGAAGATGCGTTCAGGGAGTGTTTTGGAGACAGTTTTTTAGTACTGCACTTTCTAGAGCAACCAGAGAGCAGGCTACTCTAGATCTGGTAATGTGCAATGAGACAGAATTAATTAATGACCTCATAGTAAAGGCACCCCTAGGTAGCAGTGATCACAACATGATTGAATTTCACATTCAGTTTGAGGGTGAGAAGACTGGATCTAAGACTAGCGTTTTAAATTTAAATAAGGGTAATTATGAGGGTTTGAAGGCAGAGCTGGCCAAAGTAAACTGGGAAATTGGGTTAAGGAATAGGTCAGTAGAGATGCAGTGGCAGACATTTAAGGAGATATTTCATATCACTCAGCAAAGATACATTCCAGTGAGAAAGAAAGACTAGGGGAAAGACACACCATCCATGGCTAACTAAGGAAGGTAAAGATTGTATCAAACTGAAAGAAGAAATGTACAATTCAGCGAAGATGCAGATCAGAAGATTGGAAGGAATATAAAAAACAGCAAAGAATGACTAAAAGAATAATGAGAGAAATTAGAGGAGAGAAAGCTAGCTAGAAATATAAACATGGGTAATAAGAATTTCTATAGGTATTTAAAAAGGAAAAGAGTAATTAAAGTGAGTTTTGGTCCTAATAAAAGTGAGTCTGGGAGTTAGTAATAGAAAATAAGGAAATGGAAGAGGAATTGAACAGATTTTTTGCATCTGTCTTCACTGTAGAGGATACAAATAACATCCCAGAAATAATTGAGAATAATTGAGGAACTTAAAACAATTAACATCACCAGGGAAAGGGTACTGAGAAATTTATTAGAACTAAAAGCTAACAAGTCCCCAGATCCTGATGGACTTCATCCTAGGGTTTTAAAAGAAATAATGGAGATAGTGGATGCAATGGTTTTTAATTTTCCAAAATTCCCTAGATTCTGCAAAGGTCCCATCAGATTGGAAAATAGTGAATGTAACTCCTTTATTCAAGAAAGGAGGAAGACAGAAAGCAGGAAACTACAAGTCAGTTAGCTTAACATCTATCATAGGGAAAATGCTGGAATCTATTATTAAGGAGGTTATAGCAGGTCATTTAGAAAATCTCAATGCAATCAGGCAGAGTCAACATGGTTTTGTGAACAGGAAATTGTGTTTGACTAATTAGAGGTCTATGAGGAAGTAACACGTAACATGGATAAAAGGGAACTTGTGGATATGGTGTACTTGGATTTCCAGAAGGCATTTGACAAGGTGCCACATTAAAGGTTACTAAACAAAATAAGAGCCCATGGTATGGGGGGTGGGGGGTAACATATTAGCATGAATAGAGGATTGGTTAGCTAACAGGAAATGGAGAGTAGGCATAATTGGGTCATTTTCAGGTTGACAAGCTGTAACTAGTGGAGTGCCACAGGGATCAGTGCTGGGGCCTCAACTATTTACAATCTATATCAATGACTTGGGTGAAGGGATAGAATGTATGGTTTCTAAATTTGCTGATGACACAAAGATAGGTAGGAAAGTAACTTGTGAAGAGGAGAGAAGGAGTCTTCAAAGTGATATAGATAGGTTACTTGAGTGGGCAAAGATTTGGCAGACGGAGTATAATGCGGGAAAGTGTGAACTTATCCATTTTCACTGGAAAATAGAAAAGCAAGATATTATTTAAATGGAGAGAGATTATTGAACTCTGAGGCAGAGGGATCAGGGTGTCCTAGTTCACGGAACACAAAATGTTAGTATGCAGGTACACCAAGTGATTAAGAAGGCAAAAGCAATGTTGTCGTTTATTGCAAGGGGAATGGAATATAAAAGTAGAGATGTTTTGTTACTGTTGTACAGGGCATTGGAGAGATCACATCTAGAATATTGTGTACAGTTTTGGTCTTCTTACTTAAGAAAGGATATAATTGCATTGGAAGCAGTTCAGAGAAGGTTCACTTGACTGATTCCTGGGATGAGAGGGTGATCTTATGAGGAAAGGTTGGACAGGTTGGGTCTGTATTCATTGGAGTTTAAAAGGATGTGAGGTGATCTTATTGAAACATATAAGATCCTGAGGGAACTTGACAGGGTGGATGTTGAAAGGATGTTTCCCCTTGTGGGAGAGACTAAAACTAGGGGGCACAGTTGAAAAATAAGGTGTCTTCCAATTTAGACAGAAATGAGGAGAAGATTTTTCTCTCAGAGGGTCATGAACTGTGGAACTCTCTTCCCCAGAAAGCGATGGAGGCATGGTCATTGAATGTTTTTAAGGCAGAGGTAGACAGATTCTTGACAAACAAAGGTATCAGGGTAGTCAGGAAAGTGGAGTTGAGTCCACAAACAGATCAGCCATGATCTTATAGAATGGCACAACATGCTCGAGGGGTTGAATAGCCTACTCCTGCTCCTAGTTTGAATGTTCGTATCATAGAAAAGCGGTCTAGCCAGTGGCTGTGGAAAGGCCAGCCAAAACAAAGATGAAGCCTTGCTGTGAATTCGACACTTCAACTTGGTTCAGCAGAGAATGGAAAGTGGTCACCGCCTCCCAGCTGAAGTCTTAACCACCAAACAACTACAAACAACCAGGCTGGCAGCTTCAAAACAAAACTGTCCTACTTGGAAGATTCAACAGGTTTACCGCAAACCACGAACACCCACCATACCTTGAATTCTTACCCTTCACCTTCTATCTATCTTCTCTCGAGAATGAATGTGTACATGAATGGTGTTGCAAACATTTCAGGGAATTAATATCGTTTGATATCAGTAAGGTGAAATCACCTTACTGAAAAGCTACTTATTGCTATCAAGCCTTCTGGAGTTGTGTGCGTCTGTTTGATTGAACTGTTCAATTCACAGTTGTTCTTAACATTGACAAATCCTTCCATTCTGAAATTATTTTTGTACACTAAAATGCTATGCTTCATGATTATTTGATGTTTTCCAATAGCGTTAAGGAAAGAACATTTCCTTCCGGATTAACAAAATGAAAAGTCAGCACATACTGTTCATGGTATATATTAAGGTTCAGACTTTAAAAGTTTGCAGATGATGTGAAAAGAAGCAACTTGGTTGATAGTGAGGAAGAAAGCTGCAGACTGCAGGAAGATATCAATGGACAGGGTAGGAGGCAAAAAAGTGGCAAATGGAATTCAATCTAGAAGTATGAGGCAATCATTTGGGGAGGACAAACAAGGCAAGGGAATACACAATAAATGTGGAGGAACAGAGGGACATTGGAGTGTATGTCCACAGACCTCTGAAGGTAGCAGGATAAATAAATAAGGTGGTTAGGAAAGCATACAGGATACTTTTCATTAATGACTGAGGTAGAAGAACAGGGAGGTTATGCTTCTTCTTCTTTGGCCTCCTTGTCTCAGGAGACAATGGGCAAGCGCCTGGAGGTGGTCAGTGGTTTGTGGAGCAGCGCCTGGAGTGGCTATAAAGGCCAATACTAGAGTGACAGACTCTTCCACAGGTGCTGCAGAAAAAATTGGTTGTCGGGGCTGTTACACAGTTGGCTCTCCTCTTGCGCTTCTGTCTTTTTTCCTGCCAACTGCTAAGTCTCCGACTCGCCACACTTTAGCCCCACCTTTATGGCTGCCCGCCAGCTCTGGCAATCACTGGCAACTGACTCCCACGACTTGTGATCAATATTACAGGACTTCATATCGCATTTGCAGACGTCTTTAAAGCGGAGACATGGACATCCGGTAGGTCTGATACCAGTGGCGAGCTCGCTGTACAATGTGTCCTTGGGGATCCTGCCATCTTCCATGCGGCTCACATGGCCAAGCCATCTCAAGCACCGCGGACTCAGTAGTGTGTATAAGCTGGGGATGTTGGCCGCCTCAAAGACTACTGTGTTGGAGATGCGGTCCTGCCACCTGATGCCAAGGATTCTCCGGAGGCAGTGAAGATGGAATGAATTGAGACGTCGCTCTTAGCTGACATACGTTGTCCAGGCCTCGCTGCCGTAGAGCAAGGTACTGAGGACACAGGCTTGAGACACTCGGAATTTTGTATTCCATGTCAGTGCGTCTTTGTCCCACACTCTCTTGGCCAGTCTGGACATAGCAGTGGAAGCCTTTCCCATGCGCTTGTTGATTTCTGCATCTAGAGACAGGTTACTGGTGATAGTTGAGCCTAGGTAGGTGAACTCTTGAACCACTTCCAGAGCATGGTCGCCGATATTGATGGATGGAGTATTCCTGATGTCCTGTCCCATGATGTTCGTTTTCCTGAGGCTGATGGTTAGGCCAAATTCGTTGCAGGCAGCCACAAACCTGTCGATGAGGCTCTGCAGACACTCTTCAGTGCGAGATGTTAAAGCAGCATCGTCAGCAAAGAGGAGTTCCCTGATGAGGACTTTCTGTACTTTGGTCTTCGCTCTTAGACGGGCAAGGTTGAACAACCTGCCCCCCGATCTTGTGTGGAGGAAAATTCCTTCTTCTGAAGACTTGAATGCATGTGAGAGCAGCAGGGAGAAGAAAATCCCAAACAGTGTGGGTGCGAGAACACAGCCCTGTTTCACGCCACTCAGGACAGGAAAGGGGTCTGATGAGGTGCCGCTATGCTGAATTATGCCTTTCATATTGTTATGCAATGAGGTGATGATACTTAGTAGCTTTGGTGGACATCCGATCTTTTCCAGTAGTCTGAAGAGACCACGTCTGCTGACGAGGTCAAAGGCTTTGGTGAGATCAATGAAAGCAATGTAGAGGGGTATCAGTTGTTCGCGGCATTGCTCCTGTACCTGACAAAGGGAGAACAGCATGTCAATGGTCGATCTCTCTGCACGAAAGCCACACTGTGCCTCAGGGTAGACGAGTTCGGCCAGCTTCTGGAGCCTGTTTAAAGCAACTCGAGCAAAGACTTTCCCCACTATGCTGAGCAGGGAGATTCCACGGTAGTTGTTGCAGTCACTGCGGTCACCTTTGTTTTTATAGAGGGTGACGATATTGGCATCGCGCATGTCCTGAGGTACTGCTCCCTCGTCCCAGCACAGGCAAAGCAGTTCATGTAGTGCTGAGAGTATAGCAGGCTTGGCACTCTTGATTATTTCAGGGGTAATGTCGTCCTTCCCAGGGGCTTTTCCGCTGGTTAGAGAATCAATGGCATCACTGAGTTCCGATTTTGTTGGCTGTACGTCCAGCTCTTCCATGACTGGTAGAGGCTGGGCTGCATTGAGGGCAGTCTCAGTGACAACATTCTCCCTGGAGTACAGTTCTAGGTAGTGCTCAACCCAGCGGTCCATTTGCTTGCGTTGGTCAGTGATTGTGTCCCCTGATTTAGATTTGAGTGGGGGGTGGGGGGGGGGGGGGGCGCAATCTTCTTGATGGTTGGCCTAAAAGCTCTCTTAATGCCATCATACATTCCTCTGATGTTTCCGGTGTCTGAGGCCAGCTGCATATGACTGCATAGGTGTTGCCAGTAGTCATTTGCACAGCGCCTGGCTGTTCTTTGTGCAGTGCTTCTGGCTGCTTTAAGTGCTACAGATGTTAACTCGCTGGGGGCTTTCATGTAGTTCAACAGTGCAATGCGCTTAGTGGCTATGACAGGTTCCAGCTCTTCAAAATGCAATTGAAACCAGTCTGCATTCCTCTTCGCACGTTTGCCATAGGTGGTCAAGGCTGCCTCAGAGATGGCGTCTCTGATGTGGGCCCACTTGGTCTCAGCATCCCCTGTGGGAGTGTTTTGAAGGGCTTTTACAAGTGAATTTAGAAATTTTTGTAACAGCTGTGGATGAGAAATTCTGCTTGTGTTGATGCGCGGGTGGCCCTTCTGCTTGGAGTGATGCAGCTTCTTTGGTTTGAGTCTAACCTTGCTGCACACCAGGGAGTGGTCGGTGTCGCAGTCCGCACTGTGGAAGCTGCGTGTGATTTGAATACTGTTTAAGGAGGCTCGCCTTGTGACGATGAGGTCCAGCTGGTGCCAATGACGCGATCTTGGGTGCCTCCATGAAACCTGGTGACAGGGTTTAGTGTGAAAGAACGAGTTGGTGATGCAGAGGTTATGATAGGTACACAACTCAAGCAGTCTCTGTCCATTCTCATTCATTCTTCCAACACCATAGCGCCCAAGGCAGGAGGGCCATGAGTCATGGTCAGCCCCAACCCGGGCATGAAAGTCCCCCAGCCGGAACAGGTGTTCAGTGTTGGGGATGCTACTAATGATATTATAGAGTTCCTCGTAGAACTGGTCTTTAGCTTTAGGTGGGGAGCAGAGTGTTGGAGCATAGATGCTGAGTAGGTGTACTAGACCAGAGGCGGTGAGCAGTCGGATGGACAGTATGCGTTCTGAGCCATTTGAGGGAGGCTCTATCATGCTGAGCAAGGAGTTTCTGATGGCGAAGCCCACTCCATGCTGTCTTGGTTCTTCAGGATCCCTACCCTGCCAGAAGAAGGTGTAGTCAGCTGTACTCAATGATGAAAAATGCCCTCAAAAGCACCCATTTGTGAAGCAACCCATGTTAAAAGGCTCTATATAAATTTAAATTGCTGTGTGGGGGGGGGGGGGGGCAAAAGAATTTTTGAAAATTAGTTATATCACAACATTTTATACTGCATGTTTTTAACTAAATGCCTATAGAATTTTTCCCACTCTGATAACACACAGTATGCCAATCAAAATAGATTGAAAGTGCCATGTTATCAATTTAACACTTCTTTTTGGAAGGAAAAGGACAAAACACATTCACTATCCACTCATCGAGATGAAGATGAATACTTTATTTTTATCTAATATTGTCAGATGCATTGTACAATGCCAATACTTTCAATAAGCCATTTAATTCAGTATCTAGCATCACCATCTTCACTGTGCATGTTGTACAAAAGACTATACATGATCTTAAGACTTAGGGGAGGGGTATTACATCATTTATGATTATGGTACTTTAGGAAGGAGGAATATTTGTTGAAAGCACAAATCTCTGTTTACTCACTCCAGTATCTCCCCTTTTCCCAAACACACTAGCTGCAAAGCTGCGCTCCTGGAGGAAAAACATTGCAAGAGCAGCATAGATACTTCCTGGATCAGCAATTTTATACAAATAGTAAAAAGGAATATATCTAGTATACAATAAGCCAGGCTCAATACATACACAAGACACTTCAGTACCATGGACAGATGCAGGATTTTTGCTTTTTTAAATTAATACAGCATCCATATTTTATATAAATCAACATGAGTTCGCAAACCTGCTGAGTAATTGAAACTGTCAGTTCACACACGTGCAAATGCACGCACACACAGAGTGAGGTAAATATAACTTGGTCATTCCGGAGGTATCTTTAATTTAAAACAAAATTACATAAAAAGTTCAACTGTATGCTTTGATTGTAGAATAAATGTAATCCCAGATTCACAGAAGGACTATATGGCAAAGTGTAATAGAAAATGGGACTGTCCTGTAAAGGCAGGTCATGGCACTCAAAGCAAAAAAACTCATCCAACAGCATTTCAAAATTTAACATTAACGTAACGTATGCAACAGTATCATTTGCATTTTCTGAGAGTTGTCCTGGGCAAATTCCACATTGTAATAAGCTAGCATTTCCAATATGCACATTTAGCATGCTACAGATTACAGGGAAATTATTATGGTTTTACAGGGAGATGCTCTTTTGACTGTGTTCATATGCCTGCCACACAGAACTCTTAATATATTAAAGATGTTTTTCTGTACTACACACTAGACCTATGACAATATGCTCAGTGATTACTTACAACAGGAATGACTGATGAGAATTCTTAAAAACAAAGCACATACACATTTTACCTACGGGTTTAGCAGCAGTTTTGCCGCTTCATTCAAGTGCCTTCACCACTTGTATTTATAATACTGTTTTTCAGCCCGAAAACTACACACTTTCAGATTAAATACACGTGAAAGACCTGTATTTGGGTTAGAAGCTAAATACAATATTTTTTATATTGCAATTTGTCCACACACTTTCTACCAGGTTTGTTACTGTGCTAATAAATTTCACACTAAAGATTTTAGTGATATTAAAAAAGGCTTAAAAACTTTTCCAGATTGTGTTCTATGCTTTATTTTTAAATATGCAATTTTATATATAAACTAAGTTAAAACTAAAAGCTAGGCTACCCTCCATAATGTTAAGAGTGGATCCAATTTTTAAATGTAGCTTTACATTACTAAATCATTGCTGAATTCAAGGAATAATGTCACCACACTGAATTGTGATAAACTTGAGATTTGCTAAAGTCCCTTCATCACTAACATACTGCCCTAGTTTATTTTAAGCTGGGATGTCGAATCTTTATATTTGATTTCAAACATTCTATAAAGTAAACTTGCTAATTTCAACAGATGCAGTGTTTTCTATAAAGTACATCAGAAAGCTGTGAATTGCTGCTTTAGGGTCGTTTCACTTGGAACCAACTCAAATTCTCCTTTATCAATCAAAGACAAGGAACAGGGGTTAGCAAACTGAGTACTTCACAGAACTCACTAGTCGCACACAGATTAACCATGCAAGATCATAAGGCTCATTATGGCATTTTATTGTGCAAAGAGGCACAGAAACCCGGGCTGTGGATTTTGTGGATGGTAACAGACCACTAATCTACTGCAGTGTAACACCTTGAGCAAAGGCCACTGGGATTTCATACAAAGATACAAAGTTTTAGAAATGTACAATTTCAAATAAATAGAAATGTCAGAAAAAAAAATTATTTAACTCAGCCACTATGAAACATGCACAAATTTTCCCTGAACATCTTCCTCCTCGCCACAAACTCTACTCCCGACAAACAGCAAAAGCTCACTCATTTCTAAAAAATTGTTGGAAACTTTTGCAGAACCAAAAAAAAAAAAAGCAGCAGGTAAATGGTCACAAGAAATTAGGTTTAGAAAAAGATACTGTAATTTATATGGATAAATTTTGATCCCATTCAATTATGATTTTGTACTAAAACAATTTTTTTTGCTTATGGTACTGTTGTCCTGCAAAACACATTTGTCTTTTTGAAAGCCAAATACAAACTAATTTTAGTAACTATTGTTTCAATTCTACATTCATAAAAATAAGTCCGATGTTACTTGTGTCTATAAACTGAAAACAACATATAATGTTTTCACCTTAAAAACAAATAACAATATGTAATGCACTGATAAGTGTAATAAGGGTCATTAATGTTCACTACAAACAGATTAAGGAGACAAATGTTTGCCAAGATTGCTACCTGCATGCTACATATAATAAAGATCACCTTTCTGGCCACTATCAGTTAGTTTAGTGTTAGTTTTGAAAATGTATCACAATTTGGATTTTGTTAAGAGGCATTTTCTACATTACTTATTAATGGACAAAATACTTGCAGTGGTTTTTAAGCTATCAATCCAAAAATAGTTCGGTATTCATTAGCATAAACCAAATTGAGAGACTGTATAATTACCCCATGTTATAACTAAACACTTCCCTATGCAGAGCCTTAGACGCAAGGAGCCAATGTCATGGAATCACAGGCACTTTCCCCACTACTTAAAGTTTGCCAAATGCCTGCTCCTGTTGCAAAACTACAGCCATGGAGGCACACATTGGAATACCGCAACCACATGTCGCATAATTCTCTGCCATGCGCTCCTGAGGGTGAGCGGTTTGTGCCCGGCATGCACTTGGAAATCAGCATTTATATGTATAAAAAGAAAACTGCAAAGATGCTGAGTGCAAATATTATCTAGTTAATACTGAAACCTAAAGTTGTAACGATTAACTAAAATTATTATTTTTATGGCCCTCACCTTTAGGCGGAAACTGTCCATGATTCAGGCTATGGTTTTATAAAAGCTCTGGTACTTATGGGTGAGATATGTGTGCTGGCTTCAGAAATGGTCACACAATTCCTCCCCCCACCAAACAAAAACAAAGCAACAATAATACAATTGTGCCTCAATTTTGTTTTGAGTTACTTTTGTACCCATTTCATACATGGTGGAATGAACAATTCTTCAAACCAAATGTGAAGTGAAGTTCTCCTGACTTAGAGCTAGGACTTTAGCACGCAAGGTGAAAATAAATTGCAAGGCAGCAAAATTATAACCTGATAGTTGAATTCCTAAGCATTAAAACTAGTACCCAAACCTTGGATGAAGAGTACCCTTTAATTGTATGTAATACTGTATCTTGCACAGAAATTTCAATCATTTGTGGACCAGCCCTATTTGTATCTCCAATACACTGGGGCAGTGTTGGTAAAGGCTTAAGTGTTTCAGATTTTCTACTGTTAAGACCAATAATAAAACTTATTTGTTTATCAAGTTAAATGTTAATTAAAAAAACTAAGCTATGTAATATCACGCCAATGTCCTAGGAAGGAGGTGTTCAGTGCAGAGTGGACCTCACAGCCTGAGCTCAACATGTCCATTAGAGAGCTAGGCATGGTGGAAATTTCCTATGTAATGTACAAAATTTGGTGCAGTTTCTATGGTGGTACAGGCAGTGTGATCCATCTTCCGCTTCCTCAATGAGGTAGAACAAGAATCCCTTCCATAAAACTGCAATCAAGTGCAGTTATCATCCTGTTAACTCATTCTCCGGACTGCACCTGGCTCTACATTTTTATGCCTTCTTGTTGGCTGAGCTGAGATAATGTTTTCTTGATCCGCAGAGCAGTTAATCTGGCTGCTCCATTGGCATACCAACATTCACGCATGATTTTGGCCATTACACGTAGAGCCTATAAAAAGAGATTGAAGGATTAGAACATATATTTACACTTCCGTTAGCTACTGCAAACTGCATTTAATACCTCCTCACCACCACCACCACACCACCTCCAACACCCCCCTCACCCAGGTGCCAATATCCCACTCAACATTGTTCCTCTATCATTCTCCTCTTTTACCACCAGGCTTGAAGTCCCCCTAATGGACCAAAAGGATAGATCCGGGAAGTTTCCATCATGCCATCCACTGCTGATGGTCCCAAAGTTACAGTGCCAACTGCCTCAGTCTCTCTTCCAGACACACCCTGCTCTCTGGGGATAAACTCCAACCTCCTCTCCTGTCCAACCCCTCCATTGATACCTTCAATGGGGCTTTCACTATTGGTCAACTAACTCACATCTAGTCCGACATTAAAATTTACAGGCGTAAGGATTTCAGTCCTCCCTAGATATTAGCAAAGGACTCATAGGAATAATTCCTTTCCAAAGGCAATTAGACTGTAAGTAAAGAGGCATCTTCTACACAAGTTCTGGTAAACATGAAGCACAAATTGGCAAAGAAACTGTCCCATATTTATGCCAGATATGCCAAAGGGAACTTCAACGCAGAAAGCTTGCCAAGTGTTCTGGCCAAGATTCAGAGCAAGGCTGTCTTAGCTTATGGAATACTGATCTTAAGTCTATTGCTGAAAACAAAGAACTGAATGGGTAAAGGTATGGCGGGGGGAGGGGGTGGGGTGAAGAGAGGGAGAAGCAGAGGGAAGAGAGAAGGGGAGATATGGCCCATAACTAACACATTCCCCACCCAACATTTATTGAAATGAACAAACCAACCTAAAGGGAAAACCAATACGAGGATTACAAATGAGATGAGATTACAAAGGCTGATATGTTGAGAGGGAGATACATTCTCCCCACTGAGCCACAAAAGAGCTCTCCATTTGTGACTATGGCACTGTTTGCTACTAGATGGTGCTTAAATAACTCACAATTGGCCTTTATGGAAATCAAGTGGAGGTGTCTTGGAAAAGGAGTTACAATTGGAATCTTGCAATGCGCAAGTCCCAGGTAAGCAAAAGATATTATGAATTGAAATTTGACTGTATCCTTCAGTTTTTTGACCAGAAAAGAGAAAACAAAGATAAGCAATATCTTTAGGATAGTCAGATGAAAGTAAACATTTTAGACATCTGCCGGAGACAATCTTTAGTGTGAAGTCAGTGTAATTTTCTAAAAAATGTTATGGAACAGGGTGGTTCAAATTTAAAAGCAGCGTTTTGGAGTATTCCCACAAATGCAAGAAACGCAAAATCACATACCTACAAGTTTAAACAGCTCTAACACAGTTGTTCAGAATAAGATTCAAATCCCAAGCAAGAGTTAACAGTCAAATAAAAGGCTAGACTTTCTAGGCCGCTTTCATAAATCTGGATACCATTAGACATTCCCCCAGTGCTGAATTCCAAGCACCAATGATGAACAGAAATAAGAGCAACATGAACTTTCAATGAACTAAACAGCAGTTCTAGTAGGATAGAAAAGAAAAGCTGGAGCACTGTGATAGGATAATTATATTATTTGCACTATTAGAAAATCTTTACAATTTAGCATAAGCCTTTAGATTTTATTTTTGCTTAACACATCAAAGGTTATAATACGAATCACTGGAAAGCTCTATTATCTGTCCTCACTGCATTGCTCCAGGGCCTGGTTTGAACAATGAATAACTTTGAAGCTCAAATCTGTTCAAGTGCCAGGAACTGCGTTTATGTCTATCCGGCATCACCCACTACAATGTCTAAGCTCCAATACCCATCTTATCCTGCAAGATAAGCATTTGTCACTGGATGGAAAGAAAAGGAACAAGTAAAAGTAAATAAGACCACATACGATTTGGTTCAAGACTACTATTTCAACATAGCAAATCCCTCCTGACCATTATTTCAAAAAATTCTCGTTGGAGATAATGATTAGATGACCATTTCAATGTAAGGTTTTCTCTTTGGTACCAAAAATATGGTTTTCACCTCTGTCTTAGGATTCACATGCAATATTATGCCTGATGTGACTGAATGGGGTAAAAGGAGAAAGTATTCTGACTAAATGATCACAAACCTTACTACTACTTGCACGACCTCTATGTTCAGAAAGCAGACTAGTGTGGAGAATCAATCTTGTGCTGCTTGTGACTTGCAGATTCTAGATTGTCAGTGAAACCCAGCCTCCCAAAAAGATTCAAGAACTGCTTAGTAGAGCATCAGACAATATCAGTCATCAGGAACATACAAGTGAAGTGAGGAAAGGTAACACTGAATCCAGTAAAGTGATTTGAAGCTGGTGTGAAGTCAATGGAACATGATCAGAATCCCCATTCGATGTTAATCATTGATTACTTTCAATAGGGTGATCTTATCTCTATGTACAGCGACACCTCGAGATGCATGCATAAGCTTGCCTGATAATCTGTTGAGTGGGAAGCTTCCTATATTGTGAGATTTCAAAGTAGAAGGAACAAAACTGCATGTTCCTGGTCTAATGACATCTGCTCTTGCCTTTGTAAGCATCATATTGGCCAGCAGTGGCCAGGGCTGCACATTCTCTGCTGTCCAAAGAAAACACTCCTCTGAATTTTAGGGGACATTTCCTTAAATGGCATGCATACAATCTCTCAATGATATCTCTTACCCATTCACTCAGCCAACATTCCAGCCATTTGAAAACCACAATGCAGCCCCCACTTGAAACCAACAAATTCTGGGAAGCAGTGCCACACTTGGGGAAGAGGGCAGAAGGAGGAGGAAGTCTATTTATTCTCCGTTAATGCTATTTGCTTTGATACGAGGGTCAAAAGTCACTGAGGCTAAAGATGATGCTCCTTCCTTTCTGCTACTGCAAGACCAGACCCATTAAACTGCACTTTCGGGTATGACGGTTCTCCAGGTCTTTTTAATTAGAGCAAATATCAATACAACTTGTACAAGAACAAAAAAATAAAGAAAAATAGAATTGGCTAGACTGACAACAAAGAGCCACAGTTGGCATGAGAAGGAGAAGCTCAAACAGGAGACTGAATTGCGCAAGCTGGAAGCAGACGAAAAGGAGACACATTTTAGGTACAAGGCAGAAGATAAGTTGAAGCAACAACACATGCTTGGATTTCAGAATGAGGCAACCCGACGATGAAGCCAGTGAATGAGGATCCAACATATTTAGTCTTTAGTTCAGTATTTAATAGCTTCCTTAAAATATAGACGGCAGCATTCCTAAGGGTTTTCAAATTATAGTGCTGAAGATTAAAACTTTTGGATGGTAAACTAAACATAGACAAGATTACTACTATAACTTTCTGAAACTAGATTCATAGTTTAAAAAAAAATTAAACCAAAAGTCTAGTGCCAGTGACAGGAGAAAAAGAACAAGGTTGAAGTTCAGAACTAGGTTTTTTTGTGAGTGATGGAGGGAAAAGTCTGAGCAAATGACAACAGAACTATGAAAATATCTTTAACCCTTGGGTAAATTTCCCTACCCTTTCCTATGGAGGTTGGACAAAAGAGGGAAAATGCATCAAATTAGGAGATCTTGTACTAATCGAATGTTTGATCCAGGCAAGTACATGAATAAGAGTTTAAATATAATCACTGAAGTTCACAAGTATTACCTCACAACTTTGCCACCGGTTAGGAATGTTTGGCCTTAGCTTCTGCTCACACACCACTTTCCTCATTTCCTCAATTGAAGGGTCCGACGGTACTAGGTCATAGTAAGGCAACTGATAGTCTTCATGAATACCTAAACCATCAGTTCAAATGCAATTTATTGGACTATGTTATTTCAAAAAAGATGTACTTTATGTTCACATTATACAAGTCAGAAACTATTAAAATATAAGGAAATGACTAATAGGGAAAACTAGGACATTACATGCATACTTGAGTCTGGCCTAAACTTTTCAATTCTCAGTCTTGCCAAAGGCACATCATAATTATTCATCATGCACCAGAAAAACAGAATGTCAAGCCCATATAGTTTTCCATTACAAGATTCTACATTTTGCTCAAGGTGAGAAATGTTAATGTCTGGAAATGGAACATCTTATTTCAGTTACCCAGTGTCAGCGACTGGACTTGGTGAGATGCAGAGTAAAGCTCTCTCTACTCTCCCCCAGATCTCATTTCACAACCTAACTTGGAGCAGTATTTTCAAGAAAACATCTGCAATGTTTTACTTACCACCCACTGAACATCTCCGTGCAATTTCCCAGAATACCAAGCCCATAGCATAGATATCTGCCCTTTTAAAAGACTCAAAGTGCTTCATGTTTATGGAATCATCAAGGACTTCTGGAGCCATGTATCTAAAGAAAAAAAGAAAAAAAACTTGAATGCTACAGTAAAGCAGTAATGTAAATCTATCTTAAATGTAGATCAACTTTTAAAACAAAGCCAAGCAGTTGATTTTCACTTCACTCTTGATGGAATTCTTGTGGAATTCAATGTGGCTACTGTATACGATGTACTACAAAATTTGTTGGGTGGGTGGATCACATCTTTGTGCAGATAAGCATAATGATAAAGGTGGGGGGCTGGTGATGGTGCTGAGAAAAGCAATAGATAGTTACAGGGAATGATATTAAAGGAATAGATATAATTTTTTGCAGCTATGACCAGGAGGCCCAAATGGTCTGTTATTTCTCTTGCTCTGACATCTGGGAGACAACAGAATGAGCAGAGAAGATTTGGAGTAAGTAGCACGGAGGCCAGCTCGACAGCTTCTACAGAGTACTTACCTGGGGAATTTGGTGAGTGAACGAATTCCAAGTGTTTTAAGGGTCGATCTCTTTCTAAAATCTTGTCAAGTTTGGCATTTAGCATTTAACTTAACTTTAACCTCATCTTGTAGTCAGTGGCAAACAAGCTGCCTGCTAGTGGCAGCTGCGCAGTTAGTTAATTAGGGGGCTAGTTAGAACTGGTTACCTGGTCAGCAAGGGGGGCGTCTCAGGCCTTTGGAACTCTTACTAGTATAAATACAGGAGGCTTTTGCTAACACACGGAGTATGTAGGAGTACAGGTTCTAGAGTATTTATCTTGTGAATTTGGTGAGTGAGGGAATTCACAGTCACAGAATTGTTACAGCACAGAAGGACATCATTCGACTCATCATGTCTGCACTGGATCTCCGAATGAGCAATTCACTTAGTGCTATTCCCCCGCCTTCTCCCCGTAACCTGGCACATTCTTCCTTTTCATTTAACAATTAATTCCCTTTTGAATGCTTCAATTGAACCTGCCTCCACCACACTCTCAGGCAGTGCATTGTAGACTTTAACCACTCGCTATATGAAAAAGTTTTTCATGTTGCATTTGCTTCTCTTACCCATTACTTTAAATCTGTGCCCTCTCGTTCTCAATCCTTTCATGGGTGGGAACAGTGTCTCCCTATCTGCTCTGTCCAAACCCCTCATGATTTTGAATACTACTATCAAATCACCTCTCAGCCTTCTCTTCTCCAAGGAAAACAGTCCCAACTTCTCCAATCTATCTTCATAACTGAAGCCCCTCATCCCTGGAATTATTCTCGTGAATCTTTTCTGCACTCTTAGCAATGCCTTCACATCGTCCCTAAAGTCTAGCACCCAGAACTGGACACTACTCAAGCTGAGGCCAAACTAGTGTCTTATACAAGTTAAACATAACCTCCTTGCTCTTGTATTCTATGCCGCTATTAATAAAGCCCAGGATACTGTATGTTTTATTAACCGCTTTCTCAACCTGTCCTGCCACCTTCAATGACTTATGCACCTATACACCTAGGTCCCTCTGCTCCTGCACCCCCTTTAAAATTGTACCCTTTATTCTATATTTTCTCTCCATGTTCTTCCTACCAAAATGAATCACTTCACATTTCTCCGCATGAACTTCATCTGCTACCTGTCTGCCCATTCCACCAACTTCTCGATGTCCTTTTGAAGTTCTACACTATCCTTCTCACAGTTCACAATGCTTCCAAGTTTCGTATCATCCCCAAATTGTGAAATTGTGCCCTGTACACCAAGGTCTAGATCATTAATATATATCAGGAAAAGCAAGGGTCCCAAGATTGACTCCTGGGGAACTCCATTACAAACCTTCCTCCAGCTCAAAAAACTTCCATTAACCACAACTCTGTTTCCTGTCAGTCAGCCAATTCTGTATCCACGTTGCCACTGTCCCTTTTATTCCATGAGCTGTAATTGTGCTCACAAGTCTGTTGTGTGGCACTGTATCAAACACCTTTTGGAAGCCATGTACACCGCATCAAGTGCATTGCCCTCATCCACCCTCTCTGTTAACCCCTTCAAAAAACTCCAGAAAATTAGCTAAACATGATTTTCTCTTAAGAAATTCATGCTGGCTTACTTAATTAATACGCATTAGTCCATATGACTATTTATTTTGTCCCGAATTCTTCTTTCTAGAAGTTTCCCCACCACCGAAGTTAAACTTACTGGCCTGTAGTTGCTGGGCTTATCTTTACACCTTTTTATGGACAAGGGTGTAATGTTTGCAATTCTCCAGTCCTCTGGCATCACACCCAAGTCAAAGAAAGATTGAAAAATTATGGCCAGTGCCTTCGCAATTTGCACTCTCACTTCCCTCAGTATCCTTGGATGCATCTCATTCGGTCCTGGTGCCTTATCCACTTCAAGTACAGACAGCTTATCCAACACCTCCTCATCAATTTTAAACCCTTCTAGTGTCTGAATTACCTCTTCTTTCACCATTGCCTGGGTTGCACCTTCTTCCTTGGTAAAGACAGATGTAAAGTATTAATTTCATACTTCAGCTATGCCCTTTGCCTCCATGCGTAAATCCTCCTTTTGGTCCCTAATCAGCCCCACTCCTCCTTTTACCACCCTTTTATTATTTATATGTATATAGAAGCCTTTGGGATTCCCTTTTATGTTGGCTGCCAGTCTCTTTTCTTACTCTCTTTGCTCTCTTATTTGCTTTTTACTTCCCCTCTGAAACTTCTATATTCAGCCTGGTTCTCAATAGCATTTTCTACCTAACATCAGTCATAAGCACACTTTTTCTTCTTTATCTTAATTTCTATTTCTTTTATCATCCAGAGAGCTCTGGCTTTATTTACACTACCTTTGCCTTTTGAGGTAATATACCTTGAGTGTGCCCAAAATACCTCTTCTTTGAAGGTAGCCCATTATTCATCTATTATTTTTCCTGCTAACCTTTTCTCTAATTTATTCGTTCCAGATCCATTCTTACCCCATTGAAGTTGACTTTTCACCAGTTAATTATTCTTACTCTTGATTGGTCTTTGTCTTTTTGCATAGTCAGCCTAAATATTATGATACAATGATCACTGTCTCCTAAATGTTCTCCTACTGACACCAGATCCACTTGGCCCATCTCATTCTCAAGAACCAGGTCTAGCAGTGCCTCCTCTCATTGGACTGGGAATATACTGCTCAGAAAGTTTTCTTGAACACACTCTAGGAACTCTTGCCCCTCACTGCCCTTTACATTACTACTCTCCCAGTCTATATTTGGATAATTAAAGTCCCCCATTATAACTACCCTATAATTTTCGCATCTCTCTAATTTCCTTGCGAATTTGTTTCTCTACATCCTTCCCACTAGTTGGTGGCCCACAGACAACACCAATATAACTGCACCTTTATTGTTCCTTAACTCTAGCCAAATAGATACTGTCCTTGAACCCTCTGGGACATTCTCTTTGTCCAGCACTGCAATGCTCTCCTTAATCAATACCCTGGCACCAGGGAGGCAACACACCATCCTGGATTCATGTCTGTGACTGCAGAAACGCCTATCTATTCCCCTATCAAATCACCTATTGCTGTTGTTGTTCCAGTCTTCCTTGTACCTCCCCCTATACAGCTGAGTCACTGGCAAAGTGAGGGAGGAGATGCTGTTCAGACCTTTTATTAAAAAAAAATAGCAGCCGTCTGAGAGAGGTAGTAAGAGACAGCAAGACCTGAGAGCTGAGCTTTGCATGCATTAATTAGGTGAGCAGTTAGCGATTGATGAGTTTTATGGGTTATTTTTGACTAAACTAGGGCAGTAGTTTAAGCTAGGACTGGGGAGGTACAAGTACTGTATTAAATTTGTAGTTTAACTAGTTATACTACTTAACATCATTACAAATATTGATCGAGTGATATTTTAAAACTTGAAACTCTAATTAGTAAAATAAAATAGAAATGGCAAGGCAGGTTATGTGTTGCAGCTTAACATGCAAGAGCTGGTCAACACCAGTATGATCCAGATAAACTACATCTGCATTAAGAGTCTGCAGCTTGAGGAACTTCAGCTCAGAGTTGATAAGCCAGAGTCTGAGATTTGGACATTGCGATGCATCAGCGAGGGGGAAAGTTACCTGACACTTTGTTCTAGGAGGCAATCACACCCCTTGGGTTAAGTACTTCAGATTTGGTCTGTGGTCAGGGACAGGAGGGTGTGACTACGAATGAGGCATAAATGAGGATCCAGAAGGTAATTCTTGAGGAATCTTAGTCCTTGCACTTGTCCAATAGATTCGAAGTTCTTGCAGCCTCTGTGGACAAGAGCAGGGACTGCAGGAAGGATGAACAAACTGACACATTCAAGATGGGGGGAGTAAAAAGGAAATGTAGTAGTAGGGGTCAGTGTAGTTAGAGGGATAGATACTGTTCTCTGCAGCAGAGATCATGAGTCCCAAAGGTTGTGTTGCCCCGGTGTCAGGGCTCAGGACATCTTCAGCCCCGAGGAGATGAACTTAGAGTTGAAGGGGTAGGATCTAATTTTCATGGTTCACGTGGGTATCAACGATCTACGTAGGACTGAGGTGTTCAGCTAAGGGAGCATGAGCAATTTGGGGCTAAATCCAAAAGCATAACCACAAAGGTAATAATCTCTGCATTATTACCTGAGCCATGAGCAAATTAGCAGAGAGTAAACAAGACCAGAGAGCTGAACGTGTGGCTCAACGATTAGTGTGGGAATAATATGTTTCAATTCAAGGGGCACTGGCACCAGTACTGAGAATGAGGGAGCTGTTCCACTGGGACATGTAGCACCTAAACCGCGCAGGGCCCAATGTCCTGGTGAGTTGAATAACTAGGGCTCTAGAGAGGGCTTTAAAACCAAATAGTGGGGCGGAGGGTTCTTGTGGAGGGGAAATTTAGAAAATTTAAGAGAAAGGACAAGGCAATAGCATAGGGGTGATATAGGTAATGGTAACTAGAGTGTCATGAAGGGACAGAGCATATAAACTTAACAGTGCATCAGCAAATAGTGTCAGGTCAGGTAAAAAGATAGATTTAAAGGCTCTTTATCTTAATGCATGCAGCATTCATAACAAGATAGATGAATTGATGGCAGAAATAGAAATAAATGGGTATAATCTAATAGCCATTACAGAGGTGTGGCTGCAAGGTGTCCAAGGCTGAGAACTGACTATTCAAGGGTGTTTGACATCTTGAAAGAATAGGAAGAAGGGAAAAGGAGGTGGGATAACTCTGTTAATAAAGGATGAGAGCAGTACACCAGTGAGAAATAATTGTCGCTCAGAAGGTGAAGATGTGAGATCAGTTTGGCTAGATAAGAAATAGCAAAGGCAAAGTCACTGGTGGGAGTAGTTTATAGGTCTCCTATCAGAAGCTACACTGTAGGATAGAGAATACATCAAGAAATAAATGGGGGCTTGTAAGAAAGGTACTGCAATAATCACAGGCGATTTTAATCTCCATATAGATTAGACAAATCAAATTGGCAAAAGTAGCCTTGAGGACGAGTTAATAGAATCTATTCGGGTCAGTTTCTTAGAACACATTGTGGAACCAACCAGGGAACAGACCTGGTAATCTGAAATGAGACAGTATTAATTAATGATCTCTCGGAAAAAGTGATAACAGAATGAATTTTACATTTAGTTTGAGGGTAAGAAAATTGGGTCTGAAGCTAGTATCTTAAACTTAAATAAGGCAATTACAAAAAGTATGAATCATAGACAGAGTTGGTTAAAACAGACTGGGAAATAGGTTAAAAAGATGCTCAGATAAGTAGTGGCAGACATTTAAGACGACATTTCAGTTCTCTCAACAAAGATATATTCCATTGAGAAAGAAAGACTCTATGAGAAGGTTGAACCATCCATGGCTAACTAAGGAAGTTAAGAATTATATCAAATTGAAAGACAAGGTGTAAAATGCTGTGAAGGTTAGTGGTAAGGCAGAAGATTGGGAAAAGTTTAGAAACCAGCAAAGGATACTTAAAAAGAGAGGGAGAAATTGGAATGCAAGTATAAACTAGCAAGAAATACAAAACCAGAAAGTGAGAGCTTCTACAAGTATATAAAAAGGAAGAGAGTAGCTAAAGTAAACATTGGTCCCCCAGAGCATGAGCCTGGGGAATTAATAATGGGGAGCAAGGAAATGCCAAGACTTTAAACAAGCATTTTTCATCTGTCTTCATGGTAGAAGACACTAAAAGCATCCCAAGAATAGTACAACATCAAGGGGCAAAAGGGTGGGAGGAACTTGGAACAAGTACTAGAGAAAAGGTTCTAGGAAAACTAATGGGACTAAAGGCTAACAAGTCCCCTGGACCTGATGGCCTGCACCTTAGGGTCTTAAAAAGAGGAGGCTGCAGAGATAGTGGGTTATTATTAATAACCCACTATCTCTGCAAGACATAAAAAAAAATCATATCAAGCAGAGTCAATATTGTTTTATGAAAGGGAAATCGTGCTTGCCAAATTTATTAGAGTTCTTTGAGGCAGGGTGGATAAAGGGGAACCAGTGAGGTAATGTATTTGGATTTCCAAAAGGCATTCGATAAGTGCTACATAAAAGGTTATTGCACAAGATAAGAGCTCATGGTGTCGTGGGTAATAATGGTTTTTTTTTATTCATTCAGGGGATGTGGGCGTCTCTGGCTAGGCCAGCATTTATTGTCCATCCCTAATTGTCCTCGAGAAGGTGGTGGTAAGCTGCCTTCTTGAACTGCTGCAGTCCTTGGGGTGCAGGTATACCAATAGTGCTGTTAGGAAGGGAGTTCCAGGATCATGACCCAGCAACAGTGAAGCAATGGCAATATAATTCCAAGTCAGGATTTCATGTGGCTTGGAGGGGAACTTGCAGGTTGTGTTGTTCCCATGCATCTGCTGCTTTTGTCCTTATAGGTGGCAGAGGTCGTAGGTTTGAACGGTGCTGTCGAAGGAGCCTTGCTGAGTTGCTGCAGTGCATCTTGTAGATGGACACACTGCTGCCACTGTGTGTGGTGAAGGGAATGAATGTTGAAGAAGATGAATGTGGTGCCTATCAAGCAGGCTGCTTTGTCCTGGATAGTGTTGGGCTTCTTGAGTGTTGCTAGAGCTATACCCATCCAGGCAAGCGGATGGTATTCCATCACACTCCTGAATTGTAGATGGCGGACAGGCATTGTGGAGACAGGAGATGAGTTACCCGAAGAATTCCCAGTCTCTGACCTGCTCTTGTCCCCACAGAATTTATGTAGCTGGTCCAGTTCAGTTTCTGGTCAATGGTGACCCCAGGATATTGATAGTGGGGGATTTAACAGTGGTGGATTCAGGATGGTAATGGCATTGAATGTCAAGGGGAGATGGTTAGATTCTCTCTTGTTTGAGTTTGTCACTGCCTGGCACTTGCGTGGCGCGAATGTTACTTGCCACTTATCAGCCCAAGCCTGGATATTGTCCAGGTCTTGCTACATCTGGACACGGGCTGCTTCAGTATCTGTGTTGTGCAATCATCAACGAACATCCTCACTTCTGACCTTATGATGGAAGGACGGTCATGAATGAAGCAGCTGAAGATGATTGGGGCCTAGGACACTACCCTGAGGAACTCCTGCAGTGATGTTCTGGGACTGAGATGATTGACCTCCAACAACCACAACCATCTTCCTTTGCGCTAGGTGAGACTCCAACCAGTGGAGAGTTTTCCCCGATTCCCACTGACACCAGTTTTGCTAGGGCTCCTTGATGCCACTCTCGGTCAAATGCTGCCTTGATGTCAAGGGCAGTCACTCTCACTTCTTTTGGCCATGTTTGGAGAAAGGCTGTAATGAGGTCAGAAGCCGAGTGGCCCTGGCGGAACTCAAACTGAGTGTCAGTGAGCAGGGTGTTGCTGAGCAAGTGCCGCCAGATGTTAGTAAAGAGGATTTTGCATAGTCGACAGGGCTGGGTTTGCCATTGTAGTTTCCAGTGCCTAGATTGATGCTGGGTGGTCCGTCAAGGTTTCATTCCTTCTCTTAGACTTTGTAGTGGTTTGGTACAACTGAGTTCCTTGGTGGACCATTTCAGAGGGCATTTAAAAGTCAACCACATTGCTGTGGGTCTGGAGTCACGTGTAGGCCAGACCAGGTAATGCTGGAAGATTTCCTTCCCTAAATGACATTAGTGAACCAATTGACAGTGGTTTCATGATCACCACTAGGCTAGCTTTTTAATTCCAGAGTTATTAATTGAATTCAAATTCCACCATCTGCCATGGTGGGATTCGAACCCATGTCCCTAGAGCAATAGCCTAGGGCTCTGGGTTACTAGTCTAGCGACATTACCACTACACCACCACCTCCTTAGCATGGATAGAGGACTGGCTAACAGGAAACAGAGTCGGAATAAATGGGTTATTTTCAGGTTGGTAAACTATAACTAGTGGGGTGCCACAGGGATCAGTGCTGGGGCCTCAACGATTCACAACTATTTGCATTCTATATTAATGACTTGGATGACGGCTCGGAGTGTATTGTAGGCAAATTTGCTGACAGTACAAAGATAGGTAGGAAAGCAAGTTGTGAGAAAGACACAGAGTCTGCAAAGAGATAGAGATAGGTTAAATGAGTGGGCAAACATTTGGATTATAACGTGGGAAAATGTGAGGTTATCCACTTTGGTAGGAGGAATAGAAAAGTAAAATATTATTTAAATAGAGAAAGACTTCAGAATGCTGAGGTACAGAAGCATCTGGGTGTCCTTGCACATGAATTACGAAAGGTTAGCATGCAGGTACAGCAAGTAATTAGGGAGGCAAATGGAAAGTTGGCCTTTATTGCATGGGGGATGGAGCACAAAAGTAGGGAAGTCTTGCTACAATGTACAGGGCACTGGTGAGATCACACCTAGAGTACTGCATACAGTTTTGGCCTCCTTATTTAAGGAGGGATATACTTGGATTGGAGGCAACTCGGAGAAGGTTCACTCGGTAGATTCCTGGGATCAAGGCATTATTTTACGAGGAAAGATTGAGCAGGTTGGGCCTATACTCATTGGAGTTTAGGAGAATGAAACATGCAAGATTGTGTCAAGAAAATCCTATGTGGCAAATGAGAAATATTAAATTCATCGGTTGAAAACTTATATTAGACTTTTCATGGAAAAATTTGCAGGTAGCTTAAAAAAAAAACTAGTAGCCAAGATGGCCACCGCAATTTGCACCTGAAATACCTTGACATATTCAAAGGATCTACCCAGAGTCAGAGGCTTGAGCAGCACAGACCCAGAGCAATGGCTTGCTCCAAGTAATTGAATTACCTAAAATGGCTTCATTAGCATGGCTGTCAAGGCAATCCAAACACACTGACTTTGAAAGAGAACCCCCTCCAAGTGTAAATTGGCATCCTGGGGCCTGTGGAGCCAATTCCTAAGCTTGAGTTTCATTAGAAGGTTCCAGAAAACCTGAAGCAGCCATGTGACCATCTGTCCATCTTGGGGGAAGCTGGTTTTTGTTTTCCCTTTGACAAAGAGACAAGCAGTAACTCGGTGTGTGCAGCAGCAGAAGCCTGCGTGCTTCCCTCTCTCCCTCCCTAGAGGACATCAAGTTGAAAACTGTCTTGTGACTGTGGACCTTCCAAGCCTACAGATTGCTACAGCCAGATACCAGGGAAAAAAAAGAGAGCCAACTACAATTCTGCCTTCAAGAAAACCCTGAGCAAAGCGGGCCGACCACTAAGTGCACTTTAACCAGCCAAGGACTTCAAGAATGCAGCTTCAGTCAGAAGACTACCAAATGATCCACTCCACAGACTGTGTATTTAAGTTCCATTTATTCTGGACTCTAATTCAACCACCAAATCTATTGCTCCCCTCTAATTTATTTGTGCGTCTGTGTGATTCTCGTGTGAATGTGTAGCTTTTTAAATTATTTTTAAATCGGGGTTAGATCATTAAGTATAATAACCTCTTGTTTAAACTCAAGAAAACCTGTTTGATTGGTTCTTTCATGATCACAGTGAAGGTAAAAGGTAAAACACTCATGGAGGTGGTAAGCACAACCCCTATTTTTAAAAGGAATAAACCCTGTTACGTAAGGGTCAAATAAGTGAAAGGGCAGGACTGTGACCCTCCCCTCACGTGGCCATAACAATTGTGTGGGGCTTGTCAAGGTAGCTGCTGAGAGGATGTTTTCCCTCATGGGGGAACCTAGAGCTAGGGGGCACAGTTTCAGAATAAGGGGTCTCCCATTTAAGAGAGAGATGAGGAGGAATTTCTTCTCTCAGAGGGTTGTTTATCTTTGGAATTCTCTACCCCAGAGAGCAGTAGAAGCTGGGTCATTGAATACATTCAGGGCCGTGTTCAACAGATTTTTGATTTACAGGGGAGTCGAGGGTTGGGGGGAGGGGGCAGGCAGAAAAGTGGAGCTGAGGCCACGATTATATCAGCCATGATCTTTCTGAATGGCAGAGTAAGCTCAGGGACCAAATGACCCACTCCTGTTCCTATTTCTTATGTTATGATTTGGAAAAAGGGAGGACAATATTTGAATTTGTGACTCATGTTAGAACCAACTACATAGGAAAGAGCAGGATGTAAAGGAAGTCTGATCATAAAACAGGATTTCAAATGTAGCAATTTCATTACTTCCAGCTACTGGAGCTAGGCCAGACAGGGAGAAATTTATTTATTTTTTATTTAGAGATACAGCACTGAAAGAGGCCCTTCGGCCCACTGAGTCTATGCTGACCAACAACCACCCATTTATACTAACCCTGCAATAATCCCGTATTCCCTACCACCTACCTACACTAGGGGCAATTTACAATGGCCAATTTACCTATCAACCCGCAAGTCTTTGGCTGTGGGAGGAAACCGGAGCACCCGGCGGCGAAAACCCACGCGGTCACTGGGAGAACTTGCAAACTCCGCACAGGCAGTACCCAGAATTGAACCCAGGTCCCTGGAGCTGTGAGGCTGCGGTGCTAACCACTGCGCCACTGTGCCACCCAACACAAATGCACAATTGATCCTGTCCTTAAGAGTATTCGATGTGATGTTGGTTAACGGACAGGACAAATAAGTGACCTGAATGCTAGAGAAGACTTGGGAAACAGAGACCATAACTTAATTAATTCACATTAAAAAAAAAGATCGAAGATACGCGAGTTGGATGAGAAAATAGCTAACCTCAACTCCACTTTCCCGCTTACCCCAGATATCTTTCGACTCCCTTGTTTGTCAAGAATGAAAAGGGATTGAATCCAGATTAACAGGTTAGCAGAAAAGCAAATCAGAACAGATCAGATCAGCAGTGGGAAATATTCAATTAAGAAGTGGATAAAATACATTCCAAGCAGGAACAAAGAGGTGCATCATAGGATAGGATTCCACAGGAAGAGCGGAGTAAAATGACGTTTTAATAAAAAAAAGAACGTTGAAAGGGGAAGATACAGAACAGAGATAAATACAGAAAGGAAGCCTGTATCCATCATTAGCACATGGAATTATTTCATCTCATCCCAGATTAGTTTGCCTCTGTAAATCTGATGTATTATAGTGACGGTTACCGTTACCTTTAGACTGAAGTGGGTTAACAACTTACATTTATATACGGACATACGAATTAGGAGCAGGAGTAGGCCATTTGGCCCCTTCGAGCCTGCTCCGCCATTTATGATCATGGCTGATTGGACTGTGGCCTCAACTCCACTTTCCTGCCTACCCCAGATACCTTTTGACTCCCTTGTTTATCAAGAATTTATCTACCTTTGCCTTAAAACTATTCAAAGATTGTCTCCAACACTCTATGGGGAACAGAGTTCCAAAGACTCTCAACCATCTGAGAAAAATTTCTCCTCATCTCGGTCTTAAATGGGCGACCCTCTTATTGTTAAACTGTGTCCCCTAATTCTAGTATCTCTCACAAGAGGAAACATTCTTTCAGCATCCACCCTGTCAAGTCCTCTCAGGAACTTATATTTTCAATAATATCACCTCTCATTCTTCTAAACTCCAATAGATAGAGACCCAACCTGTCCAACCTTTCTTCAGAAGATAATGCCACCCCCCCCATCCCAGGTATCAGTCAAGTGAACTGCCTCTAATGCACGTATACCCTTTCTTAAATAAGGGGACCCAAAACTGTACACAGTACTCCAGATGTGGTCTCACCAATACCCTATAAAACTATGGCAAAACATCTCTACTTTTATATTCTATTCCCTTTGCAATAAACGACAACATTCCATTTGCCTTCCTAATCACTTGCTGTATCTGCATACCAATCTTTTGTGATTCATGTACCAGGACACCCAGATCCCTTTGTACTTCAGAGTTCTGCAATCTCTCTCCATTTAAATAATATGCTGCTTTAGTATTCTTCCTGCCGAAGTGGATAAGTTCACTTTCCCACATCATACTCCAATTGCCAGATTTCTGCCCACTCACTTAACCCATCTATATCCCTTTGCAGACTCCTTATGTCCTCTTCACAACTTACTTTCTTACCTATCTTTGTGTCATCAGCAAATTTAGCAACCATCATCCCTTCATCCAAGTCATTGATATAAATAGTTGAGGACCCAGCACTGATCCCTGTGGCACTCCACTAGTCATCTTGCCAACCCAAAAATGATCCATTTATGCCTTCTGTCTGTTTCCTGTTAGCTAAACAATCCTCTATTCATGTTAATATGTTACCCCCAATGCCATGAGCTCTTACTTTGCTTAGTAACCTTTGATGTGGCACCTTGTCAAATGCATTCTGGAAATCTAAGTATAGTACATCCACAGGTTTCCATGTTATTTGTTATTTCCTCAAAGAATTCCAATAAATTAGTCAAGCTTGATTTCCCTTTTTTTAAACCATGTTGACTCTGCCTGATTGCACTGAGATTTTCTAAATGCCCCACTATAACCTGCTTAATAATAGATTCCAGCATTTTCCCTGTGACAGATATTAAGCTAACTGGCCTGTAGTTTCCTGCTTTCAGTCTCCCACCTTTCTTGAACAGAGAAGTCACATTCGCTATTTTCCAATCTGGTGGGACCTTTCCCGAATCTAGGGAACTTTGGAAAAATTAAAACCAATGCATCTACTATTTCAGCAGCCACTTCTTTTAAGGCTCTAGGATGAAGTCCACTAGGACCTGGGGACTTATCAGCTTTTAGTTCTAATAATTTGGCCAGTACCCTTTCCCTGGTGATGGTAATTGTTTTAAGTTCCCCCCTCCCTTTCAACGTCTGATTCACAATTATTCCTGGGATTTTATTTGTATCCTCTACAGCGAAGACAGATGCAAAATATCTGTTCAATTCATCCGCCATCTCCTTAATTTTTATGAACTCCCCTGACTCTCTCTCTGGAGGACCAATGCTCACTTTATTTACTCTTTTCCTTTTTAAATACCTGTAGAAACTCTTAACGATCTGGTTTGATATTTCTAGCTAGCTTTCTCTCGTACTCCAATTTCTCCCTCATTAACCTTTCGTCAATCTTTGCTGTTCTTTATATTCTGCCCTGCCACTCATCTTTGCAGAATTATATGCTGTTTCTTTCAATTTGATATCATCTTTAACTTCCTTAGTTAGCCACAGATGAAGCATCCTTCCTTTAGAGTCTTTCTTTCTCACTGGAATGTATTTTTTCCTAAACATTTGGAAATATCTCCTTACATGTCTGCCACTGCATCTCTACTGACCTATCCCTTAACCTAATTTCTCAGTTTACTTTGGTCAGCTCTGCCTTCATGCCCTTATAATTGCTCTTATTTAAGTTTAACACTAGTCTTAGATTCGCCCTTCTCTCCCTCAAACTGAATATGAAATTCGATCTAGGGGCTACCTAGGAGCACCTTTACTATGAGGTAATTAATTAATCATGTCTCATTGTGCAGTAGCAGATCTAGTATAGCCTGCTCACTGGTTAGCTCTAGAACGTGTTGCTCCAAGAAACTGTCCCGAATATACTCAATGAACTCATCATCCAGGCTACCTTTGTCAATCTGATTTGTACAATCTACATGTAGATTAAAACCACCCATGATTATCGTCATACCTTTCTCACAAGCCCCCATTATTTCATCCTAGATACCCCATCCGACAGTGTGGTTACTGTTAGGGGGCCTATAAACCACTCCCACAACTGACTTACCTTTACTATTTCGCATCTCTACCCAAACTGATTCTACATCTTGACCTCCAGAACGAAGGTCATCTCTCTCTATTGTACCTATGTCATCCTTAATTAACAGAGCTTTCAACTTTTCCTAGCTTCCAGTCCTTTCTAAATGCCATGTATGCTTGAATATTCAGGTCCCAATCCATGTCATCTTGCAGCCATGTCTCTGTAATGGCTATCAGATCATACGTATTTATTACTATTTGCGCTGTCAATTCATCTGCTTTGTTACGAATGCTAAGTGCATTCAGATACATAGCCTTTATCCAGTAGTTTTTGTAACCTTTGCTAGTGCACTTAGCTTTGTACACTCTGTCCCTTCCTGTCACACTCCAATCATCATTTCCCTTATTGCTGCCAAGCTCTCTTGCCTTGCCTTCTCTATTTTATCACACCTTCTCAATCCTGATCCCTCGCCCTCACTATTTAGTTTAAAGCCCTCTCTATCGCCCTAGTTATAGGACCCACCTGAACACTGGTCCCAGCACAGTTCAGGTGAAGAACGACCCAACAGTACAGCTCCCAATTTCTCCAGTACTGGTGCCAGTGCCCCACAAATCGAAACCCATTTCTTGCACACCAATCTTTGAGAGTTTAACTCTCTCATCTTATTTACCCTATGCCAATTTGCTCATGGCTCAGGTAATAATCCAGAGATTATTACCTTTGAGGTTCTGCTTTTTATCTAGACCCTAGCCGCTCATACTCCCTCAGCAAAACCTCTTTCCTAGTTCTACCTATGTCATTGGCATCTATGTGGACCATGATCACTGGATCCTAACCTCCCACTGAAAGTTCTTCTCCAGCCCAGAGCAGATGTCCCAAACCCTGGCACCGGGCAGGCAACACAGCCGTCTGGACTCTCGCTCTCGGCTGCAGAGAACTGTGTTTATCCCCCAACAATGCTATCTCCTACTACCACTACATTCCTATTAACACCACCCCCCCCACCCCCTTGCACTTGAATGGCTTCTGTGCCATGGTCAGTTTACTCATTCACCTTGCAGCCCCCACTTTCATCCTTACAGGCTGAAAGAACCTCGAACCTGTTAGACAATTGCAAAGGCTGAAGTCCCTCCACTTCTACGTTCTGGGTCCCCATAACTGCCTCACTCGCAGTCACACCCTCCTGTCCCTGATCATGGACCAAATCAGAAGACCCTACCCTAAGGGGCTTGACCACCTCCTGGTACAAAGTGCCCAGGTAACTTTCCCCCTCCCTGATGTGTCGCAGTGTCTGCAGCTCGACCTCCAGCTCAAACTCTGAGCCAGAGTTCTTGCAGCCGCAGGCACGTACTGCAGACGTGTTTGCCCTGGATCACACTGGCATCCAGGGAGTTCCCACATCATACAGTCGCAACACATCACCTGTCCTTCCATTTTTATTATGTGATAAATTAGTTTATTTTTTACCTTATCACCCTACTACTCCCAATAAGCTTTATTACCACTAGTAAACTTCGCTAATACTAATAAAACCTTACAATTACTGATAAATTACCTCAGTTTTGAAAGATAAGTGAGCAAATTATCAAAATACTCACTAGCCAAACAACATACGACTTTCCTGTGATGCCACACCTCGAGTTCCTGCGTTGTTTTTAAACTCCCTCCCTCTCCCCCCGATGTGCTCTGCTGCTCCCGGAGTTCCTGCGCTGTTTTTAAACTCACTGTCTCCCTCTCTTCTCCCCACCCCCCCAATGTGCACCTTTAACATAGGAAAACAACCCAAGGCGCTTCATAGGAGCGTAGTCAGACAAAGACCGACACTGAACCAAAGGAAGAAATATTGGGAGGTGCAACTAAAAGCTTGGTTAAAGAGGTAGGTTTTAATGAGTGTCTTAAAGGAAGAGAGAGGTGGAGATGTTTAGTAAAGGAATTCCAGAGCTTGGAGCCTAAAAGGCCGAAGGCGTAACCACCGATGGTGGGGCAAAGGCAGTGAGTGAAGCATAAAAGACTGCAGTAAACAGACCGCACACATAAGTCCCCACCTACCTGCGGGCAATCCCACAGGAGATACATTAGAATTTTTTAAAATCATATTTGCACAGTTATTTAACTGGTGAGGCAGAACACGGGGAGAAAAATAGCACTCTTCAGGGGAAAAAACACACTCATAGGTTGTCCCTCAAATACACTACAAACCTGGGACATTCAGTGTAATGCTTATAGTTATTTCACAAATCCAAGCTTACAGAATGTAGGCGCATGCATTTATACATGCTTTACCTTTTTGTTCCCACTCTGTGATTTGGAGCAATATCAATCGTATCTGTGGCTGAATCGTGCCTTACTGCCAATCCTAAATCTGCAATGCAGCAAGTTCCATTCTTCTTTACTAGAATGTTTTTTGATTTCAGATCTCTGTGAGCAATGGCAGGTTTTCCTGTGGAAAGGAGTGGTTTTCACATTAGAACGCAAACAGAGTTTGAAAAAAACACCTTCTTCTGGGAATTGGACTGGTTCTACACAGACGCTAATTAAACATTCACAAAATATTACTATACCACCAGAGGACTCCTGCACCAGTCATGCATATTTACAAAAGCAACTTTCCATGCATTATGGATTTAAGCCTATTATTCAACACTGGCAATTCTAGTAATATTTCAAATACACAAAATAACTATTGATGTCCTTTTAAGAAGCACCTGCTCATTTTTTCTACATGTTCTTTTAAAACAGAAGGGACTATTTGATCTTGGAAATCCTGATCCTATTGTGTAAAGCGGAAAGTTTGTAACAAATGCAAGTTCACATCCTTACCTTGTGTACCAACAATCTCCATATGCAAGTGTGCAAGTCCACTGGCTGTGGAAAGTGCCAGTTTAATCATTCCTTCCACAGTAATGGTGTACCTGTTCAAATAGTCAAACAGGGAGCCATGTTCATGATAATCGGATACCAGCCACAGCTGTGTCCAGGTCCCATTGTCTGAAGACAGGAGGAGAAAATGTTAGTTAATAATTCTAAACAAGCAACACCAAGGTAATTGCGTTCCTGTGTGAACAGGCATAATTTAATTTTAGCACCTGACTGGATGTGCAAAATAAGCACTTAAATTGTGGTTTATTTAGGACAAAAACATTTCATAAAGTCAAGCGCAGGTAAAGAAAGAAGTTTAGCTTATTCTTCCAGAAAAGGTCAGACTGCTTATGCGATATCCAGTACTGGTTGAGTAGAAACTTCCTCCAATTAAGATTAGATTAGATTAGAGATACAGCACTGAAACAGGCCCTTCGGCCCACCGAGTCTGTGCCGACCATCAACCACCCATTTTTACTAATCCTACATTAATCCCATATTCCTACCAAACATCCCCACCTGTCCCTATATTTCCCTACCACCTACCTATACTAGTGACAATTTATAATGGCCAATTTACCTATCAACCTGCAAGTCTTTTGGCTTGTGGGAGGAAACCGGAGCACCCGGAGAAAACCCACGCAGACACAGGGAGAACTTGCAAACTCCACACAGGCAGTACCCGGAATCGAACCCGGGTCCCTGGAGCTGTGAGGCTGCGGTGCTAACCACTGCGCCACTGTGCAATATTGGAAAGAACGAGGCCTGCTCCAAACTCCATCCTTCTCCCTAGCAACTGAGATTAAACCAGTCTGTTTGTAACCTTGTTATCATACTTGACCCCAAGATGAGCTTCCGACCACATATTGATACCATCACTAAGACTGCCTTTTTCACCTGCATAACATTGCCTGTCTAAGCTCATTTGCTGCCGAAACCCTCATTCATACCTTTGTTACTTCTAGGCTTGACTATTCCAATGCTCTCCTTCCTGACTGGTCTCCCACAGTCTACCCTCCGTAAACTTGAGGTCAACCAAACTCTGCTACTCATGTCACTCGCACAAAGTTCCAATCATCTATCACCCCTGTGCTCGCTGACCGACACTGACTCCAGGTCGAGCAATCTTGATTTTAAAATTCTCATCCTTGTTTTCCAATCCCTCCAAGGCCTCACTCCTCCCTATCTCTGTAATCCCCTCCAGCCCCACAACCCTCAGATATCTGGGCTAATTTAAGTCTGGCCTCCAGAGCATCCCTGATTTTAATCGTTCCACCAATGGTGGCTGTGCTTTCATTTGCCTAGGCCCTATGCTCTAGAATTCCCTCCCTATACCTCTCCACTTCTCAAATGAGCTTTCCTCCTTTAAGATAATCCTTCAAACCTATATCTCTTTGACCAAGCTTTTGGTCATCTGACCTTAATACCTCATGTCGCTCGGTGTCATATTTTGTTTTATAATGCTCCTGTGAATTGCTTTTGGACGTTTTATTATGTTAAAGGCTCAATATAAGTACAAGTTGTTTTTGTGGTTAAATCCACACGAGGATTCACTACTATAGGTCAAACATACAAGGCTTTAAGATACCCATATTCCTGTCCAAGCTCATATATACTGTAACGTTTCATACATATGAACATATGAATTAGGACTAGGCCACTTGGCCCATCGAGCCTGCTCTGCCATTCAATAAGTTCATGGCTGATCTGATTGTAACCTCAACTCCACATGCCCACCTACCCCTGATAATCTTTCCACCCACTCCCCCCCCCCCCCCTTGCTCATCAAGAATCTATCTACCTCTGCCTTAAAAATATTCAAAGACTCTGCTTCCACTGCCTTTTGAGGAAGGGAGTTCCAAAGACTCACGACCCTCAGAGAAAAAAAATTTCTCCTCATCTGTCTTAAACGGGCGATCCCTTATTTTTAACTAGTGACCCCTAGTTCTAGATTCTCTCACAAAGGGAAAACATCATTTCCACATCCATAAGGTTCCTCAGGATCTTATATGTTTCAATCAAGTCGCCTCTTACTCTTCTAAACTCCAGCAGATACAAGCCCAGCCTGTCCAACCTTTCCTCATAAGACAACCTGCCCATTCAGGGTATTAGTCTAGTAAACCTTCTCTGAACCACTTTTACATCCTTCCTTAAATAAGGAGACCAGTACTGTACACAGTACCCCAGATGTGGTCTCACCAATGCCCTGTATAACTGAAGCATAAGCTCCCTACTTTTGTATTCAATTCCCCTCGCGATAAACGATAACATTCTATTAGCTTTCCTAATTACTTGCTGAACCTGCATACTAACCTTTGCGATTCATGCACTAAGACACCCAGATCCCTCTGCATCTCAGAGCTCTGCAATCTCTCACCATTTAGATAATATGCTTCTTTTTTTCATTCTTCCAGCCAAAATGGACAATTTCACATTTTCTCACATTATACTCCATTTGTCAGGTCTTTGCCCACTCACTTAACCTATCTATATCCCTTTGCAGCCTCATGTCCTCTTCACAACTTACTTTCCTATCTACCTTTGTGTCATCAGCAAATTTAGCAACCATACCTTTGGTCCCTTCATCCAAGTCATTTATATACATTCTAAAAAGTTGAGGCCCCAGCACTGATCACTGTGGACACCACTTGTTACATCTTGCCAACCAGAAAATTACCCATTTATGCCTACTCTCTGTTGCCTGTCAGCCAGCCAATCTTCTATCCGTGCCAATATATGTTACCCCCTACACCATGAGCTTTTATTTTCCACAATAACTTTTGATGTGGCATCTTATCAAATGCTTTCTGGAAATCTACTGGTTCCCCTTTATCCACAGCATATGTTACTTCTTCAAAGAAGTCCAATAAATTGGTTAAACATGATTTCCTCATCAGAATTCCTAGATTCAGAATGCTTCACAAATTAACAGTTTGAGGTTTTTGGACTGAAAGGGGGAAGAGTTTGAACACTCATCTTACATTTCCAATGATAAATTAGGTCAAATTGTTATGTTATCCTTAACAGGAGAAATTACTGCGTATAATGAATTTCAATGTACAGACCTGACCAGAGCCTGAGAAACTGAATAAAACTAATATATTCATTTTGGTAGGAACAATGAGGACAGGCAATATAAAATAAAATGGTACACTTTTAAAAGGGGTGCAGGAGCAGAGAGATTTGCAGTGCACATACACAAATCTTTGAAGATGGCAGGATAAGTTGAGAAGGCATACGGGTTCCTTGGTTTTACAAAGAGGCATAGAATACAACAGCAATGCTAAACCATAATAGCACATTGGTAAGGTCCCAGCTGGACTATCGTGGCTAATTCTGGGCACCACACTTTAAGCAGGTCAAGGGCTTAGAGAGGACACAGGAGATTTGCACTAGAGTAGTACCAGGGTGAAAGAATTCAGCAACTTGGAGAGACTAGAGAAATTGGGATGTTCTTCTTAGAGCAGAGAATGAGAGATTTGATAAGTATTCAAAATCATGAAGGGTTTTCTAGAGTAAATAAGGAGAAACTGCTTACAATTACAAAAAGGTTGGTAACCAGTGGACATAGATTTAAGACAAAAGAACTGGAGGGGAAAACATTTTCTGCATGATGTTATGATCTGGAATGTATTGCCCGGAGAAAGCAGTTTCAATAATAACTAACTTACATAATGGAACTGAATAAAAACTTCTAGTGGGAAAATTTTCAGGGCCATGAGAAAGGAGCAGGGGAGTGGGACAGCTCACTCAAAGAGCCCCATCAGACACAATGGGCCAATGGTCACCTTCTGTGCTGTAACATTCAATGATATAAAGAAAAATTGGTCAGCCATTCAATTGCTCTTGATTCAATCCCTATTTTCAGCCAGCTCCTGCTGTAACGGAACATCACAGAATGTTGGGATGTGTTGCAAGAGGTACAACATAAATCCGGAGGGGTCGCTTTAAAACTGTACTTGACCCTACTGAGATGACATCTAGCATACTGTGTCTAGTTTAGGTCTCCTCATTTCAAATGGTTATTGGAGGGGGTACAGAGAAGGGCTACATGAATCATCTCAGAATTTAAGGGAATGATACATAAAGGATAATTGACTCTCCTGGACAACAAAGGAAAATGGAAACTGCAGGAGGAACTTATTTTATTATAAGGATGGTGAGTATGTGGAACAAACTACTGTCAGTTAGTGAAAGAAGAAACCTTAATGGGTTTCAAAGAATTAGACTGGCTCCAGTCAACAAATAGGACTCAGGGTTATTAGAAACTCACCAAGGGAATACTGTGGATAGGTGGGCGAGATGGACCATCAGCCTCTCCTGCCTGAAACTGTTAGTCTGTTACTTGCACTGTATTTAGAACTGAAAACGCCCCTGTTATGTACTATGTGCTGGCTCTCTCATTACTCTACAGCACTGCTTGACCATCCTCTTTCTCTCAACTAAGGCAAAGGCAAGAGTAGAAATAATTAGCACTGGATTCACTTACTTCAATTTAGCAGATGTAGAGACATAGGAAATGCAGGTTTCAGCAGTGCCCCCTCTTTAGTAAGTTACATAGCATTATCCAAGAGATAGCTAGGATTTTCTTTACCCCTTACTCCGATACGTTTATCAAGTTAAAATACACGCACTCTCAAATTACTGATTTTAATCTTACATGGAGGAGCAAACCACAACTACAAAACAATTATGGGCACTATACTTAGTAACTCAGTATCAGCACAGCAAATGAAAATAGTTTTTCACCTTTGTTATCTGCTGCAATAAACCCAAGAATATTTTCATGGCGCAACATCACAGTCTGGTAAATTTCTGCTTCACGAAACCATGACCTTTCTTCACGAGAAGAGAAAATCTTTACTGCAACTTCTTCACCTCGCCACTTCCCTCGCCAGACTTCTCCAAACCGGCCTTTACCTATACTTTCTTGCAGTACAATTGTTCTTGCAATTGTTCTTTGCACAAGTAAAGGCAGTCCTGAAATATTGAGAGGAATAATCAGTTAGTAATTAGGCAACACAATAGGCTGAACAATGTTTCCATCCTGATATTTAATCTGTTTTTTCAAACTAGCTTACTAACGAACATTGGATTACTAACACATCTCTCTCTTATTCCTTACAGTTCAACCAACTTTGATGCAATAGGATCAATGTTAACTACGTAAGAGTTTCAGCATTAACTTAAAAAGTTAAACAAATGCTGTAGCTCATCAAACTACAATGCACAGATACAGAAGGCTGATGTATATTTAATTTAAAAATACTTAAAAGCTCAAGTTACATGCAGTATTTAGAACATTAGTGAATTATTAGTTGTACTAGTTTTTGAAAATGTTCACCTCCCACAAAGATGGTTCCTTGCCCTGTTAAAATGAATGGGAATTTTCACTTCAAACAACAGATGCCAATTCCTTCAACACTGAGGTGACAAAAGTATCGGTGCTCTCCTATAATTGTGGCCACCCCTTGATCTCACCTTCTTCTTGGCCTATTTACTCCCCTAGTCTTATTCATCTCTGACCACTGTTATATTCTTCAACATCAAATCTCCAAATCCCTTCTTGTGCATCCAACCATGGGGGAATAAACCTCCAAGTTGCTACTAACAACTTCACTTTCAAATTCCCAACTCCTTAGCCTTGCCCTTCCATTCGCCATTATAACTTCGGCAATTGTCACCTTGCTCAAGCACTACTTCAAGAGAAGCTTTGATGCCCTTATCCCACCAAAACCTTCAAGGCCTCCCTGATCATTCTCAACCCAACTCTAGCCATGGTTCCCATTTTCATTTCCTCGAATCTAAGGTGCGACACCCTGGACATTTCTAAGTGGTTTAGCCATCCATCACCAGATCTTGCAGGACCACAATAGGCTGAAGAATCCCAAAAAATCAAATGCAAGCAGAGCTCCAGTCATTGAAAAAAGAAAAGTAAAAATTCAGAACAAACTGAGCTGAGAGATGGACAATGTGCTAATGAGTTTTAAACTCATAACTTAAACTTTTATATGTGGGATCAAGTTTACACATGTACACTTGTACATGCATATCTTGTACATGTTACACATGTGTATCTACCACATTAATACCTGTGCTGTCAGACTGCTCATCCAGTGTCCAGTCTTGGATGAACCACAATTCCTCCAGCTAAAGAAAGGGAAGACTGAAGCCATCACCTTCAGTACCTGCTCCAAACTTTATCTCTTGGCTTTGGAAAAAGGACAAGGAACGAACTAGAGTAAGGATAATTAACTGGTGGAAAGCTACCTTCAATGGGGTAAGAATGGATCTGACCCAGATAAATTGGAATCAAAGGTTGGCAGGAAAAACAGCAACTGAACAATGGGCTGCCGTCAAAGAGATAGTTCAGGCACAGTCAAGGTATATTCTCACGCAGGGGAAAGGTAGGACAAACAAATCGAGAGCTCCCTGGATGGCGAAACAAATAGAGATTAAGAAGAAAAAGTGTGCTTATGACAGATGTCAGGTGTATAATACAACTGAGAACCAGGCTGAATATAGAGCGTTCAGAAAGGAATTGAAAAAACAAATAAGAGAAGCAAAGACAGAGTACGAGAAGAGACTGGCAGCTAACATAAAAGGGAATCCAAAAGTTTTCTATAGGCATATAAATAGTAAAAGGGTGGTAAAGAGAGAAGTGGGGTCGATTAGAGACCAAAAAGGGGTTTTATGCATGGAGGCATAGACATGGTTGAGGTATTAAATGAATGCTTTGCAACTGTCTTTAACAAGATGCAGCAACCCAGGCAATGGTGAAAGAAGAGTTAATTCAGACATTATAAGGGTTTAAAATTGATAAGATGGAGGTATTGGATAGGCCGTCTGTACTTAAAATAGATAAGGCACTAAGACCAGATGAGATGCATCCAAGGATACGGAGGGAAGCAACAATGGAAATTGTAGACGCACTGGCCTTAATTTTCCAATCTTCTTTGGACTCGAGGGTGGTACCAGAGGACTGGAGAATTGCAAATGTAACAGCCATGTTTAAAAAAGGGTGTAAAGATAAGCTCAGCAATTATGAGGCAGCCAGTTTAACCTCAATGGTGGGCAAGCCTCGAGAAACGATAATTCCGGATAAAATTAAATAATAGTCAATTGGACAAATGCGGGTTAATTAAGGAAAGCCAGCACGGAGTTGTTGAGGGCAGGTCGTGTTTAACTAAATTCCTTGAGTTTTTTTGATGAGGTAATAGTGGGGGTTGGTGAAGGCAATGCTGTTGATGTGGTGTATGTGGACTTTCAGAAGGCATTTGATAAAGTGCCACATAACAGACTTGTCGGCAAAGTTGGAGCTCATGGAATAAAAGGGACAGTCGCAACATGAATACCAAATTGACCAAGTGACAGGAAAGAGTGTGTAGTGGTTAATGGTTGTTTTTCGGATTGGAGGATGGTTTATTTTGAAATTCCCCAGGGGTCGCTGTTAGGTCCCCTGCTTTTCCTGATATATATTAATTACCTAGACCTTGGTGTTACAGGGCACAATTTCAACATTTACAGATGATATAAAACTTGGAAGTATTGCGAACTGTGAGGAGGATAGTGTAGAACTTCAAAAAGGACAGACAGGTTGCCGGAATGGGTGGACAAGTGGCAGATGAAACTTAACACAGAGAAGTGTGAAATGATTAATTTTGGTAGGAAGAACACGAAGAGACAATATAAACTAAAAGGTACAATTCTAAAGGGGGTGCAAGAGCAGAGGGACCTAGTGTATATGTGCATAAATCATTAAATGTGGCAGGACAAGTTGTGAGCGTGGTTAATAAAGCACACAGCATCCTAGGCTTTAACAATAGGAGCATAAGTACAAAAGCAAGGAAGTTAAACTAAACACTGATTCAGCCTCAAATTGTGTCCAGTTCTGGGCACTACACTTTAGGAAGGATGTGAAGGCATTAGAGAGGGTGCAGAAAAGGTTCACAAGAATGGTTCCAGGGATGAGAAACTTCAGTTATGTAGATAGATTGGAGAAGTTGGGACTGTTTTCCTTGGAGAAGAGGTTGAGAGGAGATTTGATAGAGGTATTCAAAATCATGAAGGGTCTGGACAGCGTCGAGAGGGAAAAACTGCTCCCATTGGTGGAAGGATCAAGAACCAGAGGGCACAGATTTAATTAAAGTAATTGGCAAAAGAAACAACGGTGACATGAAGAAAAACATTTTCACGCAGCGAGTGGCAACGATCTGAAATGCACTGCCTGAAAACATGGTGGAGGCAGTTTCAATCGAGACATCCCACAGCGAGTTGGATTATCATCTGTAAAGGAAGATTGTGCAGGGCTATTGGGAGAAGGCAATGGAGTGGCACTAAGTGAATTTCTCCTTTAGAGAGCCAGCAAAAACTATATGAGCCAAATGGCCTCCTTCCATGCTGTAACCATTCTATGATTCTTATTCAACGATTCCATTTCCCTTCCTCGTCATTGGTTCAGCCTGAACCAGACTGTTTACAACCTGTCTTGTTCAGCCCCGCAGTGAGCTTCCATGCCCACGTCCTCACAATTACAAAGACTGCCAATATTCAGCTTTGTAAACACCTCCCACTGCCCTACTTCAGCCCACCTATTAATGAAACTCACATCCACGATTTGTTGTTTTCCAACTCTACTACACCAACGCTTTTCTGGCCAGTGCTCCACCTTTCGTAAACATCAGCTCATTCAAATGTCTGCGGCCTGTATCCTTCCAGAACAAACTCTCCATCACCTATCGCATGCCATTGCTAGCCTAAGTTGGCTCTGATGCTTTAACCTTAAAATTCTCATCTCTGAGCTTGTATCCTTCCATAGCTTCACCACCAACCAACCCCCTACCCTTCCAACCTCCTCCAGCTCTACCACTTTCATTATTTCTTTCAATGTAGACTTTTGTGCATTCCGCCACTCACTTCATGTTAGTGGTTATGCCATCTGCTGCCAAGGTCCTACTCTATGAAATTCTCTCCCTAATCCCATTTGCCTCTCCACCTCTTCAGACCCACTTCAAACCCACCTCTTTGAATTCAAGCTTTTGATCACCCCTCCTAATATCTCTTCTTTTGCATCGTAAATGCCTCTGAGCATTTTTCTACATTGGTTGGTTGGCATCCTTCCATCTACGAAAGATGTTGGACATGCAGCAAACAATCCATTTAAGTGGGGTGTCTTTTTTTGCTGCAACCTTTCTGATGGTTGTGAAGGTCAATCCTCGAGAGGCAGGTTCTGCCACAAGTGCTGCACGTGAAGCTGCCAAGTGACGCAGTGTGTTGTTGTTTTGGACGTTGACGCCTGTTGCCAAACTGCTATAGCAACCTTTCTACACAAGAGGCAGCATATAAATGCATAGGGTTATTGTTGTCGACCTCCGTTATCCTCTCGGGTTCAGGTTTGAAGCAGTTTCTGCTGTGCCTTGCTAACACTGAGATCCCAAGCCAGTATTACTTGCTTGTGGGACCAACTCAGTTTAGTGAACTTTTGAGTGAGTGCCAGAAAAGAAAATTAAGCTGATAAAGCCATGAATGCCAGGTACTGCCCTGTGCCATCAGTCCAACTATTTTGTTCCCATTGTCACTAGTTGTGCTGCTGACAAGGAGCTAATGCATTAAATATTTCACCTCAAATACATGGCAGGACTTACTATTTCAAAAACAACACTGAGGTAAAAAGATTGCCAAAATTGCAGGACTGAAGTATAAAAACAATGCAGCTTCAACGCATTTCACATGTAAATATACAATAGCAAACTTGGCGGGGGTGGGTGGTGCGGGGCGGGGGGAACAGGTAATTCTGGAAATGCACAGAACAGTCAGTAACTAGCCAGTGAAAGACAAATGCAGTGAAAGACAAATGGCAGGTCAACTTTTCAGTTCTAATGAAGGATAATGCAATGCTGTGTTTTTCCAGCATTTTCATCCAGTTTGGATTTCTGGCTTTTGCAGTACCAATCACCCCCACCTTTTATTCGTAATATAAAAGTGCAGCCTTACCTGAACCAGATCCTGAGGTGGTCATGTCATAAATTAGATCTTTGAGAGTGGTACCCTCAGAAATGAAAGGATGATCTAAGGAGGGATCTTCTTCATGGGGAACACGGTGATGAATGACCGTGCGATTATGAAAAAAATAGAAGGTCACCATCAGTAAAATGCAAACCACACAAACAGGTCCAGCGATGACTGCTGCTAATTCCACGGGCCCCAAATTTAACCAAGGAGGCTCTGCTGGAGTCACTAGGAACAAAAGCACAAATAGAATTGCAAAGTTAAACAGCAAGAACTGTGCTAGATTTTTGCAATTTATAGAAATCATTTGTTTATTATACCCAAGTACATTCCTTTGGCTAAACACAGAACATGATTCTGCATTACGTGCCATAGTGAATAACATTTTGCTAGACTGCAACTTCTCAATGATGGGGGGGCCAACGAGAACTCTGAAAAATTGCTTTAAAAAAGCGGACCCCTAGCTATAGCTCTCAGAGGTATGGTACAACGTACATCAAACTAACTTATACAAGCAATGAATGGGTCACCACTGTATCTTACAGGGAAGAAGAGGGTTTCATACATTGTAATGGATTAATCTTGTCCTTGATTAGCTTTATTTTTTCCAGAAGTCACATCTGCAGCTGCTGAAAAAGTTGTATTTCCTACACTTCCATACATGAAGCCACTGGATCAAAAACACAATTTCTAAATTTGCAGATGACACCAAATCTTTTTGCAGCAGTGGGGGGTGGGGGGGCAGGTGGTGGTAGGATAGTCAATACTGAGGAGGACTGCAACAAATTACAGGGTGATATTAACAAACCTGTGGAATGGGCAAATAATTGGGAAATGAATTTCAACACGGATAACTGAGCTGAGAACAGAAAGTGCCAGAAATACTCAGCAGATCTGGCAGCATCTGTGTAGAGAGAGGCAGAGTTAACGTTTCAGGTCTGCGACCCTTCATCAGAACTGGCAAAAGTTACAAATGCAACAGTTTGAGCAAGTGATGGTTGGCAGGGGGGTGGAAAAGAGAAAGAAGAAAAATGAGGAAGGACTGTGCGAGGATGGAAGGGGGAAGAGATTAAATGACAGGTGCCATGGAACAGAATGCAAATGGAGTGCTAAATAGTTGTAGCGAAAGACAAAGCACGGGTCCAGAAACTATAGCTTCCCAGCTCATAATCCCGCAACCCCAAACAGCCCGCTTCTATCTCCTTCCTAAAATCCACAAACAGGACTGTCACAGTAGACCAATCGTTTCAGCCTGTTCCTGCCACCCTGTACTTATTTCCTCGTATCTTGATTCTACTTTTTCTCCCCTTGTCCAGTCTCTTCCCACCTACATCTGTGACTCTTCTGACGCCCTACATCATTTTGACAGTTTCCAGTTTCCTGGCCCTGTCTCGTCTTCACTATGGACATCCAATCTCTCTACACCTCCATCCCCCACCAGGATGGTCTGAGGGCTCTCCGCTTCTTCATTGAACAGAGGCCCAACCAGTCCCCATCTACCACCACCTTCACAACTCCACCCAACGTCCTCAAAATAAAAGGTGTTGCTCTGCGTACCCACATGGGTTACAGCTATGCCTGTCATGCCTGTCTCTATGTGGGATAGGTCGAACATTCCTTGTTCTAATCCTACATAGGCTCCCTTCCCCAGCTCTTTTTCCGGTACATTGATGATTGTATCAGTGCTGCTTCCTGCTCTCGCCCCGAACTGGAAAACTTCAACTTTGCTACCAATTTCCACCCTTCTCTCACCTTCACATGGTCCATCTGACACTTCCCTTCCTCGACTTCTCTATGGACTCCATCTCTGGGGATAGGCTGTCCACTAGTATTTATTACAAGCCCACCAACTCCCACGGCTACCTTGACTGCACTTCCTTACACCCTGCCTCCTGTAAGAATTCCATTCCATTCTCCCAGTTTCTCCGTCTCTGATGCAACCTTCCACAACAGCGCCTCTGATATGTTTCCTCAACCGAGGATTCCCCCGCACTGTGGCTGACAGTGCCCTCGACCGTGTCTGACCCATTTCCCGCACTTCTGCCCTCACCCCTTCCCCTCCCTCCCAGAACAGTGATAGGGTTCCTCTCGTCCTCACTTTCCACCCCACCAGCCTCCACATCCAAAGGATTATCCTCTGCCTTTTCCAGTGTAATGCCACCACCAAACACATCTTCCTCTCCCTTTGTCAGCATTCCAAAGGGACTGTTCCCTCCACTCCCCCATCACCCCTGACAGCTCTTCCCTTTCCCACAGCACCTTGCAATGCAAGCGCAGGAAGTGTAATACCAACCCTTTTACCTCCGCTCTCCTCACCATACATGGCCCCAAATACTCCTTCCAGGTAAAGCAGCCATTTACTTGAACTTCTTTCAATTTAGTATACTGTATTCACTGCTCACAATGCGGTTTCCTCTACACTGGGAAGACCAAACGCAGGTTGGGTGACCGCTTTGCAGAACACCTCCGCTCGGTCCGCAAGCACGATCCTGAGCTTCTGGTTGCTTACCATTTTAATTCCTCACCTTGTTGCTATGCCCACATTTCTGTCTGCGGCCTGCTGCAGTGTTCCCTTGAACATCAATGCAAGCTCGAGGAACAGCACCTGATCTTCTGATTAGGCACTCTACAGCCTCTGGACTCAATATTGAGTTCAATAATTTCAGACCACGAGTCCCTTTTTTTAAAAAAAATTTTTTTTTGATTTTGCTTTTGTACAGAGATGCTCATTATTCTGCCATTGGCACTCTCTCTGGACTCGTGCTTTGTCTTTCACTACAACTATTTAGCACTCCATTTGCATTCTGTTCCATGACACCGGTCAATAAATCTCTCCCCCTTCCATCCTATCACAGTCCTTCCTTTTTGTTCTTCTTCCCCCCACCCACCCCCCCCTCCCTTTCACTTGCTCAAAGACTGTTACATTTGTAACTTTTGCCAGTTCTGATGAAGGGTCGCAGACCTGAAATGTTAACTCTGTTTTTCTCTACACAGATGCTGCCAGACCTGCTGAGTATTTCCAGCACTTTCTGTTCTCATTTCAGAGTTCCAGCATCTGCAATATTTTGCTCTTATTTCAGTGGCTAACTGAGCCATTGCATTTTGGCAAGAATAATAAGGATATTACTTAAGATATAATAACCTAAAAGGGGTAGTTGAGCAAATATACAAATCATTATATTGGCAACAAAGATAAATAAGGCCATGAAAAAAGCAAACTAAGCATTACGGTTTATTGAAAAGTAAAGTTATGCTAAACTTGTATCGCCTTGGTCAGGCCACATCTAGAGCAGTGTGTACAACTTGGTCAACCTATCATTAAAAAAAAAGAGGCACTGGAGAGGGTGCAAAAAAGATTTATAAGGAGGATACCAGAAATGTAGGGTATACCTATCAGGAGAGAATGAACAGGGTGGGTACCTTTTCTCTTAAAAAGAGATGGCTGAGGGGTGACTAATAGAGGGCTTTAACATTGTGAAAGATTCTGTTGAAGTAGATATAGATAGAATATTTCCACTTGTGGAAAAGAGCAAAACTAGAGACCATCAACATAAGATAGTCACCAAGAATTCAAATAGGGAATTCAGAAGAAACTTCTTTACCCAGGAGGATTGTGAGAATGTGGAACTAGTTAGCACAGGGAGTGGTTGAAGCAAATAATATAGATGCATTTAAGGGAAGGCTAGATAAGTAAATGAGAGAGAAGGAAATAGGGTTATTTTGATATAGTTAGATGTGGAAAGGCAGGAGGAGGAGGCTCAAATGGAGGATAAAATCCGGCATGGACTGGTTGGGTCATATGGCCTGTTTCTGTACAAAAGTAACATCCTGCAGATACCAGAAATCTGAAATAAAACAGAAAACGCTGTAAATACTCAGGTCAGGCAGCAGCTGTGAAGAGAAAAACAGTTAATGTTTCAAGTCGATAATTTTTCAACAGAACCCTGTATATCCTACGTAAAATCAGTAACTCTGAACTTTTCCTTAAAAATAAAAATTCAGTCTAGCCTCCAATTCCATGTTTCCTCAGGAACCCATGAAAACATCCACCCAGAATCTTACCTCTGGTTGGCACAGGAAGATCAAAATGGTTGCATAAATCTGAATTACAACAACGACTTGATATAGCATCATTTGCAGATGGAGCACAAAGAAACGGCCTATCTGGAGGTATCAGGTCAGCATTTGAAATGCACATTTTGTTGTGCACTATTCGATCTTCAGTGCGACTGACAGTGGTCACGCAGAGCCCATCTGTCTCACAGGTGTAGTTATTTGGAACACAGTGGGAGCAGAAACACTTCAAACCTACGAGAGAAAACAATTACAGTACATAAAAGTAGTTCGTTATTCACAATAACTGTTAGAGACAATTTGACAGCGAGACTTTGACAATGTACTACTGGGACAATTCAACACTATAAATCATTCAAATTTGGGTTGCAGAATATTGGATATTACAGATTACTGGTTTAGAGGAAGATGTTCCCTCAAGCCATCCACACACAAGGGCACTGTTAAAATTACTTCCTGGCATACGTAAGGACTTATACAAGCTGAAATTGAAGGAGATGAGCATCAGCTTTCATTGGCTGAAATTAATCTAGCACTTTCAGACAGACCAATACAAAGGAATTTTGTCAAACTTGGAACAGCAAAATACATGAACAAATTCTAATCCTTAGAATTATGCTGCAAATACCAAACATGAATCTGCAACAAAGAGATAAACATGGATTAAAGTACACATTTAGAACTATCTAAATCATCAATGCTAATCAAGCTAATCTAGTGAAAAGGTTGTTTATATGTCAGTGTCATGTCAATTTGCCATGGCAAACTGACAATACCTTGGACAGCAAACCAAATTTCATGTAACTGAATTAGTTCACAGATGAATTTCACACCAGCGCACTTACAACAAATCCAACCCAGCCAATTACCGCCCCATCAGTCTACTCTCGATCAGTAAAGTGATGGAAGGGGTTGTCGACAGTGCTATCAAGCGGCACTTGCTTCGCAATAACCTGTTCAGTGACGCTCAGTTTGGGTTCCGCTAGGGCCACTCAGCCCCTGACCTCATAACAGCCTTGGTGCAAACATGAACAAAAGAGCTGAACTCAAGAGGTGAGGCGAGACTGACTGCCCTTGAAATCAAGGCAGCATTTGACTGAGTATGGCATCAAGGAGCCCCAGCAAAACTGGAGTCAATGGGCATCAGGGGAACTCTCCACTGGTTGGAGTCATACCTACAGCAAAGGCTGTGGTTGTTGGGGGTCAATCATCTCAGTCCCAGGACATCACTGCAGGAGTTCCTCAGGGTAGTGTCCTAGGCCCCAGCCATCTTCAGCTGCTTCATCAATGACTTTCCTTCAATCATAAGGTCAGAAGTGGGGATGGTCACTGATGATTGCACAATGTTCAGCACCATTTATGACCCCTCAGATACTGAAGCAGTCCGTGTAGAAATGCAGAAAAACCTGGACAGTATCCAGACCTGGGCTGATAAGTGGCAAGTAACATTCACGCCACACAAGAATCACGGAATGACCATCTCAAACAAGAGAGAATCTAACCATCTCCCCTTGCCAGTCAATGGCATTATGATCGCTGAATGCCCCACCATCAACACCCTCGGGGTTACCATTGACCAGAAACTGAACTGGAGTAGCCATATAAATCCCATGGCTACAAGAGCAGGTCAGAGGATAGGAACCCTGCGGTGTTTAACTCACCTCCTGACTCTCCAAAGCCTGTCCACCATCTACAAGGCACAGGTCAGGAGTGTGATGGAACACTCTTCACTTACCTGGATGGGTGCAGCTCCAACAACACTCAAGAAGCTCAACACCGTCCAGGACAAAGCTGTCCACTTGATCGGCACCCCATCTTCAAACATTCACTCCCTCCACCACCAACACACAGGGGCAGTAGTGTGTACCATCAACAAGATGCGTTGCAGCAACGCACCAAGGATCCTTAGACAGCACCTTCCAGACCCGCGGCCTCTACCACCTAGAAGAACAAGGGCAGGAGTTGCATGGGAACACCACCACTTGCAAGTTCCCAACCAAGCCACACCCCATCCTGACTTGGAACTATAAATCGCTGTTCCTTCACTTCTTGAGGGCAATTAGGGATGGGCAATAAATGCTGTCCTAGCCAGTGATGCCCACATCCCATGAATGGGTAAAAAAAAACATTCAACCGTTTAAGATCTGATAAAAATACACATTAACTTTGGAAGCAACTTACTTTTTGGATCTGTCAAACATTTCCTGACAGCACCATATTATATATCTTACCTATATTGGATAAAATACAAATACTGCACATCTGTGTGCAACTCTTGTTCCTCTGGCATCACACTTCCAGCATCCACATTACATATAAGGAAAACAGAACCATAACTAACCATGAATATTCATCAGCAAATTCTAATGAACAAATCACTCAAAATGTTACTTCCAAAAATTTTGCTATTTTCTTACAAGTTTTCAGCTCTCGAAATTAAATAACTCATCAACATTTGACTTTCTCTGTCTCAAGTTTATTTACATTTTTCTTCAGACTTATCCATCCTTTAGAAGACTTTAGTTTTACCTCACTCACTCTTTCTCCCCAGTTCACACCCACTTTCAATCTGCCACCTTATAATCATGCATGTAGCATTCTATTTTTTTTTTAAAGAAATGCACATAAACTGTCTCGCCCCATAGTTTGCCATCTCATCCCCCAAGCAAGACCCGTCATCCTGTAGATTCTGCAGCAGTCACTAATATACATTGCAGACCTGGTCTAAATCACATGAGACTAGCATAAATTCTGCACACAGTTAAGCACGGAAGGAGCCATGATGAAATAAACAATGAAACGGAAGAATTATGAATTTAAAAAGTCAACTGTTAAACAAAACCAAATGAACATGGACACTTGTATCACAGTCAAAGTGGAGTAGTGGTCACGTGACCCCTCCTGTACTGGAAATCAACAAACTTGTCTGCAAAGATGGAACTCATTATCCTCATCTGAAATAGCTCTGGGAGAACCCCTTTGAAGCTTAAAGGAGTACTATTGCATATTAATGACTCTTAATGACGTGAATGAATTTAACAAAGGATTCTAGAGACTCACAGCCCAAACCAAAATGAATCGCTGAGAAGTATTATTGTGTTAAGAGAATGGCACCCATTCAGGCATCAATCTGCCATGGTTATCATATCCTGGTCCATTGTGTGGTCACAACAGGAGGGGGGCCAGGAATCTCTAACAGAAACTCCAATGTGATGGATTTTTACCTTAAAAAGGTAGCCCTCTGGAGGGAGAGGGCAGATCAAGCCAACACCTGAGAAAACCAGTCCAGCCAAAGGCTGTGCAAGAGACCCAGCCAAGCAAGAACACGCTGTTGAACAAGAACTGAACAGCCACTACAGCAGATGTCAAAAGTGACTTTAAGACTCTCCATCTTGAAGGTAGCAAAATCCACACCACCATCTTTGTGCTGAATTTTAACCACGAGAACTCTACAACACCTCAACAACTTCAAGACTACAAACACCCAGGCCTGCACCTTTTAAAAAGACTTTCCCAAGAAGATTCAACAGGTTTACTGTAAACCACAAACACTTACCTCACTTTGGACTTTAAACCACATCCTACCCTTTTCTCTCTATTTTTGTGTATGTGAGTGTGGGAGTGAATGTGTGGGTGAGGTTGTGACCATTTTGGGAATTGTGTAAACATAGTTTTTTTTTAAATCTATGAGAAAACCTGTCATTTGTCTGTTTATTTGACCCTAAAGATACTCAGGGCTAACGCACCATTTTGAACAAAAATATAATTGCGGTCAGTTGGAAGGTGAACAGTGGGAACCACCCTCACTTCTTTCCACCTGTGCATAACAATACCCAGTCATATAAACCACTGAACACACGACAGTACGTAATGTACCCCTGAACTAAAGGCACTATAACTCCAGGCATGCCAGAGGGACAAAGTAGCTGAGAGACTAAAACACTCCACCCTAACACTACAAGACACACTTCACTCTGACACAACCACACTAGATATCAGCTCCACAGGCAGAACAAGCAAACTGTAGCTCCATAAAACTGTAAGCAGATTACAGCCTCACAGATTGCAACCCCTGATGCAACAAGATAAAGTAAACTGCTAAGCCTCCCATTCAAATCCTTTTAAATAAGCTATTTGTATTTTGCAATAAAGTTCTATAAATGCCTATTCAATTTAAAATTTTCCAATTTCATTAGTTTTAAGTATAACATTTAAGTTTACAATTGACATTTAATTATATTTTTATGGTATTAAAGTAAAAAAAAAGCTTACACATAGAACTATCTTACCACCACAGTAATTGTTTCCTATATAGTGCATGATCCTCCATTCATGGGGAAAATAGAACACCCTCCAATTTTCAGTAAGCGATATAGGTCAGGAGAACAGCATTGAGTGCTGGTTCCCAAGCAGCAAAGGAGACATTCAAACACTAGATGCATCGCAAAGAAGAAATGCAAAGTTGTTCCCTGGTGTCAAGAGAACGGAGTTAAAAGGAAAAGCTGAAGAAACTGGGACTTCTCAACCTAGAAAGGAGGTGCCCGAGACACAATATAGCTAAGGGAATGGGGACAAATACAAGATATTACTTTAAATTAGAAGAGGAGGGTGAAGGGACACAAATTCAAACTAGGAAAAGGTAAATTTAAGACTGATATCATAGAGTAATCCTTCACAGTGTGATCAACATTTGGAATGGAAAAGCAACAACTTATATTAATATAACACCTTTTATGTAATAAAATGTCTCAAGGCGCTTTACAAGAGCGTTATAAAACAAAGTAGGACACTGAGCCACAAAAGGAGATATTTAGTCAAATGACCAAAAGCTTGGTCAAAGAGGTAGGTTTTAAGGAGTGTCTTAAAAGATGAAAGCCAGTTAGAGAGGCATAGGGAGAGTATTACAGAGCTTAGGGCCTAGGAAACTGAAGGTGTGGCCACCAACGGTGCAGCAATTAAAATCAAGGAGGCACAAGAGCCCAGAATTAGAGGAGCAAAAGTATCTTGGAAGGTTGAGAGACTGGAGTAGATTACAGAAATTGAACTTCCAACTCTGTTTGGAAGTTGCTCCCACTGTCAAAATGTATAATAGGAAGGAGGGGGAGAAACAGCCGAACAGCCTCCACCCACCAAATAAATGGTTAAGATAAAGTTACAAAGTTACATTATATAACAGACAAATTAAATTTGAAAAACAAAAAAAGAAAACAAAAGCAAAGAATTGCTATTTATCTTCAGTCCTTTGGTCATCACAGCATTAAAGCTACTAAGAGTTATTACTGCAATAGTAGCATCTGTTTCAGTGTCAAAGGGAATAAAGCTGCAATTCTAAATAGGTCAGTCTGAGGAACCTACTTCCCTGGACCACCAGTCAATCCAAAAGTTAAGACATTTTTTCATCTAACTGATTTCAAGACGCTGCCCACATAAATCATCCCCTCCACATCTCTCAAATAGTTACTTCCCCAGCAAAAGCTAATACCTGTACTAACTGTAACTGCAATACACAGATATCTTGCTCTCTTTCCAGACTGGGTCAGGGTGACAGGGTGCATAGTACACACATGCTCTCATCTGTATTCTCTACATATTACTAGGACAAAAATTAGTATACCCAGTAAATTGTTGGGAGTAGTGGGGATGGGGCAGACAAAATCTACAGTTAAAATATATTTGATGGGATTCCAGGGCACTCAAGAGGCAAAGTAACATTTGATAAAAGGTACGATTAATTAAAATCAGTAGCTTTTAATGTTCTAAAATAACTTTCTTTAAGTCAACTATAAACATGGCAGCACCTGGGTCAAATATCCAATAACATTTCTTGAAAAAAGTATTCCTTTCTAAAAATCATCACAATGTCAAGTAATTTCATAACCACTCTGTAAAACCCTAGAGCTGGATTATCAAAAATATATTTATTACCCACAGGGCGCAAGGAACTGGTTTTATAGAAAACTACAGAATTTAAATACAAAAACAAAATAATGCGGATGCTGGAAATCTAAATACTAAAAATATTCAGCAGGTCAGGCAGCATCTGCAGAGAGAGAAACAAGAGTTAATGTTTACGGTCAATGACCTTTCATCAGAACTGTCTTAATGAACCTCTGTTTCTTCAAACAGTATTCTTAGGAGGTCAAAGAAACTCGTCTACACAGAAACTCAAGATAAAATCAAAGGGCAACCCTAGTCTCAGTGATAAAGTCAACTGTACTTCATCTGAACGCCAGGGATTCATTTATTCTCACAGAAGCATAATTTTTCTTCATTCATTCAGGGGATGTGGGTGTCGCTGGCTAGGACAGCATTTATTGCCCATCCCTAATTGCCCTGGAGATGATGGTGAGCTGCCTTCTTGAACCGCTGCAATCCTTGGGGTGTAGGTACACCAACAGAGCTGTTAGGAAGGGAGTTCCAGGATTTTGACCTAGCGACAGTGAAGGAACGGCAATATAGTTCCAAGTCAGGATGGTGTGTGGCTTGACTGGGAACATGCAGGTGGTGGTGTTCCCATGCATCTACTGCCCTGTGCTTCTAGGTTGTAGGGACTGCAGGTTTGGAGGCTGCTGTTGAAGAAGCCTTGGTGAATCACTGCAGTTCATCTTGTATATGGTGCACAGTGTTGCCACTGTGTGTCGGTAGTGAAGGATGTGAAAGCTGAAGGTGGTAGATGGGGTGCCATTCAAGTGGGCTGCTTTGTCCTGGATGGTGTCGAGCTTCTTGTGTGTCGTTGGAACTGCACCCATCCAGGCAAGTAGAGTGTATTCCATCACACTCCTGACTTGTGCCTTGAAGATGGCGTACAGGCATTGGGGAGACAGGAGGTGAGAGTTACTTGCCGCAGAACACCCAGTCTCTGACCTGCTCTTGCAGTTTTCCAAACAAGATGGTTGTGGGTCACTATTCTGGTCTGATTCAATAAAAGTGTCCGTGGAAGGATTTGTGGCAGACATTCAATTCCCATGTAAGCCTGAAGCTGGTGCATTGGGGCATTTTTCCAAGCTTCCTCAAAAAGACCATAACGTGTCTCACCACAAGGTATTCCAAAAGACAGGAGCAGGCAAATATTGCTTAAAACATGAAGCAGCAGAGCTTGGTTACAAACATAGGAACAGGAGTAGGCCATTCAGCCGCCCGAGCCTGCTCCTCCATCCTTGGCTCCATATCCCTCAAAATTTTTGACTTGCAAAAATCTATCGATCTCAAATTTAAAACCGAGCCAACATCTACAGCTTTTTGTGGGTCAGAATTCAACACTTCTGCCAGTGTGAAAAAGTGTTTCCTAATTTCCTCATTAGGGGCAGCACAGTGGCGCAGTCGTTAGCACCGCAGCCTCACAGCTCCAGCGACCCGGGTTCAGGTCTGGGTACTGCCTGTGCGGAGTTTGCAAGTTCTCCATGACCGCGTGGGTTTCCACCAGGTGCTCCAGTTTCCCCCCCACAGCCAAAGACTTGAAGGTTGATAAGTAAATTGGCCATTGTAAATTGCCCCTAGTGTAGGTAGTTGGTAGGAGAATTGAGGAAAGGTGGGGATGTGGTAGGGAATATGGGATTAATGTAGGATTAGTATAAATGGGTGGTTGTTGGTCGGCACAGACTCGGTGGGCCAAAGGGCCGGTTTCAGTGCTATCTCTAAATAAATAAATAAAAATTCTCTCTTGAATGGCCTGGCTTTGATCTTAAGGTCATGTCCCCTTGTCCTAAAATCCTTCACCAGCAGAAAAAGTTTATCTCTAACCACCCTATCAATTCTTTTCAAAATTCTAAAAAAAATCTCAAGCAAGTTACCCCTTTAATCTTCTATATTCCAGGGAATACAAGCCTAGTTTATGTAATCATTCCTCATAATTTAACCCTTGGAACCCTAGTAACATTCTGGGGAACCTGCACCACACTCCTTCTAGGGCCAACACATCCTTTCTAAGGTGTGGTGCCAGCTGTGCTCAGTTCTCCAGATGTGGTCCAACTACAGCTTTGTGTAACAAAACTTCCTGCCCATTATATTCTACCTCTCTAGATATAAAGTCTAACATTCTATTTGTCATTGTGATTTTTTTTGCACTTGGGCACTACATTTTAATGATCTGTATATATGATTTCCTAAATCTGTTTGAATTTTCACTGTCCCAGCATGGAACGTAAGACCATAAGAAATAGGAGCAGGAGTAGGCCATTCAGCCCTTCGAGCCCACTTCGCCATTCAACGCGATCACGGCTGACCCGCTACTTCAACACCATTTTCCTGCACTATCTCTGTATCCATTGATATGTAGAAATCTATCAATCTCAGTCTTGAACCTACTCAATGACTGAGCCTCCACAGCTGTCTGGGACAGAGAATTCCAAAGATTCACCACCCTCCGAGTGAAGAAATTCTACCTCAACTCAGTCCTAAATGGCCTGCCCCTTATTCTGAGACTGTGATCCCTGGTTCTAGACTCCCCAGCCAGGGGAAACATCCTTCCTGCATCTACTCTGTCAAGCTCTGTAAGAATGGTGTATGTTTGAATGAGGTCACCTTTCATTCTTCTAAAATCCAGAGAATAAAGGCCCAGTCTATTTAATCTATCCTCATAAGACAATCCCAGGAATTAGTTTGGTGAACATTTGTTGCACTCCCTCTATGGCAAGTATATCTTTCCTTAAGTAAGGAGACCAAAACTGAACACAATACTCCAGGTGTGGTCTCACCAAGGCTCCATTTATATAAACTTGGATCTATCCTTTTGAGACAAAATGACGACTTCACAATTACCTGCGTTGAAATCTCATCACCAGGTTAATAGTTTGCCTTCAATTCCATGAGCTTTTATTTCAGCTAACAGTCTGTTATATGTGGAACCTTATTCAACTGCCTTTTGGAAGTCCATATAAATTACATCCATAGACTAGATACCTGTCTATTACTTTAGTCACTCCCTCAAAAAATTCAATTCAGTTTGTTAGACCCTTTACATATCTATGTTGGTTCTCTCTAATCAACTCAAATTTCTCCAAACGTTCAGTCACTCTGTCCTTATAGATTCCAATATATTTCCCGCAACTGTCTAACAAGTCTAATTTTGTGGTTTCTCTCTCTCTCTCCTTAAATAATGGACCTTAAAAAAGCTGTGGATATGACCAAGACTATCTGGTCTATAGTCTCTTGGTCCTGCCAGACCCCATTCTTGTGCTGCAAATTTAGCAATGACTAAATGATCACTCTGCTACCTTGTAAGTGTTCATGAATTTAACATCATGTTATGAACTCTAAGAAGGTTACCCACAACCAAGGTGAGTCTGATGGACTTAATTTCCTGAGTTATTCCTTTCTCCAACAGGAGTATATTATCGGCGATAAATCAATAGTGTAAACCAATACCCAAGCATACAAGCTTAAAGAGCCAACTTTAAGGCAACCAAGCTTAGGATATTGGCCAGAATTTTCAGATTCTATTCATTAAAGTAAATGAGCAGAAAAGTGTGGACATACAAGCGAAGAACCAGAATACCCTAGCCGTTGTCTGGATAGCAATCAAAATAACTTCAATTGGGAACAAATGAAGAAAAAGATTATACCACTGAGTGTTCAAGAGAACAATACACATGGGGTTAATAAAAACAGTTTAAAGAACTGCGACTCTGAATAGAATCAAAGTACAAAAAGAGACCATGAAAAATAAACTGTATAAAAATTAAATAAATCACGGCGTACAGGAACCTCTAAGGTAAAGAGGAAACTAGATAGGAGCATGGCTGCAGAAGCTAAACATGTCAAAAATTTCAGTATTTTAACAGCAAACAGTTTTAAGAATTTAGATCCCTTAAGGATGGAAATGGGGCTGAAGCAGAGGATGAACTAAAAATAGTTAACATACTAAATCATTACTTCATGGAAGTATTCACTTCAGAAAAAAACTAGGAACTTGCCACCGATTATAGGACTTCCTAGAACTAAACTTAAAGGTACATGATAGCAAAATCATTAACATCCTTAACAGGTTTAAATAGCTCAAGACCAATCATTCCTCAGGGAAAGATTCTGGATTAGGAATTAAATCTGCAATGTGTTTACAAAACAGTTACTTTAAGGGAGTCAATAAATTGTAATTAAAGAAACCAATATTAATTCCAGACCCGTTAGTCTTACATCAGTAACTGACAAAATAATGGAGCTGACCATTAGGAACAAAGCTGAGAGGTTCTATAAGAAAATAACTTAGTAAGTGCCAAATTGGTTTCAAAAGGGAATATGAGCCTGCCCAACCCGCTTTACTTTTCTGAGGAAGTGGGCATTGGAGAACCACCATGATGGTATAACCTAGACCTCCAGAAAGCTTTCAATAAATTCGACATGAAGAGCTGATACAAAAATCTATGGCTGGGGTAGCCTATGGAAAATGCTTGGGAGGCAAATGAAGAATTAGCTGAAAAAGAACGTAGCATGTGTGATTACCAAATATTACCTTCAAATTAAAGAATCTCTTTAGTGAATCTGTGCTAATGAAAAGTACCAACACTATAATTATTGTGCAACTGCAGCCTGAATCTTGATTCAGAACAAAGATTCTCCCTGGAGAATATCTCAGTTCACGTCAGAATCAGTTCAGGCTTTTACACCCTATTTACTCTAAAATTAGCATTCATCCAAAGATAAAATTGTTTTGTATGAATACCAAACATGTAGTTAGAGAAGTAAAAAGCATTCTTGTATTTCCTTCTGCTCCACACCCCAACATTAGGTTGTTTTGTATTTCTTTTCCCCAAAATTACAACACCCAAACAGGAAATACAAAAAAATTGGATATTGTCAAAGAAATACACAACTATACATCATCTTAAAACGACATCTTTGCCCCAATAATGTAAATACTTCGACTGAGCTATCAAATGATGTAAGCTGCAGACACTTTGCACATTATCATAAAGACCTGGTCCTAGCACACTCACATGAGGGATTACACCAATACAAGTATGCAATAGGACTTGCAAATCTCTATTTTGCCTAAACACAAACACGTGCCTGCAAAAGAGGCAGAGCCTTTTCCCAAAGTTTATTGGGATGGCAGCTCTAAAAGTCATGGGACAGACAGCTCACATTGGTTTGTGGCCGACAGCAACCTGAAGGTAACTTCTGCATCGGGGAGAATGGTAAACCGAGCTTCCTCTTTCGAAGGACACTTGCCCACAGGATATAGCATTGGCACCCTGTTCAGTCTCAGTTAAGGCACAAGGAGAAGGGCAGACTTGTCACTTGGATGACATAGCTTCCAGCAACTTGTGGTGGGTGCTGCTTTACCATACTTAGTGATCAGATCTGCATGGGTTTTAAACATGGTAAAACTTCAGACAGATTTTATACACTCTGAATGGTATATATTTTACAGTGGAAGGTTAATAAAGGATCTATAAGGCCTCCATGGTGTTCATGTTTCCAAGGTTATCTAGTAAGGTGCAACCACTTAATATTTTATCGGACTGAGAAACAACCCACACAGGAGAAGCGATTTGTGCAAATAATTGCATTTTAAATTCAGCAGGCTTTCCAGCTCCATTGATCTGTTTTTCCAGCTCAGCATAATTTCCACTGGATCACTGAATCTAGTGAGTTGTTAACAAATTAAAATGCTCTACAAGGAAATATTAAGTATTGCCTAGATTTACATATTACTATTTTTTTCCCCCCTAGAGGGCAGGAGATTACAAAGGGATCAGTTTTGAGAATTCTGTATCCATCTTTTCAGGGCTTTTCCTATGTTGCTTTGTGTTAGGGAAAAAAAAGCAACTCGATTTACATGCCAAATTTCTTGACCTTTAAGAGTTTGATTCTTGATTTGACATGTTGGGTTAGCGTACAAATCTTTGTTGTATACTGAAGCCTCATGTCACACAGTTGAATTCTTAAGATTTTTTTTAGGAATAGAAAATCAAGATGAGTATATTTTCTGACTGTGTTAGGCTGCTTTCAAAATAAAACTCAACTTGTACTCCTGGAAGGTGATAGGGTACAAATCTAGTCTTATTCCATGCATTTGTATTTATGAAAAATAGAAACTGGAATTTCAGGAGTCAATTCTATAGACATGGTGTAATCAACCATTTGAATTTTATTTGCCTGCACTTTACAAGTGAACTAGTTACTGAATCACGTTTGGACTCCTAATGCAAGTAATATCTAAACTATATTTTAATTTAATGAAGTTACTAGGAACTACTAATGCGAAGTACTTATCTGCAGAGTTTTAAAATAATAGCTTTCGAAATTTTGCTCCCACAGAAAAAGGCATCTTACATTTATACAGTACCATCAGATAGAAAAGCATCCCATGGCATAGATTCATAGAGAGATACAGCACCAAAACAGGCCCTTCCGCCCACCGGGTCCGTGCCGACCATCAACCACCTATTTATACTAATCCTATATTAATCCCATTTTTCCCTCTCACATCCCCACCTTCCCTCAATTCTCCTGCCACCTACCTACACTAGGGGCAATTTTTTGCAATGGCCTATTTACCTATCAACCCTCAAGTCTTTGGCATGTGGGAGGAAACTGGAGCACTAGGAGGAAACCCACGCGGTCACAGGGAGAACTTGCAAACTCCGCACAGGCAGCACCCAGAAGCGAACCCGGATCGCTGGAGCTATGAGGCGGCGGTGCTAGCCACTGCGCCGCCCCCTTTTTTTTTGCTGACCAACAACCATCCATTTATACTAATCCTACATTAATCCCATATTCCCTAACACATCCCCACCATTCTCCTACCACCTACCTACACTAGGGGCAATTTACAACGGCCAATTTACCTACCAACCTGCAAGTCTTTGGCTGTGGGAGGAAACCGGAGCACCCGGCGGAAACCCACACGGTCACAGGGAGAACTTGCAAACTCCGCACAGGCAGTACCCAGAAGCGAACCCGGGTCACTGGAGCTGTGAGGCTGCGGTGCTAACCACTGCGCCACTGTGCAGGAAGGAAAAAAATGGATATCAAGTCAAAGAGGAGAGTAGTACTGACTAAAGTTTCATCAAAGAGGTGGGTTTTAAGGAGGATCTTACAAAAAGCAATGTTGATAGGCAGAGGGGCTTAGAGTGGGAATTCGAGTGGGCAGCGAGGCAATTGAAGACATAACCACCAGCAATGGCGTGAAGGAAGCAAAGGATGTATAAGAGGCTGACAGCATGCTTACTACGCTGCTTTCTGTGTTTCAACTGCACGTAAAAATGGGTGATACTTTTGTGCGATCAAATGTTTGCCATTCAAATGCACTCTTTGCTATCAAGACTACTTTAAACAAAAGTGCGCCATACATAACATTTCAAAACACATTAACTTATACAAAACACATACAGCAGCATAATTGTACACAACAGCAATCTGTAACCTCGTGGCCCAGCATATCCCGCACTCTAACATTACCATCGAGCCAGAGGATCAACCCTGGTTCAAAGAAAAGTGCAGGAGGGCATGCCAGGAGCAGCTCCAAGCATACCTAAAAATGAGGTGCCAACCTGGTGAAGCTACAACCCAGGACTACTTATGTCTCAAACAGTATAAGCAGCATGCAATAGACAGAACTAAGGGACCCCACAACCAACGGATCAGACCTAAGCTCTGCAGTCCAGTCATGAATGGTGGTAGACAATTAAACAGGTGGCTCCACAAATATCCCCATCCTCAATGATGGGGGAGCCCAGCACATCAGTGCAAAAGATAAAGCTGAAGCATTTGCAACAATCTTCAGCCAGAACTGCCGAGTGGATGATCCATCTCGGCTTCCTCCTGTAGTCCCCAGCATCACAAATTCCTGACTTCAGCTAATTCAATTCACTCGGCGTGATATTAAGAAATGACTGAAGGCACTGGATACTGCAAAGTCTATGGGTCCTGACAACATTCCGGCAATGGTACTGAAGACCAGTGCTCCAGAACTTGCCACACCTCTAGCCAAGCTGTTCCAGTACAGCTACAACACTGGCATCTACCCGGCAATGCAGAAAATTGTCCAAGTATATCCTGTACACAACGCAGGACAAATCCAACCCGGCCAATTACCACCCTATCAATCTACTCTCAATCATCAACAAAGTGATGGAAGGTGTCATTGACAGTGCTATCAAGCGGCACTTGCTTAAGAATAACCTACTCAGTGACATTCAGTTTGGGTTCCACCACAGCCACTCAGCTCCTGACCTCATTACAGCCTTGGTTCAAACATGGACAAAAGAGCTGAACTCAAAAGGTGAGGTGAGAGTGACTGCCCTTGACATCAAGACAACATTTGACCGAGAACGGCATCAAGGAACCCTAGCAAAACTGCAGGTTGGAGTCAAACCTAGCGCAAAGGAAGATGGTTGTGGTTGTTGGAGGTCAATCACCTCAGCTCCAGAACAACATTACAAGAGGTCCTCAGGGTAGTGTCCTAGGTCCAACCATCTTTAGCTGCTTCATCAATGGCCTTCCTTCAAATCATAAGGTCAGAAGTGGGGATGCTCGCTGATTGCACAACATTCAGCACCATTCGCGACTCCTCAGATACTGAAGAAGTCCGTGTAGAAATGCAACACAATCTGGACAATATCCAGGCTTGGGCTAAGTGGCAAGTAACATTTGTACCACACCAGGTGCCGCCAGGCAATGACCATCTCAAACGAGAGAGAATCTAATCATCTCCCCATGACATTCAATGGCATTACATTCGCTGAATCCCCCACTATCAACATCCTCGGGGTTACCATTGACCAGAAACTGAACTGGACCAGCCACATAAATACAGTGGCTACAAGAGCAGGTCAGAGGCTAGGAATCCTGAGGCGAATAACTCATTTCCTGACTCCCCAAAGCCTGTCCACCAACTACAAGGCACAAGTCAGGAGTGTGATGTAATATTTGCCACTTGCCTGGATGTGTGCAGCTCCAACAACGGTCCAGAAGCTCGGTACGATAGAGGATAAAGCAGCTCACTTGACTGTCACCCCATCCACCACCGACGCACAATGGCAGCCGTGGGTACCATCTTTAAGATGCACTGCAGCAACGCACCAAAGCTTCTTCGACAGCACCTTCCAAATCCATGACCTCTACCACCTAGAAGGACAAGGCCACCAGTTGCAATGGGAACACCGCCACCTGCAAGGTCCCCTCCAAGCCACACATCATCCTGACTTGGAAGTATATCGCCAATCCTTCACGGTCTCTGGATCAAAATCCTGGAACTCCCTTCCTATCAGCACTGTGGGTGTACTTACCCCACATGGACTGCAGTGGTTCAACACCTTCTCAAGGGCAATTAGGGATGGGCAATAAATGCTGTCCTAGCCAGCGATGTCCACATCCCATGAATGAATTTTTTTTAAACTTGCTGACATTATAGACAATACAGCAATAACAGATCTTGCTTTAAGTCAGTACTTTAAGATTTCCCTTCAATTCCTGTTACCTTATTTTTTAAAAGGTGAGAAACTATGATTAGCCAGATTTTTCCGTGTAGAGCATCAAGTTTGTTGAGTTAAAGAACATGAAATAAATTAGGAAGTAGCAATTAGATGATGCCAAACATGTGCTTTAAAAATCTGACAGTCCACATGGACTGCAGTGCTTCAAGGGAGTGGTTACCAGCAGCGGCGGCAGAGGATGAAAAAAAGAGCGCGAGTGTGCCAGGCAATAGCATGGCCCTGATCAAAAACATGAGCAGCGATGGGGAATAAGAGAGAAAGCGAGTGAACAGTGCGGACCTGATTGGTGTATTTCCAAAAAGCGAGATCGGACATCAGAGGACAGTAGGAAGGTGATTGGTTGGTGAGTATTAGGTTCTCTTGAAAACTAGGGCAGTGGTTTAGGACCGGGAAACTATAAAATTCAGTATTAAATTCATCGCTTAACTAGTTAAACTAATTAATAAAATTGCAATCAGGGTATGTACAACAGTAAGGGAATTAGTATTAAGAGTATTAGCACAGAGCAGATCCAGAGGCATTAATTAAAACTAATAGTTTATACAAGTCATTAACCAGATTCTAAAAGAGGGAATAGAAATTTTGTCTTAGATTATGCATGGGTGGCTGAGACCTGTCGCTTGCAATTCCTGCGCCATGAAGGAAATTCAGGACACTTCATGTATCTTTGGGCACCAGATGTGTATGAAGTATCTCCAGCTGAGTCACTGTGGAACATCAGGGAGGATGAGCATTTCCTGGATCATACATCTTCTTCTTTGGCCTCCTTGTCTCGGCAGACAATGGGTAAGCGCCTGCAGGTGGTCAGTGGTTTGTGGAGCAGTGCCTGGAGTGGCTATAAAAGCCAATACTAGAGTGACAGACTCTTCCACAGGTGCTGCAGATAAAATTGGTTGTCAGGGCTGTTTCACAGTTGGCTCTCCCCTTGCGCTTCTGTCTTTTTTCCTGCCAACTGCTAAGTCTCTTCGACTCGCCACACTTTAGCCCGCCTTTATGGCTGCCCGCCAGCTCTGGCGATCGCTGGCAACTGACTCCCATGACTTGTGATCAATGCCACAGGACTTCATGTCACGTTTACAGACGTCTTTAAAGCAGAGACATGGACGGCCGATGGGTCTGATACCAATGGCGAGCTCGCTGTACAATGTGTCCTTGGGGATCCTGCCTTCTTCCATGCGGCTCACATGGCCAAGTCATCTCAAGCGCCACTGACTCAGTAAGGTGTATAAGCTGGGGATGTTGGCCGCCTCGAGGACTTCTGTGTTGGAGATACGGTCCTGCCACGGTCCAATGTATGATCAATGCATCAAAACGAGCAGAATTTAGTAACAGCAGCATTTTGCAGAGGGCATCAGCAAATTAACCAGAAGTGACCCTTTGCCTTAAAAAAAAATTAAAATTTCCATCTATAATCACTGGTCAAAACCCAAGCCTGAATTTATTTTGGATGATACAAGAAGCCAGAACTGAAAAAGTAAATTTCTAATGCAATTATTTTAATAGGCCAGAATTTGGTGGGAAAATAATAGTGAGTTTAACGAGCATGCTGTTTTTAGTGTGGAAGTATTTAACTTTCTTCTATCTCTTTTTCTCTCGAACCTTTCTTTTCCGACACCAAATTTGACACTTTTCTTTCTCTACCCTTAAATCTAATTGGTTTGAGATCAATGGGGTCAGCATTCTTTCCCAGATGCCTTGCTGGTGTTAACCGTGTGTCAACTGCTTAATTATATGCAGGTGGAGGGTGTTAACTGGGGTCTTACTTGAGCACTTATAAGGAGACACTTACCGAGACTGTTGGAGGTTTGAGTGAGGATCTACATGTTTGTAATCCGCTTACTTTGTACAATAAATATTAAATTGAGTAAAGATAGGCTCCAGCATTATTCTTCCACAACCAGCTTTCTGGAGTTTAATAGCTGGCCTCACTGTTTTAAGCTCACACTTTGAGCAATGTGCAGCACGTTTTTTTTATGCTGAACGGCAAGGGAAAAATCTAAAATGGGTCAAGCCGCAAAATGCACTCCAATAAGTTCTGGGCTAATATTTTATGACTTGTTTATATTCAATTATACAGAATACACTGAAAATTCGGCACCTGTAACCTTCCACTGTCTCTTAGGCTTCTTGCCATCTCTGACACTGCAGATATGCCTGATATATACAACTCTGTATTAACATGTCAGCTGATGTAAGCACACCATATAAGCAACTTCTGGGTCCATATCAGTCCTAATGCTGAGGTTCAACTACAGACAAGTGTTATTTAACTGGAGCCTGTAACTGATTTCACCAAATTAACCTCACCTTAATTCCACTCCCAGTTAGTTAGGTTCCCCAAGTTAAGAAATGAACAGATATACAAAGAAGAGAAATGGAGGCAAAAGAAAAAGGTAAAAGAGAACCCACAACGCTACCACAGAGTTAGAGACTTCAGATTTAGCAACATTTATAACACTGGTTGTCAGCTCACACAATCCAACTTAAAATACAAAAGCAGTTTATAATGAACAGTTTTAAATTTGTACCAGCAACTTGTTTTGGGTTTTGCTAGATTCTCTCTACTTTGTAATATAGTCTGTTGCAGCTTAAATATATAGCAACATGTAAATAGTAAGTGGGTCCTATTAGGGACAAAGGTGGTGATATATGCTTAGAGGCACAGAGCAAGCCTAGAATACTTAGAGTATTTTGTATCGATGTTTACTAAGAAGATGCTGACAAAATATCAGCAGAAGCAGAGATGGTAGAGGTAATGGATGGGGTGAAAATTGATAGGCAAGTCCTCATCAGGGAATTGTTCTTTGCTGACGATGCCGCTTTATCATTCCACACGGAAGAGTGTCCGCAGAGACTCGTCGACAGGCTTGCGCTGACTGCAACTAGTATGGCCTAACCATCAGTTTCAAGAAAACAATCATGGGAAAGGATGTCAGAAATGCTCCATCCATCAATATCGGTGACCACACTCTGGAAGTGGTTCAAGAGTTCACCTACCTGGGCTCAGCCATTACCAGCAATCTGTCTCTCGATGCAGAAATCAACAAGCGCATGGGAAAGGCGTCTGCTGCTATGTCCAGACTGGTCAAGAGGGTGTGGGAAAATGGCACACTGACACAGAACACAAAGGTCTGAGTGTTTCAAGCCTGTGCCCTCAATACCTTGCTCTACGGCAGCGAGGCCTGGACAACGTATGTTAGCCAAGAGTGACGTCTCAACGCATTCCATCTTCGCTGTCTCCGGAGAATCCTTGGCATCAGGACCAGATCTCGAACGCAGAAGTCCTCGAGGCAGCCAACATCCCCAGCATGTATGCCCTCCTGAGCCAGTGGCGCTTGAGATGGCTTGGCCATGTGAGCTGCATGAAATATGGCAGGATCCCCAAGGACGTATTGTATAGCAAGCTTGTCACTGGTATCAGACCCACCGGCCGTCCATGTCTCCGCTTTAAAGAAGTCTGCAAACGTGACATGAAGTCTTGCGACACTGAGCACAAGTTGTGGGAGCCAGTTACCAGTGATCGCCAGAGCTGGCGGACAGCTACAAAGGCGGGGCTGAAGCGAGGTGAGTCGAAGAGACTTAGCTGTTGGCAAGAAAAGAGACAGCAGTGTAAGGAGGCATCCAACTGTTTAACAGCCCCGACAACCAACTTTACCTGCAGCGCCTGTGGAACAGTCTGTCACTCTAGAATTGGCCTTTTTAGCCACTCCAGGCGCTGCTCCACAAACCACTGACCACCTCTAGGCGCTTACTCATGGTCTCCCAAGACAAGGAGGCCAAAAGGAACTAGAAAGGCTGGCTACGCTTAAAGTGGATAAGTCGCTTGGCCCGGAAGACTTGCATCCCAGGTTGCTAAAGGAAGTCGGGGTGCAGATAGTGCAAGGGCATGATATAATCTTCCAATCTTCCCTAGATGCCAGAGGATTAGAGAGTGGTAAATGCGACATCCTTGTTCAAGCAAGGGTGGAAGGACATTCCTCGTAACAACAGGCCAGTCAATTTAACATCAGTGGCAGATAAGGTTTTAGAAACAATCGGGGGGGGAAAAAAAACAGGTACTTGGAAAGATTTAAGTTAATTAAAGAGAGCCAGCACAGATTTGTAAAAGGCAGATAGTGCTTGACTAATTGACTACAAGGTTGGGTTGGAGAAGCTGGTGTTATGACTGACCGCTCAAGTCAAAGCCCTCAATCAAAATATATGATTCTGATTGCGGTGGCAGCAATGCACTGTCAAAGCAGTCCTGCTACTCCACAGATCGCCCAACGTATGACTTTAAACTTTCCAAATTAAAGAAAGACCCAGTCAAATTGTACCATCTATTAACCCCCGAATGAGACGAACTAAACCAGGTGTCTTTAGATCAACATATTATCTGTTTAATTAGAAAAACTAAATTCTTAAAATACCAAGATATAAACAACATTAAAAATAGAAAAAGTAGTGTCCTTGCAGATTGCGCTCCTGCCGAAGTGGAATCTTCCAATGTGGAATAGTCCCAGGTCACTTGAAGTCCTCACAGATGGGGAAAAAAGTTTCTTCAACAGTAGGGCAGGCAGTAGTCTAGTTCCAGCTGAAGTGAAGCTCCTCTTCCAGCGATGAATTCAGCAATTACAGTTCAGTAGTTACAGTAATTGGTTATTTTAAGAAATTAATCAGAATTCTGAGAGTATAACAAATAGGGTTTAAATAAACTGAGGGAGAGCTCTCTTTTCCTTCAGTATATGCTGGCAGAACAGCTGTCTGTGTGTTAGAACAGTCTGTTTCAACTAAAAAACCAATTCAAAAGTTAATTGAAGCATCGTATATCTCGAACCTCAGTCGCTGAGTGACTGTATCCAAGGGCAACCAGAATGTACATTTGAAGCTGGCTGGTTCTTCCACTCTGTATAGTGGTATCCAATGGCAACCAGAATGCATCTTTAGTAATTTCTGAGGCTTGCTGGTTCTTAAAGCACTACTGATCCATTTACAGCCTTAAAGGCACACCGCATACTTCCTGGGAAAAAAAAAACTACAGGATCTTAACACTGGGATTATTTTCCTTGGAACAAAAGAGGTATACAAGATTATGACACGTTTAGATAAGATAGATAAAGAAAAGCTGTTCCCATTAACTGATGGTACAAGGATGGGTCACAGATTTAAGGTTATGGGCAAGAGATGCATAGAGTCATTTACAACACAGGAGGATGACATTCGGACCATCAAGTCCAAGTCGGCTCTCCATGGAGCTATCCAGTCAGTGTCACTCCCCCGCTCAATCCCCGTAACCTGCCAGTTTATTTCCCTCAAGTGGCCATCCAATTTCCTTTTGAAATCATTGATTGTCTCTGCTTCCACCACCCTTGTGGAACCCGAGTTCCAGTAAATTTTCACCTGCTGGGTCAAAACAATTCCTCCTCATATTCCCCTGCATCTCTTACCTTCAATCTGTGTCCTCTAGTACTTGCACCATTAGTTAACGGGAACAGTTTTTCCTTGTCTAAGCTCGTCATAATCTTGTACACCTCTATCAAATCTCCCCTCAATCTCCTTTGCTCCAAGAACAGCAAATCCAGTTTTTCCAACTTAACCTTATAACTAAAATCTTCCACCCCTGGAACCATTCTGGTAAATCTCCTTTGCAATCTCAAAGACCCTCACATCCTTGCTGAAGTGTGGTGACCAGAACTGGATGCAATACTCTCATTATGGGGACAGAACCAGAGCTTTATAAAAAGGTTCAGTGTAACTTTCCTGCTTTTGTACTCAATGCCTCTAGTTATGAATCCCATATGCTTTTCCAGCTACTCTCTCAATATATCTTGCCACCTTCAAAGATCGATGCACATGCACCCCCCAGGTCCCTCTGTTCCTCCACACTTTTTAGAATGGTGCCATTAGGTCTCTTCCCTATTGCTTCTGCCAAAATGCATCACCTCACACTTGTCAGCATCTGCCACCTGTCTACCCATGCTGCTAGCTTATCTATGTCCTGTTGCAGGCAGTTGATATCATCCTCACTGTTTCCCAAACCGCCAAGATTGGTGTCATCGACAAATTTTGAAATCCTGCTCTGTATTCAAAGATCCAAGTCATTTATATATAGCAAAAAAAACCAAGATGTGGTCCTAGCACTGACCCTTGGGGAACACCACGGTCTACCATCCTCCAGTCTGAAATACAGCCATTTACCACAACTCTCTGTTTTCTGTCCTTAAGCCAATTTTTTACCCAATTGAACACTGACCCTGCCTTTCATGTGGTACTTTATCAAATGCAGGGGGGGGATGTGAGGAAGAACGTCTTTATGCAGTGAGTGGCAAGTGGAACTTGCTACCGACAGGATGGTGGAAGTGGAGACAATGATTTCAAAAGGAAACTGGATGGGCACGTGAGGAAAATAAACTTGCTGGGCTAAAGGCCTGCTCGGGTCTGCAAAAGTAAAACCCGACCCGAGCCCGACAGAACCACATCTGACCCGAGCCTGACCCGGCCAGAGTCCTTCCATCTTTTCCAGCGCCCGACCAATGGTTAACTTACCTTCCGTTTTTCACTTTGTTGCTGATCTACACAAATGTAAAAAAAATAACTGTTGCAAAACTACCTTTCTGGTCCAAAAATTAAATTAACAATGGAACCACTTATCTGTGATAGAGCATGTCCAACCTGGCCTGAGCCCGAATGCCGGACCTGGAAGTGCAACCCGACACATGTCGTCGGGTCCCGTCGGGTTCGGGTCGGGTAGCAGGCCTTTATGCTGGGCTACAGAGACACAGCGGGGGAAAGGGACTGACTGCTTTGCTCTACAGAGAGTCAGCAGGGACTCGATGCACCGAATAACCTCCTTCTGTGCCGTAATGACTATGTCTCAAATATATTTCAATATTTTTTCAACAGAAAAATAGTAAGAGTTACTAGACAGCAGTAGCCTTATTCCCTTCAGGGCTGTTCTTTGTATGCGTGTTTGTAGCAAATATAAATAGTGCCAAGCATGCAAAAACAGAATTTTAAATACTGCACCATTCAAAAAAAATGCTTGCCTTGAAAACAGTATTTGGTAATAACTTGAATGTTTGGATGGCATTCTGCACACCCATTTTTAAATTTGGAACATTTCCAAAACTGCAAATTAAACAAAATCTCTTACTATATACTTAGTTTGTAAAATTTGTTAATACTTTTAAATAGATATAGACAGATAGACACAAACAAGAGGCAGGAAGGTGGAGGGATGGGGCAAACATGTTACTTACCAGGTTTAATGAAATACAAGGAAGCTCAAAATTGTAAGCCAGTTTTTCTCCCTAAACAAATCAAGCAAACTGGTGAGAAACGTCAATCAGCATTCAATCTCTCCATTGGGTGGTACAACCTCCAACAGGCCTTCCCCAACCATTAGTAACAGAAGTCTGGGGGGATGGGGGGCTGGTGATTGGGGGGGCAGATAAAACCGTAGCTAATTTCAAGAATATCTTCAGCAATCCCTCCAATTATCCAACAGAATCAAGCAAATTTCAGGAGGTGGCTACCCATGATGCATCACTAAACACACAAACACACATCACTTCCCCCATATTCCCCATGAACATTTGACAGTACTAGACTAGAAATGGCCAATGCCACCAAATCAAAGGGCAGACTTCAAATTCCCTTTTGTCCTTCAAGAGCAGTGGAGAAAATAATTTATTACATATTCCCTACTTCCCTCGACAAGCTATTCCACATGCTATTATTCCAAAATACTTTCCCCATGTTAAACCGCCTGTGGAACCTACTCATTCTAAAGTATATAGCAACACATTTCAAAAAAGGTCCTCGATATAATGAGCACAGCTCCCAGCATTTAAAACTGAACCAATCTTCAGAATGCTTGGGTGCAGTGTGTTCAAGCAACATAACAATGTTCAGCTACATTAGTAATAATTAAAAAGTTTACTGTAGTGTTTATATCAACTGTGGCAGAACTCGAGAATCAGTTGAAAATATTGTTCAAATTTAAGTAAAATCTATATATAAAATCAAAATTCATCAGAATGGCTTGAAATTTATTTAAATAATCACTTAATCGCTGGATGACTGATATAAAAGCAAAATACTGCAGATGCTGGAAGTTCCTTGCTAAATGACTGATTATCCTTATTGAAAACAAACAATAGTGGATTATGTTTGCAAATGTAGAGGGCTAAATTCCTCTTTCAAACCAATGAAGATTCAACCAAAACAAAAAAATTGTATTTTCAAAAAACCCACTCTCCAAACTGTGCAGTTTTTGCTAAAAATGGATTCATCCCCTTAAGTGTTGTAAAGTGGACAATTAAAAATCTACCTGTAAACATAATCTCCCAAAGAAATCCATCTATTATCTGTTAAGTTTAAATGAGGTGCAACAAGATGCATTTTCATTTGTCTAAGCCCCCTTAAAATGATGGGGGAGGAAGAAAAATTGAAGCACATCCAGATATAGTTTTAGAAAGCCATGATGGACAAGTCTCAGAAGCAGAAACCAGGTGCTCCACTCCTCGGAATAGAGCAAACAAGCAAAATTTCAAGATGGTTGCTAATGCCTCAACACTCACCCAAGACTGAGAAATGCTATATGAAACTAGGTGTCAGTAAGCATCAAGCATTCCACATGAAAAAGTCAAAACTAAAAATGTGTTTGGGGTCTACTCAAGAATTTTGTAACAGATCTCAACAATCTTAATTTAACAGGATAATAAATTTATAGCACAAGAACAGTGCACAGGATTTTGCACTAAGTGATATCCTAAAACATTTTTATTTTCACCAAGGGTTGGTTAAAAAAAATCCATTTTGAATAATGGTAATTTAAAAACATTTCAATGTTGTTGAAAATGGAATGGGTAGGACAAAGAGCACAGGAAGAATGAAGTTGAACAAGCAATTGACAGAGAAAAGTCCATCCCAAGACTGCATCCCTGCCAAGTTTCTATCTAAGGATGTTCAGGCCTGGAGCAGCAGTCTCATCAACTTAAAAAAAATAAAATTAACATTCTTTCAATGCACAGTTATGGAAGGAGCAGACAAGAAAACATAAATAATTGATCTGTATCAGACCAAAATGTGAGTATTTTCAGTTAAGACTTGAAAAGTTAAACTGAAAAACGTATACGTACAGGATACATGACTAGGAATAAGCTTGCCTTTCTAAGAACCACTAAGTCCATAAGACATATTCAATCAACTGTGGCTCAACAATACAATCTCTAAATCACATAATAATGAGTAACTGTAATCTTAGTCTCCCAATTAGTAGAAGACTTGCATTTATATTGTCTCTTCCGTGACCCCAGGATGTTCCAAAATGCTTTAGTCAATGAAGTACTTTTGACGTGTACTCACTATTGCAATGTTGGAAACAAAGAGTATTTTCTAACAGCTAGGTCCCACAGGCAGCCATCCAAAAACAGCCGGATAATCTTATAGTCATGTTGATTGAGGAATAAATATTTGCCAGGACACCAGGAGAACTCCCCTGCTCTTCTTCAAAATAGTGCCTTGGGATCTTTTACACCCACCCCAGGGGGAAAGACGGGACCTCAATTTAATGTCTCATCTGAAAGATCACACCTCCAGTAGTGCAGCGCTCCCTCAGTACTGCTCTAGAGTGTCTGGCTAGACTTTGTGCTCAAGTCTCTGGAGTGGTACTTGAACTCTCAAACTTCTGACTCAGAGGTGAGATTGCTACCAACTATGCCATGGCTGACAAATATAATGAAGTTGATGGGTAAAAATGTAATGAGCGTCTGGCCAACAATGTGAACACTGGAAATCAAATGCAGCACATCTACACTTTGTACACTGGCTTCAGAAAGAAAGGCAAACAGAGAGAAGATAGAAACTTGGAAGGGATGCAGCCTCAGGATGGACTTTTTTTTTTATTATTTGTGCGTGGGATGTGAGCATCGCTGGCAAGGCCAGCATTTTTTGCCCATCCCAAACTGCCCTTGAACGGAGTCAGAGGGCAGTTAAGAGTCAATCACATTGCTGTGGGTCTGGAGTCACATGTAGGCCAGACCAGGCTAAGGGCTACAGATTTCCTTCCCTAAAGGACATTAGGACTTCAGTATTATCATTAAGTAGCTGGTATTAGCAGAGAGCAGGCCAATGTTCAGAGTCACTATACAGCTTAAAATAGAAATAACTTGTGAAGCAAATCTTATCTTCAAGATAAATAAAACTAAAAAATGCATTACATGACAGTTCTTCATTCAAAGAACAATATTTCAAAGAAGAAGGTAACTGCTGGAGATCAGCAGAAAGCAATGTTTAGAAACAACTGCTAAAATATGCACTTTGCATCAGCAACATGCGCACTATTTTTCTATACTGGTTTGTCGAACTCCAGAGAGACTGCATGCAGTTCAGGTAAAACTGCAACTTGGGTGCCTTTAAGGCAGTCAAGTGGGAAGCTATGGATGAGCCTGATGAACTTTGAGTTTGCAATTTAGTGACCAACCACACTTTCAGCAAAATCCAGTGGATCCAGTAACTAATGGCACTCAACAGTCCCAATTAAAACTGAAGTGCACTGACCACAATGTCTCAGGTAATGCACTACTCAGTGTCTCACTGAGCTACGCACCCCAGACGGATACAAAGTTGAAATTACGGATTTTGCTGTAATCGGATTTGAGCCAGCGTGTACTACAATTGGCTGCTGTACTCCAGGACTACAGAAGGAAACAAAATTTCTCTATTTCTTGTTATACAGTGAATTCGGCTGGTAAGTGTATGGGAGATGAACAGGTGTGGGCTCACCTGTGATGTTCTCTTCCTTCCTCCTTCCCAGACAAACTAACAGATGATATTCATTGTTTAAGGCCAAGACTACTTTGAGATGCTAGGACACCATCTAATGGCCACCAAAACATATCCAAGCATAACTTAGCAGAGCAGCAGAGAAGAGAATACCTGAAAGTAAATTCGAAACAGTAGAACAGCATGTTTCTTGAAGCTGCAGGAATAAATACACTATTACCCTGATGCTACCACCTCATAACTAAATGGAGGGCTGATAGCTTTTGTAGATTTCATGGTTATTTAGTTTAAGCAACACTGGTACATAAACACTGATTAAAAATACTTGACTTATATAGCACATCACATTCTCGGATGCTGCAAAACACTTCACAGCCAAGATTATTCTGAAGTGCGGCCATTGTTCTAGGTCACATATCAGCCAATTTGTATACAAAGTTCTACAAACAGTAATGAGACTCCATGCTGTTTACCCAGTGGTTAGAATATGAAACTTATCACAGAGTAATTGAGGCAAATAGCAGAGGCACATTTAAAGGAAAGGTAGATAAGTAAATGCTGATAGGGTTGGATGATTTACAGTGAGAGAAGGCTCATGTGGAGCATAAACACTGGCATAAACCAGTTATGTGGAATGGTCTGTTTCTGTGCTATTAATTCCATGCAAAATGACCAGTTAATCAGTTTTGGCGGTGTTATGAAAGTGACTGTTTTGTTAAAATAAGATCATAACCCAGCTTGTTTTTTCACAATTTCCTAAAAGACTGAGAAGTTGTGTGTCAATTTGTCTTGTTTCCTGTATTTCAAGAAGGCCTGCTAAATTACTCTTCAAAGCAGCCTCAAAAGAGCTAATTCTGAAAGATTCTAAAAATCCTGCTTGCGTGCACTCGGAGGTTGAACTGTGCACCAGTTGGTGCAGTGTGTCTCATCTGCTACCTTTTTTTAGGGGTAAGCAAGTGATCTGCCAGAGTGTGGTTTTTTTTGTCTGTAATAGAGTTTGATCTAAAAATCCTTTTACTTTTTTTGGTTAATCGGAATATATATATGTGTGTGTGTAGGAACTAAGGTAAAAGGGACTTTTTAAAATTTACTGTTGGATATTTATAAATTTGATCTCTGTGATATTGGTTTACTTCATTATTAGTTAATACTTGTTCTATAATAAACTGTTAATTTTGTTGTTCAGTAAAGAAACCTGGTTAGTGTGTTCTATTTTGGGGGGAAAATAGTATATTTGACTGTTGCCACAAGTGGGGAAAACTTTAAAGAATATGTTGTAACCTGTGGAGAATTAATAGTGCATTCCTACCGCCTCGGTTGTAACAATGGTGCTGGCTGAAGAAATGCCTGCTTTTTCTCCCCCTTACAAAAAGTGGCATGGAATCTATGTCCACCTGAACAAGCAGACCTCAGTTTAACATCATCTCAAAGTTGCCACCTTTGACGATTCAATATTATACTGAAGCAGTAGCTTAATGTGCTCAAGTTATTAAACTATAGAATGCTTTGCTACAGGACAGAGATAACATGTACTTAACCAGCTCAATTAACATAAAGAGCATTCCAAAGGTGGCTGATCAAAGGCATGGTCAAAGATGGACGAGAAAGAAAAGCAATTCCAGAGACTAGGATCTAGGCAACTTAATGACTTTGCTACTAATGGTGGGGCAAAGAGAGGAAGATGCACATAAGAACAATCAGAGGAATGAGTGTTCGGCAGGGGGTGCGGGTAAATGGGGCTGGAGGCAACTGTACAGATAGAAAGCATTAAAAATACTTTTTAAATTTACTGGTGGTCAGCAAAGCTAGTGGTAATGGGTAAACAAGTCTTAGTTTAGAGAAGGATGGCATGTAGCATTTTTGTGGTCAAGTTGTTGGAGTTTATCGAGTGTGGAAGGTGGTCAGTTGGCAAGGATGGTGTTGGACTACTCAAGTCTGGAGGTGACAAAGGCACATAAGAAGAATAAGTCACAACAGTTTTCAGAAATGAAGTGGCTGAAAAAGGGACGAAGGTGGAAGTAATGGAATGAATGTATGGTCTGAAATTAAGCTTATGGTCAGAAGGGTTGGTTTTTTCCCCAAACTGTCTGGCTGAACCCAGGTAGTGGTTGGGGAGAGGAATCGAGACAAGGAAGCACAACTCACATCAGGAACTGAAGATGCTCATTTTGGTCTCCCCACTGTTGATCTGGAAGAAGCTGGGTATGGTAGTGCAGTGGTTATCGTACTGAATAGCAACCCAAGGGTCATGAGTTCAAATCTCACCATGGCAAATTTTTCATATCTAGTAACTCATGGTTTAGATTGTTAAAAAAGTTCAGCAGTGTCCTTCGGGCAAGGGTACCTTCCACCCCTATCTGATCTGGCCTACACGTGACTCCAGGCCCACATGCTGTGGTGGGTTCTTGATGTGCTCAGCGACCACTGGATGGGCAATAAACGCTGCCTTGACAATACTACCCACAACTCAAGAACGGAGAGAAGAAATTTTGACTCACTCAAGGTTGGATATTGACAAATAATCTGACAAAACATGTTAATTGTGCATCAATTGTTTAATTATATGCATGTGGAGGGTGTTAAATGGGGTCTTACTTGAGCACTTATAAGACAACACTTATGGAGACTGCTGAAAGGTTTGAGTGAGGAGCTACATGTTTGTAATCCTTTTTACTCTGTACAATAAATGTGAAACTGAGTAAACCTAGGCTCTTGCATTTTCCTTCCATAACAAGCTTTCTGGAGTTTATCATGGTAGCACAGGATGGTTGCCTAAAGCTGAAGGTTGGAAACTGGGATCTCTTTTTTTTTAAACACAAAACTAAAATCTCACTGGCTATTGTGGAAAATATGGCAGAAAGCAAGTGTGAATTGTCAGTGTATGATTACCCTCCGACATTCTGAGTCTGAACCATATGACCAGTGGAAAAATGAAGTGGATATGTGGACACGGGTTACATCTCTACCAAAGAGCAAACAAGATATGGCCTTGGTGTTTTCACTTTTGGTAGGAAGTGACATCAGAAGTAAAGTGTTTTGTGAACTGGATTTGCATCAGTTGGATACAGCTGAAGATTTGGATCTTCTGTTAGAATTCTTGGATGAAATTTACAAGAAAGATGACTTATCGAATGCATATGAGGCATGGTCAGACTTCGATAGATTTTGGAAAACAAATGATTATTCAATATATATATAGATCGTGGAATTTAACAGACTGTACAGAAGATTGAAGAAATTCAATTTGGAGATCCCTTGTTCAGTGCTAGGATTTAAATTGCTAGATTGTGCTAAGGTGTCACATATGGACAGGCTCCTGCTCTAACTGGGGTTCGGTTCTTGGACAAAGACTCCCTGTTGGATCAAATGTCTGCTGCCTCAAAGAAATTCCTGGGGAAACAGTCATTTCCTGCAGCCCCAGTAAAACAAACAGGGCATTCTGCGGTGACACAAAGAATGGAGAATTCAATGTTTACCGGATTTTGAAATGGTCCAGATACTGGAAGCAGGCATAAGGGGTGGAAGGGTTAAAGACAGGAGGAATGAAGATGAAAGCACCTTTAGCAGGTCTGACTATTACAATGGAAGATAGTATTGGAACAGCGATCATAGGTGAATGAATCCCAGGAATGCTCAACGAGCAGTTAATAGGTGCTTCAGATGTGACTCAAAATATCATTATGCAATGAACTGCCCTAAGCGGAGAAGCAGAGTCCTCGGAATAACGCACGACGCAGAGAATTCTGAGGCAGATGAGGAAAATACTGATGAATCTGAACAAATTGTACTAGTCACAAGGAGTTTTAGTACTGTGATGAATGTGTTAGTTGCGGATTCGTTCAACTATGCTGTATTGGATAGTGCTTGTACGTCAACAATATGTGGAACTGACTGGTTACAGTGTTACCTGGATTCACTTAGTGAGGACCAATGCAAGGTTAAGGAGTATAATAGTTTTAGGTTTGGTGATGACAACACATTGAAGTCACCGAAGAGAGTAATTCCATGTAAAATTGCAGGAGTAAGCCAGTGAAATATCTTTACTGTTGTGAAAAAGGCACAAATGAAACTTGATATGGAGCATGATACAGCAATTGTTTTTGGAAACTCAGTGAAATTGCAGTTTACCCAGTCAGGGCATTATTGTATACCCTTAACAAAACCTGATGTTTCTAGTCAGAGTGTTAGAACAGTATTAATAGCATCAGATGTTAAGAATCAGAGAGATAAAAACAAATTGTCTTAAAGGTACAGAGACAATTTGCTCACCCTTCTTGTCAGAGATCAAAAACCCTGCTAAAGGATGCAGGTGTAATTGATGAAGAGTATGAGGATTCTAGAGATTAATGAAAAGTGTGAAAACTGTAAAAAAAAACAAAGGACATCATCACGTCCTATTGTCAGTCTTCCACTGGCACGTGACATTAACAAGGCAGTTGCCATTGATTTAAAGGTGTGGGACAAAGACAAGGATATTTTCATTAGACATTTTATAGACCTAGCAACCAGATTTAGTCTTTCTACAATAACAAACAGCAAGAACAAAAGGGTGATTATAGACCAAATTACAGAGAAATGGATAGGGACTGAACTTGGGGCACCAGCTGAGTTTCTGAATGATAATGGAGGGGAAATTGCCAATGACAAGTTCAGAGACATGTGTGAAAATATGAACATTATGGTTATGATTACTGCAGCTGAAACTCCTTTCAGCAAAGGGCTCTGTAAGAGAATCACATAGTGATTGATGAAATGCTGCATAAATCTTAGCTGACCAGCCAAACTGCAAGTTGACAACTGCCCTGGCATGGGTGGTTCATGCAAAGAATTTGCTTCAGATGTTTGGAGGATATAGTTCCTATCAACTGGTCTATGGGTGGAATCCCAAATTGCATTCTGCACTGTACAACAGTCCTCCTGCTATAGAAGGTACTACAATTTGTTCAACTTTTTCTGCACATTTGAATGCTTTACATGCAGGCAGATGGGCTGTCATCAAGGCTGAAGTCTCTGAGGCATTGTATAAGGCTATCTGAGGCAGAATTTAATTCAGGAGATTTGGTGTATTATAAAAGAGAGGATCATAGGGAATGGAAGGGCCCTGGTAAGGTAATTGGTCGTGATGGTAAGACAGTAGTTATCAAGCATGGAAAGCAAACTGTTAAGCTTCATTCCTCACAACTGATCAGGGTTGATTATAAAATCTCAGAACCTGAGCAGTTGGTAGAGGGAAATGGTGCACCTTGTACATCAAATACTCAAGTATTTTGTGACGAACATCCTGAGGAACAAAATGAGCTAGATCAAGGATTGCATAGTAATGTGAGGGATCACGACACTCAAGAAAGAGCTATTGCATCCACAGGACAATTGCCCCAAGTAGGTACTCGGGTGATATATATTCCTAAGGGGTCTAATAGATGGAAGGATCAATTGTGAGACGTGCAGGAAAATCTACAGGCAAGTTTAAATATTGGTTGAATGTTCAAGATGATGGCCAAGAAGCAAGCTCTATAGACTGGCAGAATGGGGTGAAAGAATGGAGGGAAAGAAAGCACAGTGCACGTTCTAATAGTAGGTCTGGAAGTGACTTGCATAAGGAAGCGATCACGTACTGGAGAAAAAGCCTCCAATAATGTGCGAGGGAGGTCTTCCAGCAGCAGTCCCAAAAGACAAAGTGCTAATCAAGGCCACTGTCTGAGCAGACTCCACAATGAAATGAAGGCTAGATAGCAGTCTCCGAATAGAACAAGACGCAGAAGTCCTCATGACCGTGAAGTTTTAGTGGCTGCCAATAAATTTGACGATAAACTATTAAGAGAAGTAAAACATAAGGAATTGGAGAGTTTGATGTTTATTGAGGTATCAGATAGGGGACAGCCTCCTCACATAGATGGATTCGTACTGAAAAAGTCCTTCCCGATAGAACTTCTAAGGCTAAAGCGAGACTAGCTGTGACGGGTTTTGAAGAGTGAATGGGTGATACCGATGTTAGAGTGAACACTCCCACAGCTGGAAGAATAATCTTGAAAATCCACATTCATGGAAGAGTAGAAGCACTGACATAAAAGCCGCATTACTGCAAGGTGATACTTTTCAGAGAGAAGCGTTCCTGAAACCACCCATAGAAGCAGCAGATGCAGAAGGAAAACTATGGAAACTAAGCAAACGTGTCTATGGCCTTACGGTCTACAGCTTCCTGAGTGTGATATTTCTCAGAGATCTGTTTTGTTGAAAATTGGTTGTGTTCAACTAAAAGCAGATTCTGTTATTGGTATTAAAGGGAAACTTTCAGGCATCTTCATGATACACGTTGATGATTTCTAATGGGGTGGTACTGCGGATTTTAAGATATAGGGTATTAATAAGATTAGGGCAGAATTTAAGATTGGGAGTCAGGCTTGTGGGGCCTTTAAATATATTGGTTTAGATATTAAGCAGACCAAGTTTGGAATAACTTTAAAGCAACAATCCTATTCAGAGAGTATAACTCCCATCCCGGTTAATCGTGTTAGGTCATCACAAAGATGATGGCATATCTAAAGCAGAGACTGAGCAATTGCGAAACCTGGTGGGTCAATTAAACTGGTTGTGCTCTCAAACTAGGCCTGATGCTAGATTTGATGTGCTGGAGTTAAGCACAATGATGAAACAGCCGAACGCTGAGTATGTTTTAAGGGCAAATAAAACATTAAAAAAAGCTAAATCTGGAGAAATGTGTACTGGAGTTCTCATCCTTAAGTGGCCCAAAGAACATGAAGCTAATAACTTTTAGTGAGGCTTCACATGCTAATCATACTGATGGTATTCGAGTGCAGCTGATTTCATAATATTTCTGATGGGTGAAAATGGGAAATGTAGTCCTTTAACTTGGGAGGCTAAGAAAATAAAACAGGTCGTGAAAAGCAAAACACTGTCTTATGGAGGCAGTGCATATGGGGTTCTAATATTTTGGTTGAAATTCTGAACAAGGGACACACTGAAGACAGGTTACCCATTGAATGTTATGTGAATAATCGTTCTTTGTGGGACAATGTACACTCTACAAACATTGTGAGTGACAGAAGACTACGTATTGATCTTGCTGGATTGAAACAAATGCTGGAAGAAAAAGGAAATCTCCAAATTTAAATGGGTAGATGCAAGTCATCAGCTATCCGATTGTTTCACAAAAAGAAATGAGAGTACAAAGAAATTGTTAGGGGTGGTAGAGGAGAGACGTCTCACAATGTAATACTTTTGCACCCAATATGGAATTTTTGATTTATTTTGAAATGTTTGAGCATTTTAATTTGTACATATGGAATTTATTTTGAAATGTTGTTTGAGCTTGGTAATCCACATTGTATTATAAAATAGAGAGAATCTGTTAATAGTAATCAATTGTTTGATTATGGGAACATAGGAACAGGAGTAGGCCATTCAGCCCATCGAGCCTGCTCCGCCTTAAATATAATCATGGCTGATCATCCATTCAATGCCTTTTTCCCACATTATCCCTATAACCCAGGATGTCATTGGCATTTAGAAATCTGTCAATCTCTGCTTTAAACATACTCAATGACTGAGCTTCCTCAGCCCTCTGGGGTGGAGAATTCCAAAGATTCACAACCCTCTGGGTAAAGAAATTTCTCCTCATCTCAGTCCTAAGTGGCTTCCCCCTTATTTTGAAATTGTGTCCCCTGGTTCTAGACTCCCCAACCAGGGGAAACATCTTACCTGCATCTACCCTGTCTATCCCTTTTTTTGTAGGTTTCAATGAGATCACCACAGTCTTCAAAAGTCTAGAGAATACAGACCCAGTTTCTCCAATCTCTCTTCATAGGACAGTCCCGGAACAAGTCTGATGAACATTTCTTGCACTCCCTCTATGGCAACAATATCCTTCCCAAGGTAAGGGGACCAAGAACTGCACATAGCACTCCATGTGTGGTCTAACCAAGGTTCTATACAATTGAAACAAGGCTTTGCTACTTCTGTACTCAAATCCACTTGTGATAAAGGCTAACATACCATTAGCCTTCCTAATTGCTTGCTGCACCTGCATGTTAGCTTTCAGTAACTTATTGACGAGGACACCCAGGTCCCTTTGTACATCTATACTTTCTATTTCTTAAATGATAAAAGATTACTCTGCACATCTATTCCTCGTACCAAAGTGGATAACCTCACATTTTTCCACATTATATTCCATCTGCATTGTTCTTGTCCACTCATTCAGCCTGTCCAAATCCCCTACAAGCCTCTTTGCATCTTCCTCACAACACACAAACCCACGCTAGTTTTGTGTCATCCGCAAACTTGGAAATATTACATTTGGTCCCCACATCCAAATCATTGATATATATTGTGAACAGCTGGGGCCCAAGTACTGATCCTTGTGGTACCCCACTAGTCACAGCCTGCCAATGCAAGAATTACCCATTTATTTCTAATCATTTTTTTCTGCCTGTTAACCTATCCTTAATCCATGCCAGTATATTACCTCCTATCCCAAGTGCTTTAATTTTGCTAACCAACTTCCTGTAGGGGACTTCATCAAAAGCCTCTGAAAATCCAAGGATACTACGTCCACTGACTCCCCTTTATCAATTCTGTTAGTAACATCCTCAGAAAACTCCAACAGGTTCGTCAAAGATGACTTCCTATTCATAAATCCATATTGACTATATCCAATTAACCATTTATTCATTCATCACATCCTTTAGAATAGATTCTGATATTTTCCCTACTACTGATGTAAGGCTAACAGGTCTATAGTTCCCCGTTTTCTCTCTCCCTCCCTTCTTAAATAATGGGTATATGCAGGTGGAGGGTGTTAAATGGGGTCTTACTTGAGCACTTATAAACAGACACTTACTGAGACTGGTGAAGGGTTTGAGTGAGGAGCTACATGTTTGTAATCCTATTACTCTGTACAATAAATGTGAAACGGAATAAACATAGGCTCCAGCATTATCCTTCCATAAGATGCTTTCTGGAGTTTAACAACAGAGACAATCAAGGACAGTGGTGAGGAGGTAGACCTGGGTGCATCCTTTTATTGAACTAAACATGTGATGCAAAGGAAGATATTGGGCTATATGGAGAGAGCAGGGAAGTGGAATTAGATTTGAATTGCTCTAGCAGGGAGACAGCACAACAGATTTCACTTACAGATGCACCTTTAACATAGAAAAGTACCCCCAGTTGCATGGAGGAGAGTGAAGTGGAAAGGTAGAGGGGTTTATGGCAGGAACTCCTGAGTATGAGACCTAGGCAGCCAAAGACATAGCTATCAATAGCGAAGCGAAGGGATGCACAAGAGGGCAGAATCAGAAATGGAGTAATTGGGGAGGGTGAATTATAACACTGAAGGATTCTACAGAGATAACAAGGAATTTAAAATACAAGGATGAGAATTTTAAATGAGGCACTGAGGGAACTGAGAGCCTGAGTAGGTCACTGAGGACAAGGTGATGGTGGATAGGACAGTGTGAGATAGAATACAGACAGCAGAGTTTTGGATGAGCTGAAGTTTGAGAATGGAAGGCCAGCCAGGGTAACATGGGAATAGTTGCGGCTGGAGGTCACAATGGCATGGATGAGAGTTTCAGCAGTAGATGGGCTGAAGCAAAGGCAGACAAACTAGTGGAAGTAAGTGACAGAGAGGCCATAGGGCTGTAAACTCAGCAACGTCAAAGACATTGTGGTTACAAAGTGATGCAACCTGAAGCAGTGGCAGAGAGAAGGGAATTGTTGGTATAGTTAGAGTTTATGGCAGAGACAAAATATGACTGCTTCAGTTCTCCCACTGTTTAGCTGGAGGAAACCGTGGTTCACCCAAGACGAGACAGCGAGAGAGGCAGTGGAGAGGTAGAGATGGCTGTCAGTGTACAGGTGGAAGCTGAATCCGTGTCACCATGGGGCAGCATGTTTGGGGTACAGGGGAAAGAAACAGATCCTTGTGGCTGTTTAGAGGTATCAATAATTAATGAAGCATTGAATAACTCTAGCTTCAGAAGCAAAGATGAACACTATTAAAAATGTCTGAAGGCCACAAAATACAGTGTGCGGTATCGACATTTGGAAAACAGATTAAAATTAAAATTTTAATTATTTTGATTTGTGATGTTGAATGATCTTATTTTACTTCGTTCAGTGTAATTCTTAAATAATCACATCATTAAACAGAACATAAACAAAACAGAATTATCAGGAAGACAATGCACTGTTTCTTTACCAAAACACTGCTTTAAACTTTTAAACATTTTACAGTAGCTTGAGTTTTAGCAGTATATTTACTTCAGTTTTTAAAGACTGGTAAGATTACATTGGCAACACTACTGACGATTGTACATAATTATTTTTAAGATTTTCAGCACTAGATGAGCTCAGAAATTTGTATTTTTTTTTTAAAGTTTACTTTTAGCTGCACAGACGTGCAAAATATTATCCACTGAATAACTAACAACAGCATCCAGTGCGACATTCCAATTCAGATGATTCTAAACAAAGAATTGTACATTAAAATGTCTGAAATTAAGTTGTGCGGGCAATAAACACGGCCACCCTCTACTTGCTTGGACAAACTAGAGTGAAACCAAATCTCAGTACAATGTAAATCAAAGTGATGCAACAAAGCAGTCAGACTTAAATGAATAATTCCAGCACATCTTACTACAGAATGAAAATATATTTGATTCATATTCTAAGGTTGCCCAGATTAGTTACAATAGGCTTAGAAGTGTATCTTTTTACTCCAGACAAACGCTGGGATATGTGATTGAGATTTTTTTTTTTACAATGATGGAGCAACTAGATTGTATCCATTTGAACTATCTGAATTAGGAAGCCTTGGGGAAACCATAGGATGTAAACATCAAGCTAGGTTGGATGTTAGGGTCGGGCTTTCCTTTCGCAGAGAATTAAAGACCTTTGGAACAGGAGGCTGGCTGATGTAGTGAGTGTGAATTAACTAGGTGTTCAAGAGGGAGCTAGATGAGTGTGGCTGATATCGCAGTGTACAAAACAGAGATGGATTTGTGTCTCATGGTCACGGCAGTCTTGCGAAACTCTCTCAATGCTTTAAGGAGACAAAGAGAAATTTACTAGGTTTTTCTCCTGAAATAGTCAAGTTTTTTTTCCAGATTCCTTTTTTTGATTTCCCCAGGTTACCTGGTTGATGGGGGTCACTGTAGATTATGATACTCAATTGGTCCAAGACTGTACAGGACAAGCCTGTTGAACTGGATAGTCTTTCCTTGACTATCACCTTTGTACGTTTGTGAACTGGATGTGAAAAGGGATGCTGGAAAATACGGTAGTGCTCACTATTTACTGTCATCAAACTGCTTTCCCTGCAGACTTTTGCCCTCTAATGGCAGGATGAGTCTCAGATTTGGGATTTAAAATCAAAAATCATCCAGAGAGGGGCCATACAGCCTATTGTGCCTGTTATTTGAAAGCTATCCAATTAGACCCACTCTCATGCTGTTTTCCCATAGCCTTCAATATTTTGAAGTATTTTAGCCAATTCCCATTTGAAAGTAACTACAAACTATTTTGTTTATATTGCCCCTTCTCATTCTTCCTTCCCATGTCTCCCTTCTATCTTGTGGACAAGGATTACCCAGAATAGTGTACAGATTTAGCACAACATCCTCCAGTTTACTGATCTGACCACTTGCTATGCAGATTCTTGTACCACAGTGATTGAGGATAGGTTAAGCATCTCTGGATCTTTACCCAAACATTAATAATTGAAATAAAATTTAAAGCTGTAATTAGACTAACCAAAAAAAGTTCTGCTTTTCACCACTTGCTTCAGGTTCAATTTCGCAGAAGTACCACACAGTTGATTTTGCGCAACTAAAGGGATGTCTGGAGTAAGAATTTTTTTAAAGACGCAATAGCTGTTTACGAACTTGCATGTGAATATTTACAACCAATATTTATGACAGCTTTTAAATGAATCAGTGTGTGCGTCATTTCTGCATTTCGCAACCACTGTTGTCCTCTTTACATATGATTCTAGAAGCTGAAAAACATAGAGCAAAAATTCAGTCTTACTCACTTGAGTTCATCAGAAATTCATTGAAATGCTCAAGTCAGCAACTTCGGATTTCAAATTTATAAAATATCCTATGAATCTTCCTCTCTCATTAAGCATACTCTTCAACTGAAATTCATCACCCTACTCAGCCACAAATAAAATCTGTGCTGCAAGTTGAATACCTCAACTTAACTCTAAGCTCAGACAAAAAAAGACAACAATGGCTTTAAAAAAAAGTAAAGCTCAGGAGATTCCAGCTGTAGTCCCTCACACCTGCAGCCTCACCCAGTTCTCTAGGCAGTAGCAGACCAAAGTTTACTGTTACACCTGATTACAGCTGAGCTTGTGTTTGGAGGTTTCAGAAAGAGCTTCAGTCAACTTCCAACATAGAAATATAACACTATTAAACTACCCTTATATGGGTACAAAGAACAAAGAACAGTACAGCACAGGAACAGGCCATTCGGCCATCCAAGCCTGCGCCGATCTTGATGCCTGTCTAAACTAAAACCTTCTGCACTGCCGGGGACCATATCCCTCTATTCCCATCCTATTCATGTATTTGACAAGATGTCTCTTAAACGTCGCTATGGTACCTGCTTCCACCACCTCCCCTGGCAGCAAGTTCCAGGCACTCACCACCCTCTGTGTAAAGAACTTGCCTCGCACATCCCCTCTAAACTTTGCCCCTTGCACCTTAAAGCTATATCCCCTAGTAACTGACTCTTCCACCCTAGGAAAAAGCTTCTGACTATCCACTCTCTCCATGCCACTCATAACTTTGTAAACCTCTATCATGTCACCCCTCCACCTCCGTCGTTCCAGTGAAAACAATCCGAGTTTATCCAACCTCTCCTCATAGCTAATGCCTTCCAGACCAGGCAACATCCTGGTAAACCTTTGGAAAGATGTAATGTAACAGGGTTGTAGTGGTGGGTGATTTTAACTTCCCCTATATCGACTGGGACTCACTTAGTACTAGGGGCTTGGATGGGGCAGAATTTGTAAGGAGCATCCAGGAGAGCTTCTTGAAACAATATGTAGATAGTGCAACCAGGGAAGGGGCCGTACTGGACCTGGTATTGGGGAATGAGCCCGGCCAAGTGGTCGAAGTTTCAGTAGGGGAGCATTTCGGGAACAGTGACCATAATTCCGTAAGTTTTAAGGTACTTGTGGATAAGGATAAGAGTAGTCCTCGGGTGAAGATGCTAAGTTGGGGGAAGGCTAATTATAACAATATTAGGCAGGAACTGAAGAATTTAGATTGGGGGCGGCTGTTTGAGGGTAAATCAACATCTGACATGTGGGAGTCTTTCAAACGTCAGTTGATTAGAATCCAGGACCGGCATGTTCCTGTGAGGAAGAAGGATAAGTTTGGCAAGTTTCGGGAACCTTGGATAACGAGGGATATTGTGAGCCTAGTCAAAAAGAAAAAGGAAGCATTCATAAGGGCTAGAAGGCTGGGAACAGACTTGAGGAATATAAAGAAAGTAGGAAGGAACTTAAGCAAGGAGTCAGGAGGGCTAAAAGGGGTCATGAAAAGTCATTGGCAAACAGGATTAAGGAGAATCCCAAGGCTTTTTATACGTATATAAAGAGCAAGAGGGTAACCAGGGAAAGGGCTGGCCCACTCAAGGACAGAGGAGGGAATCTAAGTGTGGAGCCAGAGGAAATGGGCGAGGTACTAAATGAGTACTTTACATCAGTATTCACCAACGAGAAGGATACTTTAACATCTTTAAAAAAATCACTGATGTACAGAAGGTTGTGGGTTCATGCCGCACTTCATGATTTGAGGATATAAGGTTAGGCTTATACTTTACTAAGTGCGTGCAGCATTGTTGGAGGCACTGTTTGGACAGAGCATTGACCCGAGGCCCCCCCTACCCCACCTCCAGATTCAGGTGTAAAATAGCCTCTGTGCTTTTTCTTGAAGGGGAGCAGGGAGTTCACCCAGTGTCCTAGGTAACATTCCACCTTCATGCAATACTACCAGAAAAATTAGTTGGTTGTTTATACCATTCTGTTTGTGAGACCATGCCACGCACAAATTAGCTGCAACACCTGCCTACGTAACAGCCATGGCAATTCAAAACTAACTGGCTGTGAAGTGGTTTGGGTTGTCCTGACGGGTGTGAAAGCCAATATATAAATGGAAGTTCATTCTTTGAAGTGGCTTTTATCATTAAACTCAACTCCACCAGACAAAGTGATCTAATCACAAATATAAAACTTTCATTTTAAGCTCCGTAGAAGAAAAACAACAATTAAATAAGGGCAGATTATTAGAGCACCATAATAGGACACATAGCTACACAGTTTTTGATGTCACAGTAATGGTTTGGAAAAATAACCTTTGCAAGTCTATGGGAGCACAGGCCACTGAAGAGTATCTAATTCTCTCTCTCGATCTCTCTCTCTTAAACATGCACTTTGACTTCGGAATTTCTGGTCTGCAAAGGACTGTGAAACTGTATCCAAAAAAGCAAGGTTGCACGCATAATGTAAAGAAATGTTTTTAATAAAACTCAAAGTGCTATTCTTTTACAGTTCAGCACTGCTCTGTAGAGCGAGACATCCTTTATCCAAACAACTTGACAATCTCTGTGCAGAAAATTAATATATAGTATGTTAATATTAATTCAATACAAAAATTTGATATATTGTACAGAACCAAGTTATAATGCTGCTCGGTCCAGCCAATTCAAATAACTAGTGCTTGGATGAACATTTTCCACTGAAAATGCAATTTTTATATTAACAAGAGACCAAGATTTGTCTTCATATTTCTACAGCACAGAATCAAGTACTGAAACTAAAATACTGCTGATAGGAGACAAAATAAAAAGGGGAAGAAAAGTCTGGGTGACATTGCTTGCTCAAATTCCCCCCTTTTTAAAAGCAGAAACAAAACCTTATCTCCTTAATGCAGAATTGAGACTAGAGCCCGACCACCACTATCACTCCAGTGACATGACTAATGGGTTACATCTTATGCATCCCAGACAAATCCACAACAGTATCTGAGACTTAAAACAACTTGCATTTATATAGTGTCTTTACCATAGTAAAACACACCACTAAGTGTTCCAGGACTGCTAAACAAAATCTGACACTGATTCACATAATGAGGGCAGGCGCAGACAACCAAAAGCTTGGAGAAAGAGGTACGCTTTAAGGAGTGTCATAAAGGAGGAAAGTGGTAGAGAGACAGAGACAGAATTCCAGAGATTAGGGTCTTGGCAGCGGAAAGCACAGGTGCCAATGGTGGACTGATTAACATCGGAGACGTGTAAGAGGCCAGAATTGGAGGTCTCGGTACGAGTTAGGGTACAGGCAGCAGAGTTTGGATGAGTTTAAGTTTATGGGGAGTGGAGGATGGGAAACCAGCCAGCTGTGCATTGGAATAGTCAAGTCTAGAGGTAATGAAAGCATGAATGTGGGTTTCAGCAGCAGGGGAGTTGAAGCAGCAGTGCATTTGTTCAATGTTGCGGAGGTGGAAATAGGCTATCGTAGTAATGGCACAGACAGATATATAGTTGGAATCTCATCTTGCAGTCAAATACAACACCAAGATTGCGAACTGTCTGGTTAAACCTCAGATAGTTGCCAGGGAGAGGTATGGAGTCTGTGGCTAGGACCAAAGATAATGGCTTCAGTCTTCTCAATATTTAGTTGGAAGCAATTTCTGCTCACCCAGTACTGAATGAAGTTGGAGAGGAGATGGCAGTTTGCATGGACGGAGGACTCAAAAGGCTCTTTTTTTGAGGAGTGATGACAGTAGATTTGAAGGAGTGTAATAATGGCTGAGGAGAGAGACCCATTAACCAAATCACCTAATAAAATAGCCAAACTCCCATATCATACTTCACATAAACACATCTACTTGCTCGGGCTTTACCTTCAATATTTTGTGCTGCGGGGTGCAGTGGGGGAGAGAAACAGAAATAAAGAGAGCATTTTGTGATGAGACATAATAAGTGAGAAATCTAACACTTTTTCACCTTTATCACCCAAATATTCCCAGATCAACAAAGCAACAAGTAAAACCCCTTTCACTCTGCCCTAACAAAATGACTCTTACAAGCACCCATTCAGCAGTGCAAACTGATTTTTCCAGACTAGCTGTGCTAATGTTCTTATCAAACCGATGATTTATTCCAAATGGTAGACAGTTCTGCGCTCTGGATTCATGCCTTAAAAGGAAAATGATCAAGATTGCCCAAAGATATTTCATGCAAGACGTTCACTCCACAATTCTAAGATGTATTCAAAATCAGCACCAGATGTTATACGGCAATACAACTGAATGGCTAATCTAGCTGTGTCTCCATATCATTGTTAACAATGTTTACACTGAACACACAGAACTATTGCATTAGCACTGTGTCAGTAAATAAATTGTGACCAAATCAAGGTTCCCCCAACTCCCTTGACAGTCTACAGTTTATTACACCAATAGCACCCAAGAAATGCGACTATCAGCATTTCAGTAAACATCCAGTTATTTTCTATCATATGCAAACAATTTTCATCAGACAGCCAAGACGCCCATTGTTGCACAGGACTTCCCAGTATTACTGGGAATGGAAAAAGATTGCTTCAGATGTGTACCACAAATGATTAATGGCACTGAAGGATAAGAGCAGCACTGTCTGTTCAAGCACAAAAACTAGCAGAAGCCGCATTTGCACCACACCCCACCTGCTACCTCTTGCTAGTTTTTATGTCCATTTCCCAACAAGACTACTACTTTTAGTTCAGATGTCTCTTATACAAGTCTTCCTTTCAGATTTCTTATATTTTGAGAGCTAACTGCTCTATACTCCTCAAACTGTTTCACCTACAATTCAAGCTAGCTTCTTTCAAAGTGCACACTTTTTTTTTTCCATACCTCCAAACAATGTCTTTCTTCCTACACAAGGTTCGTGCAACAGCTGAGCTTGGACGGATTGTGCCTCGGGCGAGACACAACATATCCACTCCAGCATCACCACAATGTCCAAACATCCACCTCATATAGTGCATGATCTTACCAATCATTTAACACTAAACATCACAACGTTAGTGCAGACACAACACATAAAATACATTACATAACTGGTTTAACAGCCATAAAGCCACTTTGTGAATCTAACACTTGCCTGCAGCATGTCTCAGTGCATTCTATACAAGTATCACACAAATCTGTACTTTCAAGGAAAACAGACACTCAAAAAACTGAAGTTAAGCTGAAAAGGGTGACGGATTTCTTTTAAACTGATCCACCTTCTCAGACTGTTAGCAGAGCAGTTTGACACCAACGACCAAAGTCACAAACTCAATGAAGTCCAAAACTCCAGTGGACAATGGACTACTGGTTTAAACTAGTGGAAATGTAAAGTAAACTCCTTGAAGTATGACAAGTTTACATTCATTAGCATCAACTCAACTTTAGCATGCATTAGCCATGCATCTCTAACGGGTGTTATTCCTGGGTTGGTGGAAGATGATTTGCAATCAACCTCGAAACAAACTTCCATATTGGCTGTATAGTTTTTACAGGAACAGAATGACTACACTGGAGGAGAGGGGTTTAACCCTTAGTCTGCTATTTGCATAACTAAGTGAATGCTTACATTCCACTAAGCTGAATATTAATATCACATGTATTGCCAGCTTTTTTTTTTAAATATGAAATTTTACTTCCGGGAATGTCAATTCCAGGGTGGAATCCAAATATTCCAAGTCTTTTTAGCTGTTAATGATACTTAATCGCCCTCAGAAGCTTTTATATCGGCTTTTAAAAAAAAACAGATTCTTGCAATCCAGCATCCAAACGACTAATTCTTGCTTCTGGAGACTAACAGCAGATTTGTAGATCTAGCTTATCCCCTTGAGTTTCAGAAACTACCTGCAGCCAAGAAGCCAGATATAACAACTGTAAACACTGGCAACTGGTTCACTGATACCAAACTACTGGAACTTGACTTAGGTCAATACAAAATCAACCAGAGTAGAAATATTTTTTTAAAAACTTGCATAGTGTTTATCATGTCCAACCACTTCAAAAGTACTTTACAATTTGCTTAGACATCATATCTATTGATAAAGCACCATGGGACATCTCTTAACATTAGTAACACATCAATGCAAGTTGTTCTATTATTTTGTTGCACACCAAGGAAAAGTTTTGCTACAGAAACAGATCTAGTTACGACAAACTGCTCTGTAAACAGTCGAAGAAGGTGATCAATTTAAAATAAAACCAGTCGCCCTTTTCAAAGTAACTTCAGGCCAAAATTCTCATCATAATCGAATTAAACATCTCAAGCCAAGCACATTTCGAAAGATGTCAACATACAGCTTACGTCCTACACCACAGACAGTTGTCAAGTTGTTTACCCAAAGTAACAGGCACATGTGTAACTACTGAAAGGATTTTTAGCCCACAATGCAGATATACCCAACTTATCTTCTCTGCTGTCTTTCCCCCCCCCCCCCCCAAACTCTGAGTCAAATTAGCGAGGATAAAAAAAACGCAATTAGTCTAAACTAGCTCTTTCCCCACCCCAACTCAAGACCATCCAGGCTCAACGGCGAGCGGAGTAACAGCTGTAGAGCGAGGGGGAGGAATCGATGTTTATTTCTGAGGAGAAAGGAAGCATTAAACTTTCCCCTGCCTGTCCGATCAAAGTTGGGACGAGGAGCGGCGAAGCCCCCGGCCTTGCTGCTCTTTGTTGGAGCGGGTGGTCAGCTCTGCGAGCCCTGAGATTTACCATAGCAACCACATCCGGGCGTTAAAACCCACTGACCTCCTCCCGCCGGCCGGGCCGGGTGCTGCTCACCTCAGGGTCAATGAGATGGGGCCCTCCATACCTACTTACTCTCCTACGGGGGGAGGGCGGGTAACACAGGGACTCACTCACATTCTAGCTCCAACAATAAAGGGAACATCAAAGTCGGGCTCACCTTCACTCCCCGGCCCTCTCCTGAACAATACCTTCCCCCACCCCTCTCTCCTTGCCGCGGTCCCTCGCCATGTTTGGAAGCAGCCAGACGAGCCGCAGCAGCAACCTTCCCCCCTGCCGCCCCCCGCCATCCCATATATCACCCACCCTCCCCGTCCATCACTCACCCAGCACTCGGGAGGCGCTGATCAGGAGCAGCAGGCAGCCGAGCGCCGCACTGTGAGAGGCTCCAGCTCTAACCATCGCCACAAATACACACCGTCCCCAACACCCGCTACTTTCCACTCCGAGCAAACCCAGCCACCGCTACATCCAAATAACACAAGTAATCCTATTGGCTGATTCAGCAACGCCTCCTCCACTTCTCCGTAACTATAATACGTACTCTCTGATTGGCTCCTAGCCGGCGCTATAACAGCTCATTGGTCACTTTGGGTCCAATCACAATGCGCTCTTTCCCACTCGCCCTCCGACCGACAGCAAACCTCTTTGCTTTCTCATTGGAGGAGATCACAGTATGCAATACGGCACGCTATATGTTTCTCATTTTTTATTGGATAATAATTGAAAGTGGGGGTAAACCGAAGAAATATGCCTTTTTATTGGTTGTGTTTTATCGTCATGTCAACACTCTGTGCTGATAGGTTGTCAGTGCGGGTCTGCCGCCTTCTGTGATAGGCACGGTTTGATTGGCTCAGCCTTTTTGGCTCGCCATTCCCCTGTTGTGTTTGCGAAGTGGTATGTACGTCTTCAAGGAGCCAATGAAAGACCATCTCCTTCTGCTTTGCATTATCACCCCTTTTGTTCTTTCCAACCCCTCCCCTTTTCCCTGCCTTTCGACTTGTTTAAAACCTGTTATATCTCTAAATTTTAACCCTCAGTTCTGATGAAAGGTCAATGACCTGAAACTTTAACTTTTTTTCTCTCCACAGATGCTGCCTGACATGCTGAGTTTTACTAGCATTTTCTGTTTCCATTATGAGAGACTGTGGCCCCACCACACCAGTGTTTGTATCCACCCAGGTAAACACAGCCTAGTTATTTTCATCAAAAATTACGGTATATAAATGGAGTAGAAAAGCAAGCAACTTATGCTAACTCTTTCAAAATCACTGGTGAGCCCTCAGCTGCCATACTATGTCTAGTTCTGGGCACCACATTTTATAAAGGATGACAAGGCTTCGGAGACGGTACAGATGTGATTTACTAGAATTGTACCAGGTTGAGGGACTTCAAGTATATGTTGAGACTAGAGAAGCTGAATTGTTCCCATTGCAGGAGGGAAGATTAAAGGGAAATATAATTAAGGTGTTCAAGATTAGAAAGGATTTAGATAGTCTAAGTAGGAGAAACTGTTTTCACTCGTAGGTGGCCCAGTAACCACAGGACGCAGATTTAAAATAGTTTTCATAAGAACCACTGTGGGGATAAGAATTCTTTTTTAACACAATGAGTGTTTATGATCTGGAATGCATTGCCAGAAAGGGTGATGGAATGAGATTCCATAATAACTATCAAAAGGCAATTGAATATAGTAGTAGTGGTGATCTGCCCAAGGACAGGACCTCTGCTCATTTCTCCATGCCTCATGGTCCTGCGCTTAGCTCTTCAGTTGTTCATAAGAGCCTCACATTTTTCAACTTCCATGAAAAATGAGCAATATGACTTAGGGGCGGGGCAGGGCGCGGGGGGTGGGTGAGTGCATGAGGTGGTTTCCCGTTGTCATCCTCGTGTGCTTTAAAGGAAACACAAGTCCCCTTTCCAAAGGATCCTCCACCTGCAAGCAGCCATTGTCCCTTGAGTTCCAGCTCTTCTGCCATCACCAACGAAAATTTGCTGTTACCATCGTTGGCCATGGCTCGTAACCCTTAGCATGGGACCCTTACCTGAGCCTGGGGCAGAGACGACCACCCCTGATGCCTCAAATTACCTTGCTTCCCTAAATTGAATACTAGGGGTGGCACAGTGGCGCAATGGTTAGCACTGCAGCCTCACAGCTCCAGTGACCCGGGTTCGGTTCTGGGTACTGCCTGTGCGGAGTTTGCAAGTTCTTCCTGTGACTGTGGGTTTTTGCCGGGTGCTCCGGTTTCCTCCCACAGCCAAAGACTTGCAGGTTGATAGGTAAATTGGCCATTGTAAATTGTTCCTAGTGTAGGTAGGTGGTGAGAATGTGGTAGGGAATATGAGATTAATGTAGAATTAGTATAAATGGGTGGTTGTTGGTCGGCACAGACTCAGTGGGCCGAAGGCCTGTTTCAGTGCTTTATCTCTCTATGACTATGATATGCTTGATCAGAGAAATTTGCAGGACTATGGGGAAGAAGCAGGGAAGTAGGACTAATTGAATAGATTTTTCAAAGAGCTGGCATAGGCTTAATGGCCTCCTTTTGTGGTACGTGATTCCTGATCAGTGCTGAATTCTCTTAATATTATGAGTTATTTACACTGGTTTATTTAGAGCTGCGAATTATTTCTATATCTACCTTTTGAATCACCATTGCACTGCAGCTGCAGTACATCCAATTGACAAAGTATTATACAATCCAGGTAATGGCAGATTTATTAAACAAGTGCTTTTTATCCATTTTCACAGTCGAGGAAGAGGACTAAATATGCACGATGGAAGAGAAACAAAAAATAAATCAAGGGGAGGAACTTACTGGATTCAATATGAATAACAAAATGGTAATGGCGAAAACAATGGGGCTTAATGTAGGTAAATCATCAGCTCCTGATAGTATTGAAAGAAGTAGGTGAAGGAATTGCAGAATTGTTAGTCACAACTTTTCAATCCCCTCTTGATTTGGGAATTGTGCTGTAGGATTGGAAGGTGGCTAATGTCACTCCATTTTTGTAAGAAGAGTGGGAGAGAGAAACCAAGAAACTATAGCCTGTCAGTTTAACATCAGCTGTGGGGAAGCTAATAGAATCTGTTGTTGAGGATAGAATGACTGAGCACTGGAACAAAAAGAGCTCATTGGAGAGAGCTAGCAGGCTTTATTAAGGGCAAGTCATATTAGAGTAATCTCATTTTTTGAGGATAGCAATAAGGTAGATGAGTGAGTGTCTATGGATGTTATCTATATGGCATCAAGAAGCCCTAGCAAAACTGGAGTCAATGAGAATTTAGGGGGAAAATTCTCCTTTGGTTGGAGTCTTACTTAGCGCAAAGAAAGATGGTTGTTGTTGTTGTTGTTGGAGGTCAAACATCTCAGCTCCAGGACATCACTGCAGGAGTTCCTCAGGGTAGTGTCCTAGGCCCAACCATCTTCAGCTGCTTCATCAATGACCTTCCTTCAATCATAAGGTCGGAAGTGGGGATGTTTGCTGATGATTGCACAATGTTCAGCACCATTCATGACTCCTCAGACACTGAAGCAGTCCGTGTAGAAATGCAGCAAGACCTGGACAATATCCAGGCTTGGGCTGATAAGTAGCAAGTAACGTTCCTGCCACACAAGTGCTAGGTAGTGACCATCACCAACAAGAGAGAATCTAACCATCTCCCCTTGACATTCAATGGCATTACAATCGCTGCATCCCCCACTATCAACATCCTGGGGGTTACCACCGACCAGAAGCTGAACTGGAGTCGTCATATAAATACCGTGACTACAAGAGCAGGTCAGAGGCTAAGAATCCTGTGGCAAGTAACACACCTCCTGACTCCCCAAAGCCTGTCCACTATCTACAAGGCACATCAGGAGTGTGATGGAATACTCTCCACTTGCTTGGATGGGTGCAGCTCCAACAACACTCCGGAAGCTCAACACCATCCAGGACAAAGCAGCCTGCTTGATTGGCACCCCATCCACAAACATTCACTCCTTCCTGCACCACCGATACACAGTGGCAGCAGTGTGTACCATCTTCAAGATGCACTGCAGCAACGCACCAAGGCTCCTTAGACAGCACCTTCCAAACCCGCGACCTCTACCACCTAGAAGGACAAGGGCAGCGGACACATGGGAACACCACCACCAGCAAGCTACCCTCCAGGCCATACCCCATCCTGACCTGGAACTATATCGCCGTTCCTTCACTGTCACTGGGTCAAAATCCTGGAACTCCCTTGACATTCAAGCACTGTGGGTGTACCTACTCCACATGGACTGCAGTGGTTCAAGAAGGCAGCTCACAACCACTTTCTCAAGGGCAATTAGGGATGGGCAATAAATGCTGTCCTAGCCAGCGACTCCCACATCCCCATGAATGAATTAAAACGAAATGGACTTCCAGAAGACACACAAGATGATTAGCAAAAATAAGAGCACACAGAATTAGACGTGGTCATTCCAGTTGGGTTGGTAATTGGTTGGAAGGTAGAGACAAGAGAGTGAGGATAAAGGGTGTGATGTACAAGTGTTACTCTCAGGGCCTCAACCTTTCACCGCATTAATGACCTGGATAAGAGAATAGAGACTGCACCAGGTGACAGTGAAGCAAAGCATATCAGGAGAGCAGAGCATTTGAAAGCAGAATGTGAACCAGGCGGGCATGGAGTGCAACAAAGCAGAGACCAAATCAGAAGCAGGAAAAAGCCAGAAAGTGACACCATAGTAACGTCAGAAGCAGCACCATGAGGAAAGAGCAGCAAAACCCGAGGGAACTAAGATAAGTGTTGAGGTAAGGATCTAAAGTAAAGAACTAGAATAATTTAAACTGTGATTTTTTTTTTTCCGGTAGCATCCATTGGGGTAGGGTAAACAACGTTGGGATTTGCTGATGTCACATGATAGCAAGTTGATGATTGTTTCATGAGTAATACATTTTTTTTGCTCTCTAAGGTTTGAGCTCGGAACCTATAATTTGATTTGCCAATACGTTATTAAATTAATAATTTAATTCAGACCAATTAGTTTTTTTAAATGAAACTAAAAATAAACCAAATAAATTAGCTACTTAAAAGCTTTAATTAATTAAATAAATAAAACACAGTTAGATGGAGATGGCAGTGCCTTATCTGCAGGAGTTTGTGGAGACCAATGTGATTCCAGGCAACAACCTCTGCAGTAAGTGCCTACAACTCAATGAACCTCAGGTCAGAATTGTTGAGCTGCATTCTGAGGTCAGATATTGCAATGTATCGGGGAAGGGGAGAGTTACCTGGAAATTTTGACTCGAGAGGTAGTAGCACCACTTAGGTTACATAGTGGTTTAGATTTGGTTAATGATCAAGAACAGGAGGATGTGACTACAAAATAGGCAGGTAAGGGGATCTCATGCAATGGTAGAGAAGCCTCAACCTTTGCCCCTGTCCAGTAGGTTCAAGGTACTTGCGACCAGTTCGCACTGGCCTCGGGAACCAAAGTTAGCCATGGCAAGAGTGAGGCCATGTTCTTTGGGAACTGGGCCAACCGATTCTTTGTCCCTTCACTGTCAGGTCAGACTACCCGAAGGTGCTGGAGATATGGTTCGGAAGGGCTGGGGCGTGCACCAAAACCTGGGAGGAACGAGTAGCCAGGGTACACCATAAACTGAGCCTGTGGGAGCAGCCTTCTCGCTCTCCATTGTGGGTAAGAACCTGGTCATAGGTGCGAGGCGCTCACGTTGTTGCTGTAAGTGGAGCAGGTCTGGCCCATACCCCACTCCTGCGCCATGGCTGTCACCCGAGCCATTTTCTGCTTTATCTGGAGATGCAAAATGGACTGGGTCTGGAGGGACACGATATTCAAACATCTGGATAAGGGCAGAAAAAATATACCCAACGTTGCCCTCATCCTGATGACCACCTTCATGTGCGGCTGCATCAAGCTGTGCATAGAGCCCCAGTACGCAAACACCAAGTGTCACTACGTGCTGAGGTTCTATCTGTCCCCGGTGTTGTGAAGGATGGGTCTGGTCACATTGCCACAGAACGCTCCATCCAGTTGGACCGTGCCGTACCACCTATGCTTCGTTGAAAAGTTTCTGCGGAAAAACACTTTTGACCACCAATCCATCAGGCAGTGATCAGCACGGAATGTCCTCCAGGCCCTTCAGGATAAGGAGGTGGTGGATCCTGTCAGATGGTTCCCTGAGCAGGCTGCCAAAGTCATTAGTCAGAATGCTTCATCACCAGAACTTTCAAACAAGCACCAAGACATAGCTTGGCTGGTGGTGAGAAGGGCCCTCCCCGTCAGATCCTTCCTGCACGCCCGGAGTCTTGTCCCCTCCGCACGCTGCCCTTGAGGTGGCTGTGGTGGGGAAGAGACTGTTGCCCACCTCCTTCTGAAATGTGTCTTTGCAAAGCAGGTGTGGAAAGAGATGGTGTTTTTTGTCGAGGTTCATTCCAAGCAGCTCTGTAACACAGGAGTCTGTGCCTTACGGACTGCTCCCAGGGACACACACTGAGATAAACATCAATTGTTGCTGGAGGAACATCAACTCAGTGAAAGATGCTCTTTGGTGTGCCCGAAACCTACTGGTCTTCCAGAGCAAAGAGTTGTCCATGACCGAGTGTTACAGACTGGCACATTCCGAGGTCTAGGACTACGTGCTGAGGGATGCACTAAAGTTTGGGGCTGCTGCCGCAAAGGAGAAAGGCCACTGTGTAAGGACCGCCTGCCATAGCGAACCAAGTGGGGGCTGGAACCTGTGTAAACCTCTCTGGCTGTATGCACCAAAAATGTTTTTGCTGTCTAATGCAAATGTATGTTTTATGTAAAATGGAAGGGCAAGAGTTGTGAATCACCTCATGTTCTGTATCGAAGGAATCTGATCTCTATTGTTCTTTCCGAAATGTGAAATTGGAACTGTTCTGTAATGTATTTTTGAAAATTTTTATGAATAAAGTATATTTTGGGGGGAAAAAAACTTGCCATCTGGATGGATGAGAACAAGGGCTGCAGGGAGAGTGAACAAATTGACCATGGCAGACTGGTATAGGAGACCATTCTGGTGGGGTGGGTTGAGCAAAAACAAACATAGTAGTGGTAAGGGCATGGTATAGTCCAGGGCTAGATATTGTTCTTTGCAGGTGCGACTGGGAGTTCCAAAGGCTGTGATGTCCTCACAGCTGGAGAAGAACATGGAGCAGGGGGGAAGGATCAAGTTGTTGTGGATCCCATAGGAACTGACAACATAGGTAGAACCAGGAATAATGTTCAGCTCAGGCAGTTTAAGGATTAGTGTCCAAATTAGTAAATAGAAGCTCAAAGATGATAATGTCTGGAATACTATCTAAACCACACATAAATTGGCATAGGAACAGACAGATTACAGGGTTAAATGCATGGCTGAAAGAGTGGTGTGGGAGGTAAGGGTTTCAATTCTTGGGACTCTGGCTGCAGTCATGGGGAAAGAGAGAGCTATTCCATTGGCACGGCCTCCAATTAAGCTGAGCTGGGACTAGTATCCTGGTGAATTAAATAACAAAGGTTGGTAGATCAGGCTTTAAACTAGTAACAAGCAAGGTTGGGGGATGCAGTGCCACACAGGAGGTTGTTGCACAAGATTAGGGTTGTTGGATTGAAGATTGGTTAACAGAGAACAGGAATAAATGGGTAATTTTTGATTTGGCAGGCTGTAACTAGTGGGCTGCCATAAAGACAGGTGCTTGGGCCTCAACTATTTGGGTACTGCCTGTGTGGAGTTTGCAAGTTCTCCCTGTGACCGTGTGGGTTTCCTCCGGGTGCTCCAGCTTCCTCCCACATGCCAAAGACTTGCGGGTTAATAGGTAAATTGGCCATTGTAAAAAAAAAAAATTGCCCCTAGTGTAAGTAGGTGGTAGGAGAATTGAGGGAAGGTGGGGATGTGAGAGGGAAAATGGGATTAATGTAGGATTAGTATAAATGGGTGGTTGATGGTCGGCCTGGACTCGGTGGGCCGAAGGACCTGTTTGGGTGCTCTATCTCTCTGTGACTCTATATCAGTAATTTAGATGAGTGGACCAAGTGAAATACATCCAAGTTTGCTGATGATAAAAGGCTACGTCGAAAAGTAAGCTGTGAGGAGGACGGAAAGATGCTGCAAAGTGGTATAGGCAGATTATGTGAGTGGGCAAGAAGGTGACAAATGTGGGAAACATGAAATTACCTACTTTGTTAGGAAGGTGCTGTGAGCAAGAGTGAGACCTGGAGACCTGTGTGTTTCCATTGTAATAAGGCAGGGTATTTAAAAGCTGACTGCTGGAAACTAAAGGGAAACAGGTAAGGTTAATCAGGGCACAACCGCTCAGTGAAGACAAGGGCCTGATGGAAAGTACAGAACAAGCTGTGGCTTTAACTGCAGTAAGAGTGCAACCCAGGAAGTTTACTATGGCCAGTGCAGGAAAATTTAATAGGATTCCTGAAGGTTATCGGGGTTTTGTATTTTAAGGGAAAGTAACCCCATATCCCTCGAGTGGGGCAAGCAAGCCCATAGTGATTCTCAGGGACACAGGGGCCACTAGATCCCTTTTACTGGGAAAAGGACTGACCTTTCCCCCAGAGAGTGCAGTAAACACCTGGTGGTGAATGGTATTGGAGGGCAGTGTACCCCTGTACCTGTACACTGGGTGCAACCTAGTTTCAGGAGCGGTGACCATAGGGATTGTTCCTGGTTTGCCTGTAGATGGGGCTGACCTGCTCCTAGGTAATGATCTAGCGGGGTTGAAGGTGGTAGCCCATCAAGTAGTGAAAGAAAGACCGCAGAAGATCAGAGAGACAGGGCAGTGGTAGGAGACGGTCCCCTGCAGTGTCCCTGTACGTGTAGGGGATCAGGCTATGATCAAAGCAACTCCTCCAGAGGAGACTGCATTGGCACTGCAGGCAAATAACCTTGAGGTCTGTCTGTCCGAGACTTTCTTTGGAAAGTTAGGAGACCCAAGGGGAATGAATGAAATGGGTTTTCCCTAGGTGAGGCTCAGCGAGCTGACCCAGTATTGCGAGAGTTAGCACAGGCTGTCCAGTCTGAAAGTGAAGCAGAGGGAGTCCCTGATTGCTACTATTTAAAGAATGAGGTACTGATGAGGAAATTTAGTTCTCCTCACAGACATGAGGGCAAGGAGTGGACAGCAGTTCATCGGTTAGTGGTGCCACAGAGGCACCGGGGAGAAATATTAAGGGCCCATGAGACGACAGTGTCTGTACATATCAGTATACGAATGACCAAAGCCCACGTAAGACAGCAATTTGACTGGCCAGAACTCCACAAAGATGTGGTGAAGTACTGCAGGAGTTGTCACATGTGCCAGGTTAAGGGGAAACCCCAACTTATCGTGAAACCTGCACCCCTAAGGGTGGAGGACCCTCCAGCCGAGGGCTGGTGAACTGTAAGGGACCCCCACCGAGAACAAAAGGGGGCAGGCAGGCACATGGCTGGCAAAAGTTTAGAAAGAGAAGGGGAAAAAGTGACCGAGAGGGCAGGATAAAGGAATTCCGGGAGGAATCCCGGATAAAAACCCCTACTGTCCGGTCAGCCAACCCTGAAAAATGTAAAAAGCTAGACCCCACATCTTCCTATGTAAATACAGACTCTAGAAGCACCCCACCAGAGTTGTTAACAGCATTTACAGGAAACTGCAGAGATAAAGGAAGACCTCTAGGGGGCACAGAAACCGTGAGGGTGATGCTTCATCTAGTCGAAGTGCTACAGAAGAGTGCTGTTAAGTCTGCACAAATACCTGCAGGTAGGAGTCCCAGAGAACAAAGGAGGGATTAACAAAGAATCCTCCCCCACAGTCAGAGAAAAAGGAAACCACCCATCCCTTGAAGTCAAAAGTCTTTGCATGATTTAGGTAGTTCAGGATAGACCCACCCACTACTCCCTCTCCTGGAAACAATGACCTCAACAGGAACAAAACCCTAGGCAGTCATGGCAATGGGCAAACTGAAGAAAAGCTTCCCCAAAGAACTACATGGTTACTGCGATGCCAAAAAGGGGAAATTAAAGCAGTACCTGCACCCAGAAGACAATTTTAATAGGCTTTAAGATTGCTGAATGAATGAGAGAAATGCATGGTTTTTCTTTCTGTATCATATTTCTCTCAAACCTTTTAATGAAATGCGCCGTTTCTTTTCAAATCGCATTTCATTCCCCTGGGTGTGGCAGTGTCATGCAGGCCCCCACCTGCCAAGAATGAGGCACACATTATTTTGCCACATGAACATTAAAATTTAAAATTGTTGCTGGGAAGAAAAGAGGGCCGATCACAAGGAAATGCCTGACCCTTTGCCAGAAAGACATTTTTTGCATACTAGCAGACAATGTTGGAACAAAGGAACCAGTCTCAAATACCAATACCCAAACAGACATGGTCAGACCAGTTTAGTCACATGACTAACTGGCTGTTGGAATTTTTTGAATTTGAACTTGCCATAGAGAATTTGAACTCAGAAAGCTGATTGCTCCTGGACTGGATAAGACCTCTCATGGCTGGCTTGCTGCTGCTTCTCTCCTGTCTGCTCATCTCTTTCTCACCAGCTTTGGAATCCATTGAAGACACAGGAACCCCAAGAGAGAAAAGTCTCCTACAGTACAGCATGGCTACCCAACCCGAACCCGACCGGGCCCGATGATGTTTCGGGTCAGGTCGCTCTTCTGGGTCCAGCATTCGGGTACGGGTTGGCTTGGGCCAGGTCTGACACAGTGACAGCCAGGACGTTAAGGTGGGAAACGTGCATCCGGACTCCTCACTAGTCGGCAGTGAGCGATTCCATCCAAGGTAGAGCACAACCTCTTTAATATAATGAACTTCGTTCCGGTGGTCGGGCGCGGGAAAAAATCAAAGGACTCCGGCCGGGCCGGGCTCAGGTCGGATGTGGCTCTGTCGGGCTCGGGTCGGGTTTCAATTGCAGACCCGAGCAGGCCTTTATCCTACAGTGAACAAGGTTCAAGAAGAATACTGGGCCCCCATGAAAAGCAAGAATTACCTACAAGCCAGAACTACTTACAAAAAGACTACAATGAGCTCGAAGCACAGTAGCAAGAAACTTCTGATATTGCCTCAAACCTCACTATTTTTTCTTCTCTTTTCTGTCTCTATTTTCATGTGCGTATCACGTATGCATGCTAGCATGGAGCGTGGCTTGTATCCGTAGGCGTTAACCGAATTAGAGTTTAAGTTTTAACAAATTTCACTTTTCTTCTTTAAACCTAAGAAAGCCTGGTAGTGCTCATTTCTGTGCCTTATAATTGGAAAGCGGTGAACAAGGATTCACCAAGGGGGAGCTCAAAACACAGTGTGTTTAAAAAATTAAATCCTTTTACAATAAGACCAGGTGAAGGTTGAAAGAGACCCCTAGACACCTTTCTCACCTGGTCATAACACATTGTTGATGTGCTTGGATGTGTCGTGTGAAAGCCAGGCCTGAATGAGTGATGTCGATGCATGTTTACAATGGTTGTGATTCATCTTTTGACATGAGGAGAAATTTCTTCACCCAGAGAGTGGTGAGCCTGTGAAATTCGCTACCACAGAAAGCAGTTGAGGCCAAACATTGTATGTTTTCAAGGAGTTAGGTACAACTCTTGGGTCTAAAGGGATCAAAGGGTATGGGGCAAAAGTGGGAACAGGTTACTGAGTTGGACGATCAGCCATGATCATAATGAATGTCAAAAAGAAAAAGGAAGCATTCGTAAGGGCTGGAAGGCTGGGAACAGACGAAGTCCTTGAGGATTATAAAGACAGTAGGAAGGAACTTGAGCAAGGAGTCAGGAGGGCTAAAAGGGGTCATGAAAAGTCATTGGCAAACAGGATTAAGGAAAATCCCAAGGCTTTTTAAACGTATATAAAGAGCAAGAGGGTAACCAGGGAAAGGGTTGGCCCACTCAAGGACAGAGGAGGAAATCTAAGTGTGGAGCCAGAGGAAATGGGCGAGGTACTAAATGAGTACTTTGCATCAGTATTCACCAAAGAGAAGGACTTGGTGGATGATGAGTCTAGGGAAGGGAGTGTAGATAGTCTCAGGCATGTCGTTATCAAAAAGGAGGAGGTGTTGGGCGTTTTGCAAAGCATTAAGGTAGATAAGTCCCCAGGGCCTGATGGGATCTACCCAAGAATACTGAGGAAGGCAAGGGAAGAAATTGCTGGGGCCTTGCCAGAAATCTTTGTGTCCTTATTGGCTACAGGTGAGGTCCCAGAGAACTGGAGAATAGCCAATGTTGTTCCTTTGTTTAAGAAGGGGAGCAAGGATAATCCAGGAAATTATAGGCCGGTGAGCCTTACGTCAGTGGTAGGGAAATTATTAGAGAGGATTCTTCGGGTCAGGATTTACTCCCATTTAGAAACAAACGCACTTATTAGCGAGAGGCAGCATGGTTTTGTGAAGGGGAGGTCGTGTCTCACTAACTTGATTGAGTTTTTTGAGGAAGTGACGAAGATGATTGATGAAGGAAGGGCAGTGAATGTTGTCTATATGGACTTCAGCAAAGCCTTTGACAAGGTCCCTCATGGCAGACTGGTACAAAAGGTGAAGTCTTTTCGGGATCAGAAGTGAGCTGGCAAGATGGATACAGAACTGGCTTGGTCATAGAAGACAGAGGGTATCAGTGGAAGGGTGCTTTTCTGAATGGAGGGCTGTGACTAGTGATGTTCCACAGGGATCAGTGCTGGGACCTTTGCTGTTTGTAGTATATATAAATGATTTGGAGGAAAATGTAGCTGGTCTGATTAGTAAGTTTGCGGACGACACAAAGGTTGGTGGAGTTGCGGATAGTGATGAGGATTGTCAGAGGATACAGCAGGATATAGATCGGTTGGAGACTTGGGCGGAGAAATGGCAGATGGAGTTTAATCCGGACAAATGTGAGGTAATGCATTTTGGAAGGTCTAATGCAGGTGGAAAGTATACAGTAAATGGCAAAACTCTTAGGAGTATTGACAGGCAGAGAGATCTGGGCGTACAGGTCCACAGGTCACTGTGGATGTTACCAGGATGTTGCCTGGTCTGGAGGGCATTAGCTATGAGGAGAGGTTGGATAAACTCGGATTGTTTTCACTGGAACGACGGAGGTGGAGGGGCGACATGATAGAGGTTTACAAAGTTATGAGCGGCATGGACAGAGTGGATAGTCAGAAGCTTTTTTCCAGGGTGGAAGAGTCAGTTACTAGGGGACATAGGTTTAAGGTGCGAGGGGCAAAGTTTACAGGGGATGTGCGAGGCAAGTTCTTTACACAGAGGGTGGTGAGTGCCTGGAACTTGCTGCCGGGGGAGGTGGTGGAAGCAGGTACGATAACGACGTTTAAGAGGCATCTTGACAAATACATGAATAGGATGGGAATAGAGGGATACGGTCCCCGGAAGTGCAGAAGGTTTTAGTTTAGGCAGGCATCCAGATTGGCGCAGGCTTGGAGGGCCGAATGGCCTGTTCCTGTGCTGTACTGTTCTTTGTTCTTTGAATGGCGGAGCAGGCTCGAAGAGCCGAATGGCCTATTCTTGCTCCTATTTGTTATGTTTCTATGTCATTAAATCTGCACTGTCTCCTGCAGGATAAACGCACCCACAACCAGCTGGAGGTGTCCTAGACATCAGAGTCTTGACACTAGCTGAGGAGGAGGCTGCAGAAATTGCGAGAGAGGAGAGAGTCAGTGCTGTCGCAGATGGCAAGGCAGGATCCTCGAGGTGTATGGATAAACTGTTATCTTCAGTCTTGCAGTCATATGTGCACAACAAAGGAAAGTGTGCAAACTCATGCTCAGCTCATGCTTAATGTGCTGCTGTTTGTGTCTCCACTGCAGGTGTCCTCACTGGTCGGTCTGAACGCCGCAAGACCCAAGAATCCTCTGGGGAGGAAGATGAAGTCAGTGCCCCAGAGGGTGCACCGTCACCTGCCACTTCTACCTCATCCAGCGCAGGTACATCCACACGGTCTATGGGGAGGTGGAGGGGGGGGTTTAAGATTAGAATCTGGGTCACAAGCTGGTGTGCACGACACAGACACGTCCCAGCAGCTGAGGGAGCATGTGCTAACCGGGTTCCCTGGCAATTGGAGGACTGCTGGGGACCAGGCTTCTGCTCAGCCTCACACTCATGATAATCTCTCTTTGTTGCTATGAGAAGTCTGCCGGATTTTCAGCAAAGCCATGTGGAAAATATGTTGGAGATGCCTGAGGTCATGCGTGGTTTTTCGTGTGCCATGCAAGAGTTCAGGCAAGCCATGATGTCTGCCATGTCCCTGGCATATGAGCGTGTGGCTTCCTCAGTCAAGAGTTTGGCGAGCTCTATAGCAAGTCTGGTTGACCACACAAGCTTAATGCGATCTGACCTGCACTCCATCGCTGTAGCTATGGACTCTATGCAGTGGGGTCTAATGCAAGAGGGTAACGAAGAACCTGAACCTCCCTCCAGGTGCTCCTCATCCTTATGGAGACAGGCAGGTGCCATCGTGCACACAGATGCAGAAGGAGCGCTTGCCAACTGCCCTGGGTCCATCCTCTCAGGACGCCCCCAGGGTAAGCTGCATCTCCTTCTCCCACCTGACATTGGCCCCCTTCCAGCAGGCAAGCACACAGGAGGTACGCACCAGTGCTGCAGACACCCAGTAGGATGGCACCCTCAAGGCCCTGTTCCTCCAGAGGATGCCTGCCATGGTCATCCACAGCACCGGGGCAGTGCACTGAGCAGACTGCCTCCACCTCAGCTGCTAATGCCAGGATAGCACCTAGACGTAGTGGAAGAAAATGTAAAAAGAAATGTTTTTGAGCACGAAGGTGGGATGGGTGCTGTAAATATTGTGCACATATTCCAGAAATTTAAATACATCTTTATTTACTTTAATATTTTGTGCACTCTTGTAAATCATTTGTTTTGTTTCAGTTGAAAAGGGAAATGTTCATTGGAGGCCTATGACAGGAATGCATTGATGCTTGTAAAGCATTTCAGAAAATTTCCAGTGTTCTTTTATCATTGCTATTTGAGCCTTCAGCCTTCAATGATCGCTGTTTGTCATTTGATGATTATTCACTTTTTTCACTGCCAACATGCTTTGCATTTGTGTTTCTGCGGTCACACCCTTACTTTCCTTGCAATGATGTGTTTTCGCTTCCGTCGTAGCCGAGAGAAGATTTCATCTGCTGGTTACGTTAATGTGCAGCCAAGTCGTAGCTTCCTATTTGTGCTGGTTAATGCCTTGATGCAGGACATTTTTTCCAATGGAGACACAGGTCTCTTTTAATGAAGATGATAGCAGACAGGCCATTAGGCACATCTCCACTGCAGGTTCGTGTGCTGTTGTCCGAAGAGCCCTTTTTGATTACAGCAATGAATAAGATGGAAAATATGTGAACATATTTAGGGATTTTTTTTCCTCCTACCAATGTTCCTTGATGAAGTGGCATATTATTGGCTGAAACATGAAAATATGAGGTTCTCCATGATGTCCCTTGCATATCTCTCCATGGACTTCATATCTATAATGGCATCGTTGTCCTCCTTACCCTCTTCACAGTCATCCTTAGCTGAGCAGGACTGGTGTTCCTCTGCCTGCAGAAAGCCACGTCTAATTGCCAGGTTGTGCAAGGCATGACAGACAACGATTATTCGTGAAACCCTCTGTGGCAAGTACTGAAGAGTCCCTCCAGACCGGTCAAGGCAGGGGAAGTGCATTTTCAGCATGCCAGTGGTGTGCTCGGTGATGACTCTGGTGGATGTGTGTGCTTCTGCTGAGCTTTGGGGATGCCGCACTGGTGTCATCAACCATGTACAAAGGGGTAAACCCTGGTCACCCAGGATCCAACTGTCTACTTCGGCTAGTTCGTCAAAACTTCTTGCCGGCTGTGAGTTCCTCAAAATGTATGAGTAGTGACAGCTCCCTGGGAAACGTGCGCAAACCTGTATTATGCTTCTGCTGTGGTCGCAAACCAGTTGTATGTTTAAAGAGTGGAAGCCTTTGCAATTGACAAAGACAGCAGGCTGGTCCCAGGGAGCTCTAATAGCCAGATGAGTGCAGTCCATCACCCCTTGCACTCTAGGGAACCCAGCAATGGTGCCGAAGGCTGCAGATCTGGCTTCCTGGCTGTCCTTGTCTACAGGTAAGTAGATGAAATGATTGGCACATTGAAAAAGAGCATTAGTCACCTCTTTGATACAATCCTTCAAATATATCTTTATTATACTCAAAGATGGAGCATCCACAACCCTTTGGGATAGACAATTCCAAAGACTCACAACCCTTTGATCTTTTGGGAAACAGGAGCATGTGAGGAAGTGGAGTTGAGGCAGAAGATCAACCATGATGGTAATGAACGGCGGAGCAGGCTCAAGGAGCAGTACAGTCTACTCCTGCTCCTAGAGTCATAGAGTTATACAGCACAGAAACAGGCCCTTTGGCCTATCGTATCTGTGCTGGCTTTCAAGCATCTATCAGGAGAGGCGGTGGCGTAGTGGTATTATCACTGGACTAGTAACCCAGAGACCCAGGGTATTGATCTGGAAACATGGGTTCGAATCCCACCACAGCAGAAGGTGGAATTTGAATTTAATTAATAAATCTGGAATTAAAAGCTAGTCTAATGATGATCATGAAACCATTGTCGATTGTTGTAAAACCCATCTGGTTCACTAATGTTCTTTAGGAAAGGAAATCTGCTGTCCTTACCTGGTCTGGCCTACATGTGACTCCAGACCCACAACAATGTGGTTCACTCTTACATGTCCTCTGAAATGGCCTAGCAAGCCACATCAGTTGTACCTAACCACTACAAAGTCAATAAAAAGGAATGAAACCGGATGGACCACCCAGCATCGACCTAGGCACCGGAAATGACAACAGCAAACCCAGCCCTGTCCACCCTGCGAAATCTTCCTTACATAACATCTGGGAGCTTGTGCCAAAGTTGGGAGAGCTGTCCCACAGACTAGTCAAGCAACAGCCTGACATAGTCATACTCACGGAATCATACCTTACAGACAATGTCGCAGACACTGCAATCACTATCCCTGGGTATGTCCTGTCCCACCGGCAGGACAGACCCAGCAGAGGTGGCAGCACAGTGGTCTACAGTAGGGCGGGAGTTGCCCTGGGAGTCCTCAACATTGACTCCGGACCCCATGAAGTCTCATGGCATCAGATCAAACATGGGCAAGGTAACCTCCTACTGATTACCACCTACCACCCTCCCTCAGCTGATGAGTCAGTACTCCTCCATGTTGAACACCACTTGGAGGAAGCACTGAGGGTGGCAAGGGCACAGAATGTACTCTGGGTGGGGGACTTCAATGTCCATTGACAAGAGTGGCTCGGTAGCACCATAACTGACCGAGCTGGAAGAGTACTAAAGGACATAACTGCTAGACTGGCTCTGCGACAGGTGGTGGGGGAACCAACAAGAGGGAAAAACATACTTGACCTTTTCCTCACCAATCTGCCTGCCGCAGATGCTTCTGTCCATGACTGTATTGGTAGGAGTGACCACCGCAAAGTCCTTGCGGAGACGAAATCCCGCCTTCACATTGAGGATACCATCCATCGTGTTGTGTGGCACTATCACCATGCTAAATGGGATAGATTTCGAACAGATCTAGTAATGCAAAACTGGGCATCCATGAGGTGCTGTGGACCATCAGCAGCAGCAGAATTGTACTCAACCACAATCTGTAACCTCATGGCCCGGCATATCCCCCACTCTACCATTACTATCAAGCCAGGAGACCAACCCTGGTTCAATGAAGAGTGCAGGAGGGCATGCCAGGAGCAGCAGCAGGAATACCTCAAAATGCTGTGTCAACCTGGTGAAGCTACAACCCAGGACTATTTGCATGCCAAACTGCATAAGCAGCATGCAATAGACAGAGCTAAGCGATCGCATAACCAATGGATCAGATCTAAGCGCTGCAGTCCTGCCACATCCAGTCGTGAATGGTGGTGGACAATTAAACAACTAACTGGAGGAGGTGGCTCCACAAATATCCCCATCCTGAATGATGGGGGAGCCCAGCACATCAGTGCAAAAGATAAGGCTGAAGCATTTGCAACAATCTTCAGCCAGAAGTGCCAAGTTGATGATCCATCTCGGCCCCCTCCTGAAGTCCCCAGCATTACAGATGCCAGTCTTCAGCCAATTCAATTCATTCCGCATGATATCAAGAAACGACAGAAGGCACTGGATATTGCAACGGCTATGGGTCCTGACAATATTCCGACAATAGTGCTGAAGACCTGTGCTCCAGAACTTGCCGCACCCCTAGCCAAGCTGTTCCAGTATAGCTACAAAACTGACATCTACCCGGCAATGTGGAAAATTCGCCAGGTGTGTCCTGTACACAAAAAGCAGGACAAGTCCAACTCAGCCAATCACCGCCCCATCAGTCTACTCTCAATCATCAGTAAAGTGATGGAAGATGTTATCAACACTGCCATCAAGCAGCACTTGCTTAGCAATAACCTGCACAATGATGCTCAGTTTGGGTTCCACCAGGGCCACAGCTCCTGACCTCGTTACAGCCTTGGTTCAAACATGGACAAAAGAGCTGAACTCAAGAGGTGAGGTGAGAGTGACTGCCCTTGACATCAAGGCAGCATTTGACCGAGTATGGCATCAAGGAGCCCTAGCAAAACTAAGGTCAATGGGAATCAGGGGGAAAACTCTCTGCTGGTTGGAGTCAGACCTAGTGCAAAGGAAGATGGCTGTGGTTGTTGGAGGTCAATCATCTGAGCTCCAGGCCATCACTGCAGGAGTTCCTCAGGGTAGTGTCCTAGGCCCAACCATCTTCAGCTGCTTCATCAATGACCTTCCTTCAATCATAAGGTCAGAAGTGGGGATGTTCGCTGATGATTGCACAATGTTCAGCACCATTCGCGACTCCTCAAATACTGAAGCAGTCTGTGTAGAAATGCAGCAAGACCTGGACAATATCCAGGCTTGGGCTGATAAGTGACAAGTAAGTTTGCAAGTTCTCCCTGTGTCTGTGTGGGTTTCCGCCGGGTGCTCCGGTTCCCTCCCACATCCAAAAGACTTGCAGGTGATAGGTAAATTGGCCATTATAAATTGCCCCTAGTGTCGGGAGGTGATAGGGAATATGGGATTACTGTAGGGTTAGTATAAATGGGTGGTTGTTGGTCGGCACAGACTCGGTGGGCCGAAGGGCCTGTTTCAGTGCTGTATCTCTAAAAGAAAAATTGCGTCACACAAGTGCCAGGCAATGACCATCTCCAACAAGCGAGAATCTAACCATCTCCCCTTGTGAGTCAATGGCATTACCGTCGCTGAATCTCCCACTATCAACATCCTAGGGGCTCCCATTTACCAGAAACTGAACTGGAGTAGCCATATAAATACCGTGGCTACAAGAGCAGGTCAGAGGCTAGGAATCCTGCGGCGAGTAACTCATCTCCTGACTCCCCAAAGCCAGTCCACCATCTACAAGGCACAAGTCAGGAATGTGATGGAATACTTTCCACTTGCCTGGATGTGTGCAGCTCCAACAACACTCAAGAAGCTCGACACCATCCAGAACATTCACTCCCTCCACCACCGACGCACAGTGGCAGCAGTGTGTACTGTCTACAAGATGCACAGCAGCAATACACCAAGGCTCCTTCGACAGCACCTTCCAAACTCGCGACCTCTACCCACCTCGAAGGACAAGAGCAGCAGATGCATGGGAACACCACCACCTGCAAGTTTCCCTCCAAGTCACTCACCATCCTGACTTGGAACTATGTCGCCATTCCTTCACAGTCGCTGGGTCAAAATCCTGGAACACCTTTCCTAACAGCACTGTGGGTGTACCTACCCCACATGGACTGCAGCGGTTCAAGAAGGCAGCTCACCACCACCTTCTCAAGGGCAATTAGGGATGGGCAATAAATGCTGGCCTAGCCAGTGACGCCCACATCCCATGAATGCATTAAAAAAAAATCTAATCCCATTTTTCAGCACGACCTGCAGCCTTGTATGTTATGGCATTTCAAGTGCTCATCTAAATACTTCTTAAATGTTGTGAGGGCTCCTGCCTCTACCACTCCTTCAGGCAGTGTTTTCCAGATTCCAACCACCCTCTGAGTGAAATTTTTTTCCCTTAACTCCCCTCTAAACCTCCTGCCCCTTACCTTAAATCTATGCCCCCAAGTAATTAACACCTCCGCTAAGGGAAAAAGTTTATTCCTATCTACCCTATCTATGCCCCTCATAATTTTGTATACCTCAATCAGGTCCCCCCTCAGCCTTCTCTGCTCTAAGGAAAACAACCCTCGCCTATCCATTCTCTCATAGCTGAAATGCTCCAGCCCAGGCAACATCTTGGTGAATCTCCTCTGCACCCTCTCCAGTGAAATCACATCCTTCCTATAGTGTGGCAACCAGAACTGTACACAGTACTCCAGCTGTGGCCTAACTAGTATTTTATACAACTGCATCATAACCTCCCTGCTCTTATATTCTATGCCTCAGCTAATAAAGGCAAGTATCCCATATGCCTTCCTAACCACCTTATCTACCTGTGCTGCTGCCTTCAGTGATCTATGGACAAGTACACCAAGGTCCCTCTGACCCTCTGTAATTCCTACGGCCCTACCACCCATTGCATATTTATTTCTTATGTTCCTATTTACAATGTACAATGCAGTTACAGCTGAAAAATAGTTATACTGTATACTGCAATTAAACTGAGAGTTAGTTACACTGTATAGTGCAGCTGGTATATGTTGAGCACTTCTCATACCTTCACAGTTTCCTCTCTCAAAAGGCCACTCAATGAGGAAATCCAACAATTGATCAGCTGTGCCAGTTCTGCCTTCTACAACTTACGGCAGCGAGCGTTTGACAACAAAGACCTCTGCAAATCAACAAAACTCTTAGTGTACTGAGCAGTTGCTGTCACCATGCTCCTGTACTGCAGAGAGACCTGGTCTGTGTATCAGTGACACATAAGAGCATTAGGGAAAGTCCATCAGTGATACCTCCGCCACACCCTGTGGATTGAATGGGAGGACCGTCAAACAAATGCTAGTGTTCTTCTTGAAGCCAGGTCCACAAGCATTTAGGCAAAATCCCTGCATATTTTAGTACTTTTAAATTGAGGTAGAGTGTTAAGTAGAACAAACTTTCTTCTTTCTTTTTTAAACTTAAGAAAACCTGCCCAGTTGGTTCTTTCACGATCACCGTAAAGGAAAAAGGTAAGCACAACCACTTTTTTAATGCTGTCAAATAAGAGGAAGGGGCAAGAGGGGAGCCTGAGACCCCCTCCTCACCGTAACAACATGAAGACCCATGGCAGAAACTGACAACCCTGAGTAGATGTCGTCCCCGACAGGGACAACTGAGGACAACAGTGCAGTTACAGCTGAAAGTTACACTGTACCGTGCATTTACAACTGAGAGCGAGTTACACTCTACAATGCATTTACAATGAAAGTTATTTACATTGTCTGATGAAGTTACAGTTGGGAGTGATTTATACTGTACAGTGTAGTTACAGCTGAGTTATTTAAACTACAGTGTAGTTACAGCTGAAGGTTATTTACATTGTACATGGTAATTACAGCTAAATTATTTACATTATGCAGTTCAGTTACAGCTGAAATTTATTTCCCTGTATTTTGTAGTTACAGCTGAATTATTTACTCCATACAAAGCAGTTATATGGGCATCCAATCTCTTTACACCTCCATCCCCCCAGCAAGACTGTCTAAGAGCTCTCCGCTTCTTCCTTGAACGGAGGCCCAAACAATCTCCATCCACCACCACCACCCTCCTGTGCCTGGCTGAACTTTTTCTTGCATTGAACAACAACTTCTTCGAAAAGAACAAGCATAGCTGGGACCCATACAACACCTTTTATTTAGAGGAAGTGAGTGGAGTTGAAGGACCCTCCCTCCCCATGACAAGCGCAGGAGATACAACATGAACCCTTTTAGCTGCTCCCTTTTCACCATCCAAGGCCCCAAACACTCCTTCCAGGTGAAAGTGATTTACTTATACTCCTTTCAATTTAGTATACTGTATTTGTTGCTCACGATGTGGTTTCTTCTACATTGGAGAGACAAAATGCAGACTGGGTGATGGATTGCAGAAGACCTCCATTCAGTCTGCAAGCATGACCCGAAGCTTCCAGTTGGCTGTCATTATAACTCTCCACTCTGTCCTCGGCCTCCTGCAATAATCCAATGAAGCTCAACGCAAGCTTGAGGAACAGCATCTCATCTTTTGACTAGTCATTTTACAGCCTTCTGGATTTAACAATGAGTTCAACAATTTTAGATCATAACCTCTACACCCATTTTCTTTCTTTTTTCTTTGCTGATTTGTTTTTTCTTTCCTCTCATTTCTTTTTCCTTTATTTTTTGCTTTCGGGCAGCCATTTGTGATCCTGCTATTCATACCTCCTCTAGACACATCTTTTATTTGTTTAAACGCCTGATTACCACTCCCTTTGGACTTGCACCATGAACCCTTTTATCATTTAATCTCTCCTGCCCTTCACCCTATCACAGACCTTTCTTTTTGTTATTTTCCCCACTCTTGCCCCCTTTCATTTGCTCAAAACCTATTACATTTCTATTTTCTCCCAGTTCTGATGAAAGGTCACAAACTGAAACGTTGGACTGAATTTTGCCATGGAGGCAGAGGCGGTTTCAGAGGTAGGCGTACTGGCAATTCTGCGTAAGAGGAAGTTGTGTGAGTAGCTCAGTGTGTTGCAATCTCCACGCAATTATTCTGGAGGCGGCGTCTCAGGGACGACAGCCACCTGTCTGGTCGTGGCAGACGGGCAATTTGGGCAATTAAGCAGATACTTGAGAGTTTTTTTGACACAACGTTGCAAATTTATCAGAGACACAGCACCCCACACTGTCAGCACCTCGTCCAAGCAGCTGAGGCAATTGCCAGCGGGAAGTCCTTGACTAAAGTGGCAGAAATTAAATCCTTTATATAAAATCGGGAAATCAGCAAAGAGGACCTTATGCATTGCCACTTACTTGCCAGAGCTCAAGGATTGGGAGTGCTGAATGAAAGGGTGGATCTTGGAGTAGGGCTCATTCTGGGTCACTGTAAGTGGCAAGGGAAATTTGGCAGTTGAGGTCCAGTAAGTGAGGCTATCTCTGGACATGGGGGCCACCTACTCAGAGGCAGGCTGGAGCATTGGGGAGAAACAGCGGCCCTAGCAACAAATGCAGTGCCCTAGTGCACAGGGATGCAGAGGTGCTGGCCGAGGGGCAGGAGGGCAAGAAGGCACGACCCATAGCATTGGGTGTACCAACAAAGGATCAACTTCCATAACATGGCTAAGCAGCAATGCCATCAATGGCTGCGCCTATCAAGGCAGGTGATGGCTGATCTGTGCACCTTCCTTGAGGAGAACATTAGGCCTGTAGCTGTCAAAGTGACAGTTGACTTGAATTTTTTTAGCGTCTGGTTCCTTTCAGCAAATCAGCTGCAGACCTGTGTGGGATATCACAGGTGGCCGCCCACAACAACATCACTCAGGTGATGGATGCCCTTTATGAGAGGGAATTGGACTTCACATTTGACACAGATGTGGCACATAGGTTTGTGGGGGTTTACCTCCATGGCAGGATTCCCCCAGGTGCAGGACGTAATTGACTGCACCCATGTGGCCATCAAGGCCCCAGTGGCACAGCCCATTGTTTTTATCAACAGGAAGGAGTTCCACTCGTTCAACATTCAGCTGGTCTGCGACCATCGTAAGGGATTCCTTCAGATGCGCGCTAGGGTTTCTAGCAGCTGTCATGATTCGTTCATCCTCAGGCAATTGCAAGTGCTGCAGCTATTCACGCCACCAGACACCCTCCATGGATGGCTCCTGGCTGACAAGGGATATCCTTTGAAAAGGTTGCTGATGACACCTGTGTGTAACACCACAACGGAAGCGCAGGAATGGTACAACCGCTGCCATCTCACCACAAGGACCGCCATTGAGCAGGTCACCAGCCTCTGGAAGATGCGTTTCCGGTGCCTCATCTGGTCTGGGGGGTGACCTCCAATATGTCACCCCAAGGGTATCATGCATCGTGGTGATCTGCTATGCTTTGTATACATGGCCCCGTAGAGAGGGGTGGGTCTGGAGGAGGAAAATTTGGGGAAGAGTGCTCTGCCTCATCAGAGGAGGAAGACGTTGATAAGGACCATCAGGTTGCACTGCAAGGCCATCCAGAGTTTGCATTGAGGGGACAACAACACACTGACCAGGATGGCAGGGAAGCCTGTGACACCCTGGTCCAGGGATGCTTCTCTTGAAGCCGGCAGATCCTGGAGTGGATTCTTCCCATGTGGACAGCTCTGTCATCATTTATGGCCACGATTAATAGTCCTACTGTCAAGCCACACACCATCCTGACTGGGAACTATATTGCTGTTCCTTCACTGTCACTAGGTTAAAAACCTGGAACTTAATGAACTGCAGCACTTTAAGAAGGCAGCTCACCACCACCTTCTCAAGAGCAATTGCGGATGAGCAACAAATGCTGACGTTGCCAGCGACACATAACAAATAAAAAAAAGACATCTCCAGATATCCAGTAGTCATCAAGCAGTATGTCTCCAACTGCCACACAGTGGCTTCACTTTTCTCACACAGGCAGCACCTTATGCTGCTGTTGCTATGTCTCAATCATAATGAGATGACACATGTAAGGGTCCAAAAACTAGCCATTTCATTCCAAAAACATATATGCAAATGACAGAAGCGTTAGGAGCTGCACCCAAATGACCCCAAAGTGATTCTATCGCCAATTCTCTAACCTCTTACGAGAGTTTCTATGAGGTGCTCCCCCTCTGGTTGAAGCAGATGTGGAGGCAGGCTGCTCAAGTGTGTGTCCCTGTGGCTGAGATGCCTGTGGTGCCCATCCTGTGATTGCAGTGCCTAGGAGGGCACTCCCACAGGCTGCACCAGCTGCATCTGCAGGGGAAGTCTTGGTCATGGGGGCGTGAGGAATCGTGTGTCTCCATCAGAGGAGCCAAGGAGGCAGCATCGTAAGATGGAACCCCTTCAGGAGTGGCAGCATCTCCATCATCCCTGTTTCCCTCAGCCCTTTGATGTCCCACCTGCACATCCACAATGACCAGGACTGAAAGAGCACATGGCTGCCCGTCCATGCATCTATGCGCTATCACTGCAATGGAGTGGTCAGTACTGCAGAATGTATCATACATTCGGTTCATGCCAGTCCACTGCTCCTGCATCCATTCGATGGACTGTCATTTATGACTCTCCATGAGGTTGGCCAATCTTTCAATGGAGGAGCACATATGCCTGAGACATTGCAGTGCTCATGACATGAATGGACTCCTTCATTTTCTGATGGGGACTACCCACAGTTACCACTGCCTCCATCTCCTGCTTCTGCTCATGTGTGACATGATGCTTACTTTGTGCTAGCAATTCTAACTGTGCCTGAATCCCCACCGAGGTGTGTGTATCTGCGCTGGTGGAGGGTGCACTTAACTCCTGTGACAGTGGATACTCAGAGTGCATCTCTTCGTTTGAGGTTGGCATGGCTTCCAACTTCGTCTGCTGCTGTTCTTCTGGTATTGGCCATGCAGAAGAGAGAAACATCAGTTACGCTACTTCCCATTTCTCAGTAGCTGCTTTATCAGACATCTGGCAGGCCATCAACTGTGATCTGCTGGAAACAACTACATAAATGAGGAAGCTGCTCCAAGGTGCTTGTATGAATAGGACAAGAAGCCTTCACCCTCTCTTTGCCGGACACCCACCTTGCCCTCGGCGACCGCCTGTCCTGCAGGCACCCTGCTGATGTCAAGGGCTTCCTTCTCCATCAGCATCAGAATCACCAGGTGGCCCGCTCCACCCCAGAACAACTCTTCCCGTGGGCATTGTGTGCTCGTTTTTTCTGCAAGGTGCAGGTCAAGAGTGTTAGGACTGTGATACTTCCCATCAGAACATCATGAGACACATTCACATGTGATGATCTGGCAATTTACTGTCCCTGGGTTTAACTTAACATTCTTCAAAAGCTAAAGTGCTGTGAGCCCTTCCTTCAGGTGAAGAGTCAACATGAGCACACATGTCAAGTGATAGAAGTGGCAGTGGGGGAGCATTTTGGGAATAGTGACCATAACTCTAAGATTTAAGGTAGTTATGGAAAAGGACATAGAGGGACCGGAAATAAAAGTATTGAATTGGGGGAAGGCAGATTTCAATATGATAAAACAGTATCGGGCCAAAGTGGACTGGGAGCAGCTTCTTATAGGAAGGTCTACATCAGACCAGTGGGAGTCATTCAGAAAGGAAATAGTGAGGGTTCAGGTCCAACATGTTCCTGTAAAGGTGAAGGGTAGGACCAACAAGTCAAGGGAACCCTGGATGTCAAGGGATATAGAGGATTGGATTAGGAAAAAATGGAGGCTTATGGCAGATTCAGAGGGCTGAAAACAGCGGAGGCACTAGTGGAGTATAGAAAGTGTAGGGGGATACTTAAAAACATAATTAGGAGAGCAAAAAGGAGGTGTGAAAAATCACTGGCAGACAAGATAAAGGAAAATCCCAAGACGTTTTATATATGTTAAGGGCAAGAGGATAACCAGGGAAAAAGTGGGGCCCATTAGGGATCAAAGAGGCAATGTGTGTGTGGAGCTGGAAGACATGGGTGAGGTTTTGAATGATTACTTTTCATCTGTGTTCACTGTGGAGAAGGATGATGTAGGTGTAGCGATCAGGGAGGGGGATTGTGATAGACTTGATCGAATTAGCATTGAAAAGGAGGAAGTATTAGCTGTATTAGCGGGCCCAGATGAGATGTATCCCAGGCTGCTATGTGATGCAAGGGAGGAGATAGCAGGGGCTCTGACACAAATTTTCAAATCCTTTCTGGCCACAGGAGAGGTACCACAGGACTGGAGAATAGCAAATGTGGTACCATTATTCAAGAAGGGTAGCAGGAATAAATCAGGTAATTATAGGCCTGTGAGTCTAATGTTAGTGGTAGGGAAATTATTGGAAAAAATTCTGAGAGACAGGATTAATCTCCACTTGGAGAGGCAGGGATTAATCAGGGATAGTCAGCATGGCTTTGTCAGGGGAGAATGTGTCTAACAAATTTGATTGAATTTTTCGAGGTGGTGACTAGATGTGTAAATGAGGGTAAAGCAGTTGATGTAGTCTACATGGACTTCAGTAAGGCTTTTGATAAGGTCCCGCATGGGAGATTGGTTAAGAAGGTAAGAGCCCATGGGATCCAGGGTAATTTGACAAATTGGATCCAAAATTGGCTTAGTGGCAGGAGGCAGAGGGTGATGGTCAAGGGTTGTTTTTGTAATTGGAGGCCTGTGACCAGTAGGGTACCGCAGGGATTGGTGCTGGGACTCTTACTCTTTGTAGTGTACATTAATGATTTAGACGTGAATGTAGTAGATACGATTAGTAAGTTCAAAGATGACACAAAAATTGGTGGTGTCGTAAATAGTGAGGAGGAAAGCCTTAGATTTACAGGATGATATAGATGGGCTGATAAGATGGGCAGAGCAGTGGCAGATAAAGCTTAATCCTGAGAAGTGTGAGGTGATGCACTTTGGGAGGACTAACAAGGCAAGGGAATATACAATGGATGGTAGGACCCTAGGAAGTACAGAGGGTCAGAGGGACCTCGGTGTACTTGTCCATAGATCACTGAAGGCAGCAGCACAGGTAGATAAGGTGGTTAGGAAGGCATACGGGTTACTTGCCTTTATTAGCCAAGGCACAGAATATAAGAGCATGGAGGTTATGTTAGAGCTGTATAAAACGCTGGTTAGGCTACAGCTGGAGTACTGTGTACAGTTCTGGTGACCACACTATAGGAAGGATGTGATTGCAATGGAGAGGGTGCAGAGGAGATTCACTAGGATGTTGCCTGGGCTGGAGTATTTCAGTTATGAACAGAGACTGGATAGGCTGGAGTTGTTTTCCTTGGAGCAGAGAAGGTTGAGGGGGGACCTGATTGAGGTGTAGAAAATTATGAGGGGCATAGATAGGATGGATAGGAAGGAACTTTTTCCCTTAGTGGAGGGGCCAATAAGCAGGGGGCATAAATTTAAGGTAAGGGGCAGGAGGTTTAGAGGGGAGTGAGGAAAAAAAAATTCACCCAGAGGGTGGTTGGAATCTGGAACACACTGCCTGAAGGGGTGATAGAGGCAGGAATCCTCACAACATTTAAGAAGTATTTCGATGAGCACTTGAAATGCCATAGCATACAAGGCTACAGGCCAAGTGCGGGAAAATGGGATTAGATTGGATGGGTGCTTGATGGGCAGTGCAGGTGCATTGGGCCGAAGGGCCTGTTTCTGTGCTGTAAAACTCTTCTGACTCTATGTCGTAAGTTTCCTTGGGCGATGCCTGCCTTAAGGCCCTTCTGCTCAGAGGTGGGATCAGCATATATTTACTTCATATCTGCCAACTGGGCATTGCATCTTACCTTGCCAGACCTCAGAAGGTCAGTGAAGTGCTTCCTGCACTGGACCCATGTCCTCAGCACAATGTGGCTGTTGACCTCTCGAGCAACCTCCATCCATGCCTGTTTAGTCTGGCAGTTGGGCCTCCTCCTGCTGCTGTCAGGAAATAAAACATTCCCACTGGGACTCACTGCCTCTATCAGAACCTCCAGCGAGGTGTCTCTGAATCATGAGGCCACCCTTTCTCAACTGCCTATGTTGACCACACCATCCCCCTCCAACACCTCTCCTCCGTCATCCAGCTGTGTGGGACTGCCCTCGCCTAGTTCCATTCTTATCTATCTAGTCGTAGTGAGAGAACCACCTGCAATGGCTTCTCTTCCACTCCTGCTCCATTACCTCTGGAGTCCCCCAAGGACCTATCCTTGCCCCACCCCATTTCTCATCTACATGCTGCCCCTCGGTGATATCATACATCAGGTTCCAGATGTAGGTTGACAATGCCCAGCTCGACTTCACCACCACCTCTCTCAATCCCTCCACTGTCTCTGATTTGTCATGCTGCTTGACCGACATCCGGGACTAGATAAGCAGAAATTTCCTTCAACTAAATATTGGCAAGATCAAAGCCATTGTCTTCGGTCCCCATCACAAACTCCATTCCCTAGCCATGAACTCCATCTCTTTCCCTGGCTGACCTAACATTGGTTTCCGGTCTGGCAATGCTTCAATTTTAAAATGATTCTCCTTGCTTTCAAATCCCTGCATGGCCTTGCTTCTCCCTATCACTGTAACCTCCTCTAACCCTACAAGCCTTTGAGATCGCTTATTTTTTCCAACTCTTGCACATCCCAGATTTTAATCGCTCCACCATTGTCAGCCATGTCTTCAGCTGCTTAGGCCCTAAGCTCTTGAATTCCCTCCCTAAACCTCTCCATCTCTCCACGTCCCTCTCCTCCTTTAAAACCTTAAAACCTACCTCTTTGACCAAGCTATTGGTCATCTGACTTAATATCTCTATGTGGCTCAATGTCAAATTTTGTTATATAACACTGTTGTGAAGCACTTTGAGATGTTTTACTATGTTCAAGACACTCTATAAGTGCAAGTTGTTGTTGTAGTCACAGCTGAGTTATTTACACCGTACAGCGTATACTGTATTGCAGTTATAGCTGAGATTTATTCATACCATACAGTGCACAGATGACAGCAATCCCGTAAAATGGAACAAAAATGTCAAACTCTAGGTGCAATTGAGGATTCCCACCGGTCATTCTAAGCACTCAAAAAAGGCAGATCTGACCAGCTAGCACAACCAAGACAGAACTCTCACTGCACATACTTTCAAACTGCCAAGAAGCAAGAATAGCGATAGTGAGCATGCATTACAGGTGGTTCTAAAGAAACCAAACGTGCTGTGGCACTAGGGGAGAGCAGCCATTTTGAAAATCTGTTTATTTTTAGAAAGATTTTGCAACAGCAGTAAGTACCCAGAATGCTTTGGTTGGCTCCAGTTTCCACACGAGTTTTGTTTGCTTTCTGTTCTCATTGTTTACTACATTTCTGAGATTTGTGTCATCTGCAAACTTTGAAATTATGGCCTATATACCTAAGTCCAGGGCATTAATATATATCAAAAAGAGTAGTGGCCCTAATACTGACCCCTGGGGAACATCACTATGTACCTCCCTCCAGTCTGAGAAACAACCAATCCTCTCTGACTTCTGTTCTTTAGCCAATTTTCTATCCATCCTGTCACTGCCCCTTTAATCCCATGGGCTTTAATTTTGCTAACAAGTATTATTTCGTACTTTGTCAAGTGCCTTTTGAAAGGCCATATACACAACATCAACCACGCTTCTGTCATCAACCTTCTCCATTACTTCTTCAAAAAATTCAATGAAGTGCTTTAAACATGATTTGCCTTTAACAGATCTGTGCTCACTTTCATGTCTTAGCCCATACTTTTCTAGATACCAATTAATTTTGTGCCAAATTACTGTCTCTAATTGTTTCCCTAGGCTGACTGGCCTGTAGTTGCCAGATTTGTCTCACTCCCCTTTTTTAAAATGTGGTGCAACATTTAGATAGACTATTTGAATTAGATAAGCTTGGGGGAACCATAGAATGAGAAGTCGGGAGATTTTTCATTTTTGCAGAGGATCAATAACTTTTGGAAATTATTCACAGTGAGTGTGAATTCAATGCACATGCTCAAGAGGGAGCTGCATGAGTTCCTGAATGTGGCTGATATCACAAAATGTAGCTGGGGTATGTGTCTCAGTCTCCTGAAACTCTCTAACTGCTTTCCGGAGGCAAAGAGAAATTTCCCAGATGTTTTTCTTCACTCAGCCTAGTGTTTTTAAAAATCCAGGAGACTACATGGTTACTGGGGCTCATTGTGGATCATGATACTCAATTGCACCACCACTGTAGGGGACAAGCATGTTGGAACAGATAGTCTTTTTCTTGCCATCATTTTTGTATGTTTTTCTGGTGTTGTGAACTGGATGTGCAAAGGGATGTTAGAAAAGAATATAGTAGTGTTCTCAATTTACCATCATCAAATTGTTTTCACTTTGCCCTCTAATGTCAGGATGAGCCTCACTGTTCCATGGGTTTAAATTATAGAATCATACAGCACAGAAGGAGGCCATTCTACCATCATGCCTGTGGTGGTTGTTTGAAAGCTATTCAGTTAGTCCCAATTCTCTACTTGTTCCTGACAGTCCTTCAAATTTTTCCTTTTCAAATCTACAATTCCCATTTGAAAGTTAGTATTGAATCTGCTTTCAGGCTTTCCATATCATTTTGAACATCTCCATTAAATCTCTCCTAACTTTCTCTGCCTAGAAGGACAATCCAGCTTCTCTAGTCTCTTCAGTTGAAGTCCCTCATCCTGTGCCCCCTCTCCATGGCTCTGCCATCCATCCTAAAGTCTGTTGCCTGGAATTGGATGCAGTACTCCTGCTAAGTTCTAACCAATGGTTTATTAAAGTTTAGTATAACTTACTTGTTTTTGGTCTCTGTGCTTCTGTTTATAAATCCAAGGATCCCATATGTGTTCTTAACAGCTTTATCAATTTGTCCTGCCACCTTCAAATGATTTTTGTATGTGAACCCCAGGTTTCCTGACTCCTGGACCTCCTATAAAAATGTACCATTTAGTTAATATTGCCCCTTTTCAGTCTTCCGTCCAATGTTTCCCTTCCATCTTGGGGACAAGAACTAGCCCGAACTTAAGAAATGATTTGGCCAGAGTAGTGTACAGATTTAGCACAAGGTCCAATTTACTATTTTGATCACTTGCTTTGCAGATTCTTGCACCACAGTTATTGTGGATAGGTTAAGCATCTATGGATCTCTGACTAGACAATGGCAATTGAAATAAAATTTGAAGCTGTACTTGGACTAACCAGAGAATGGTTCCCCATTTCACCATTTGCTTCAGGTTCAATTTAGTTCAAAGAAGGGAGTATTACCCAGCTGATTTTGTGCAACTAAAGGGATGTCTGGAGTAAGCGAATAATACTTTTTTTAGTCACAAAAGCTTTTTACTAACTTGTATTTGTGAATTACAATCAATATTTACGACAGCTTTTAAATGAGTCAGTGTACGTGTCACTTCTGCATTTTGCAACCACTGTTGTCCTCTTTACATATGATTCTAGAAGCTGAAAAACATCGAGCAAAAATTCAGTCTTACTCATTTGAGTTCATCAGAAATTCATTAAAATGCTCAAGTCAGCAACTTTGGATTTCAAATTTATAAAATGTCCTATTAATCTTCCTCTCTCATTAAGTGTGCTTGGAAACTGAAATTCATCACCCTACTCAGTCACACCTAAAATCTGTGCTACATGTCGAATACTTCAATTTAACTCTATGCCAGGACAACAAATCACAACCATGGCTTTAAAAAAAAATGTAAAGCTCAGGAGATTCCAGCTGTAGTCCCTCACACCTGCAGCATCACCCAGTTCTCTAGGCAGTAGCAGACAGAAGTTTACTATTACACCTGATTACAGCTGAGCTTGTGTTTGGAGGTGACAGAAAGAGCTTCAGTCAACTTCCAACATAGAAATATAACACTATTAAACTAACTAAATATGGGTACTTTAACATTAAAAAATCACTGATGTACAGAAGGTTGTGGATTCATGCCCCACTTCATGATTTGAGGATATAAAGTTAGGCTTACACTTTACTGAGTGAGTGCAGCATTGTTGGAGGTGCTGTTTGGATGAAGCATTAATCTGAGCCCCCTCCCCACCATCTCCAGATTCAGGTGGATGTAAAATATCCTCTGTGCTTTCTCTTGAAGGGGAGCAGGGAGTTAACCCAGTGACTTGGGAAATATTCCACCTTCACGCAATACCACCCGAAAAATTAACTGGTTGTTTATACCATTGTGTTTGTGGGACCTTGCTGTGCACAAATTAGATGCAACACTTGCCTACGTAACAGGCATGGCACTTCAAAACTAATTTATTGGCTGTGAAGTGGTTTAGGTTGTTCTGACGGGTGTGAAAGCCAATGCCAAATCCACCAGACAAAGTGATCTAATCACAAATATAAAACTTTCATTTTAAACTCCACAGAAGGAAAAGTAGTATCTTGATAAGGGTATTTTCTAGAGCACCATAGTGGAACACAGCCACACAGTTCACAGTAAAGAGCAATGGTATGCAACATCAAGTTTATGGGAACACAGGCCACTGTCTAATTCTTGTATCAGTCTCCCAAACCCGCTATCCACAGCTCTTAAAAGAAAACGAGAGCCTTCACTTTGGCTTTGGGATTTCTGGGCTGCAAAGGACTGAGAAACTGTATCCAAGCAAGCAAGGTTCCACACACATAGTTTTATTAAAATTATTCCTTATAATTAAATTATGAATAAAGAAATGCAAGTCCTTTACAACTCAGCACTGCTCTGTCGAGTGAGACATCTGTTATCCAAACAACTTCTTTCCTTAGAGCAGAGAAGGCTGAGGGGAGATATGATTGAGGTATACAAAATTATGAGGGGCATTGATAGGTTAGATAGGAAGAAACCTTTTCCCTTAGCAGAGGGGTCAATAACCAGGGGGCATAGATTTAAGGTAAGGGGCAGGAGGTTTAGAGGGGATTTAAGGGAAAAAAATTTCACCCAGAGGGTGGTTGGAATCTGGAATGCACTGCCTGAAGAGGTGGTAGAGGCAAGAACCCTCACAACATTTAATAAGTATTTAGATGAGCACTTGAAACGCAATAGCATACAAGGCTACGGGCCAAGTGCTGGAAAATGGGATTAGAATAGTTAGGTGCTTGATGGCCAGCACAGACACAATGGGCTGAAGGGCCTGTTTCTGTGCTGTAGAACTCTATGACTCTAAACACCCCTCTTGAGATGGCTCAATAATTCAGACAAGTGACTCACTACAGAAATTCATATATAGTTTAAAACTAAATTACGATGCTGCTAGGTCCAGCTAATAAACAATTTGGTAATTAAACTTTCCACTGAAATTAAAATTGTTATATTAACAAGAAACCAAATTTCATCTGCACATTTTGACAGCACAGAGCCAAGTACTTAAACCACAATACTGCTGATAAGAAACAATGGGCCACTTTACGAGGATGTTGTCTAGACTGGAGAATATTAGTTATGAGGAAAGATTGGATCGGCTAGTGTTGGTTTTTTGGAACAGAGGAGGCTGAGGGACACCTAATTTAGGCTGGATAGCTATTTGCCAGCCAGCGTGAACATGATGGGCAGAATGGTTTCCTTCTGTGCTGTAAATTTTGATCATTCCATGACTTGAAATTCATTACTATAATGCCACCACCACTTCGCTGGGGTGCATTGTGCCACTGGTTGCTTTCTGCCTGACCTGCATGGTGCTCTATCAGGAAAATGGCACATGTGGGGCAGTTCCCAGCATGCGCCAGTAGGCTCTGAATGCATGCTATCCAGATGTCACACAGCTCAACTGGCTGATGTAATGCCGGGAGAACAAATTTGGACCACACAGGTCCAGGCAACGAATTCGTCAATCATTCACTCAACAAACAACAAGCTGCAAGATGGGCCCTGCATTAGTGTTCCTTAAAGGACCTGGCCCCCATATTGCAAATGAGGTAATCTTTAAGAACTTCTGCTATTGGGAACTGTCTGGAAGTACTCTGGAATGTTTTTGGAAGAGATGTGGTGAGTTCCTGGATTTTTGTTGAAACACTTCCTGCACTGGACCCATGTCCTGCCACTTTCAGGAAATAAAAAGTTCCTGCAGGCTCTCACTGCCTCTATCAGAACCTCCAGTGATATGTCGCTGAATTATGGGGTCACCCTTCATCGGCTGCCTGCCGTGTTGACCACACCATCTCCTCCAACACCTCTCGTCCATCGTCCAGCTGTGTGCGACTGCCCTCGCCTAGTTCCATTCTTATCTATCCAGTCTTAGTGAGAGAATCACTTCATTGGCTTCTCTTTCCACTCCTGGGCTGTTAGCTCTGGAGTCCCGCAAGGATCTATCCTTGCCCCACCCCATTTCTCATCTACATGCTGCCCCTTGGCGACATCATATGTCAAGTTCCACATGTAGGTTGACGACACCCAGCTCTACTTCATCGCCACCTCACTCAATCCCTCCCCGTCTCTGATTGGTTTTCTGATCACAGAGGAGTAGGTGACCTGTCCACACAAAGGTTTCAGCAAGTATGATGGCAGCAGTGGCCGTGCCTCTTGGTTTGCAACACAACAGGGAGATGGCGCAGAGGCTGCAGAGGGGGAAAGTTCTGCATCATGCCTGCTTGCCAACTTGGAGCCAGAATTCTTCTTCCTCCTTGACAACGACAAGAAGCCATCTGGCAGGCCAGCCAATGCACCCAGCATCTTGGTATGCATGCCTATCAGCACTCTCTTGTATGTCATCCCACCGAGGTCCCCGTCTGCGGCATAACTGATTTGCAACCTTGCCTTCCAGAAGCTGGCAAACAAACCATCCTTTCCCCCTGGCCTGGCTAGAGTCCACTCATGGCCTCATCACTCACTGTGTGCTGCGCCTAATTCTATACTTGTTTCTGAGGTATGTGCAGTGCAAGTATCTGAGCTGATGGCTACAAGAGTCAGATAAAGTGGTCGGCCCTCTTCGTTTGTGCTGTTGATCTTTGTCTCTTCCTCCTTGGGCTGCTGTGGATGGGCAGGTGACAGTTCTTGGGTGTCTGAAAGCAGGAAATCAGAAAGGGAAGGTTGATGCGAGGGAAGGGAATTCAATGGGAAGCAAGATGTCCAAGGTCACACTACCTGCAGCTTGCACATCATGTCAGATAACAGGATGAAACTGAGCTGCGAATTGAGAAGGGGCATAAGGCAAGAACATGCTGTCATCCTCAATGTTCTCAGCAATGCCGGATGCCACTGGCTCTGTCACTGCTGGCCCCATGTGCTGCGAGCCATTTCTCTGTCGGGCTCAGGAAGAGCAGGTGTCCTTGTCCCCTGCCAATTCTGCTCTGCTCCCTTCTATTGTGTGCCACCTTGTCCTGCAATATAGAGGGCAGTAATTGTGTAGCACTGTGTTTGTGTAATGTTCCTGCCATAGCTGAATAGCTGGAGATATGTGGAGGAAGTGAGAGGTGGGTGTGAGGCTGGCAGCATTGGTTGGTATGTGAGAGTGAGGTAGAGTAATTGAATGTTAGGCATACGTCCTGAGTGCCAGGGAGTGCTGATAGGTGAGTAATGGGGGGTGTGGTGTATGGAGTAGCATGAGAGGTTGATGGTGTGGTGTGGTGCGGGCATGGGCAACCTTTTCAGCCTGAGGGCCACATCTGGGTATGGAAATTTTATAGTGGGCCATAAATGCTCAAGAATAGAACAACTCATGTTCAAAAAGGGACAACACAATTTTGTTCTAAAATCAACACTGTGTTAAAATAATACTGTTGAACAATGCACTGTTAGAAAATTGCATTGTTTGTTGATTTTAACCACAAAACTGTATTGTTCCTATCAGAACACAAATTTTATTATAAGAACAGAAGAAACAGGAGCAGGAGAGGAGCATACAGTCCCTCACACCTGCTCCACCATTCAATATTATCATGTCTGATCCTCAGCCTCAACTCCACTTTCCCACCCACTCCCCATATCCCCAGAGAGACCAAAAATATGTTTGTTTCAGCTCTGAATACATTCAACGATGGAACATCCACAACCCTCTGGGTTAGACAATTCCAAAGATTCACAACCCTTTGAGTGAAGAAATTTCTCCTCATCCCAGTCCTAAATGGAAGGCCACTTATCATGAAACTGTGCCCCCTTGTTCCAGATTCCCCAGCCAGGGGATACAACCTCTCAGAACCTATCCTGTCAAACCCTTTCAGAATCTTGCATGTTTCAATGAGATAACATCTCATTCTCCTGAACTACACAGAGTATAGACACAATTTACTCAGCGTCTCATCATAAGACAACCCTCTCATCCCAGGAACCAATCTAGTCAACCTTCACTGTCCCACCTCAATTGCAAGTAGGAAGGATGCGGGCATAAGAGGGACGACAGTCCCAGGCAGCGGAGGCACTCAGGTCAAAGCCTCCCTGTACATGGACGACATCGTCATCTTCTGCTCGGATTTGCTGTCCGTTCACAGACTGATGAGCATCTGTGACCAGTTCGAACTGGCCTCGGGAGCCAAAATTAATCGCGGCAAGAGTGAGGTCATGTTCTTTGGGAACTGGGCCGACCAATCCTTTGTCCCCTTCACCTTCAGGTAAGACTATCTGAAGGTGCTGGGGATATGGTTCGGAAGGGCCGGGGCATGAGCCAAAACTTGGAAGGAGCGAGTAGCCATGGTACACTATAAACTGAGCATGTGGGAGCAGCGTTCTCTCTCCATTGTGGGTAAGAACCTGGTCATTAGCTGCGAGGCGCTCACTTTGTTGATGTATGTGGCGCAGGTCTGGCCCATACCCCACTCCTGTGCCATGGCGGTAATCCGAGCCATTTTCGGCTTTATTTGGAGATGCAAAATGGACTGGGTCCGGAGGGACACGATGTTCAAACCTCTGGATAAGGGTGGAAAAAATGTACCCAACGTCGCCCTCATCCTGATGACCACCTTCGTGTGCGGCTGAATCAAGCTGTGTGTAGACCTCCAGTACGCAAACACCAAGTGTCACTATGTGCTGAGGTTCTATCTGTCCCCGGTGTTGTGAAGGATGGGTCTGGTCACATTGCCGTGGAACGCTCCATCCAGTTGGACTGTGCTGTACCAGCTATCCTTCGTGGAAAAGTTTCTGCGGAAAAACACCTTTGACCACCAATCCATCAGGCAGTGGTCAGCATGGAATGACCTCAAGGCCCTATGGGAAAAGGAGATGGTGGATCCTGTTGGATGGTTCCCCGAGCAGACCGCCAAAGTCATTTGGCAGAATGCCTCATCCCCAGAACTTTCATACAAGCACCAAGACGTAGCTAGGCTGGTGGTGAGAAGGGCCCTCCCCGTCAGATCCTTCCTGCACGCCTGGAATCACATCAACTACACACGCTGCCCTCGAGGTGGCTGTGGTGGGGAAGAGACAGTTGCCCACCTCCTTCTGGAATGTGCCTTTGCAAAGCAGGTGTGGAAAGAGATGCAGTGGTTTTTGTCAAGGTTCATCCCAAGCAGCTCTGTAACACAGGAGTCTGTGCTCTACGGGCTGTTCCCAGGGACGCACACCGAGATAAACATCAACTGCTGCTGGAGGACCATCAGGTTCGTGAAAGACGATCTTTTGTCTGCCCGAAACCTGCTGGTCTTCCAGCGCAAAGAGTTGTCCACGGCCAAGTGTTGCAGACTGGCACATTCCAAGGTCCAGGACTACGTACTGAGGGACGCATTAAAGCTTGGGGCAGACACCGCAAAGGCTCAATGAGGAAAGACCACTGTGTAAGGTCCTCCCGCTGAAGTGAACTGAAGTGCTGGACCCATGGGAAACCCCTCGGGCTGTATACACCAAATATGGGTTTGCTGTAAAATGTACATTGTATGTAAAATGGATGGAAGGGTTGTGAGGCAACTCACACCTGTATTGAAGAAAACTGATTTCCTTTGCACTTTCTGGAAAGTCAACTTGGTGCTATTTTGAACTTCCTTAAATATAGAGACCAAAACTACACACTGTACTCCAGGTGTGGTCTCACCAAATCCCTGCACAATTGTAACAAGACTTCTTTAGTTTTGCAGTCAAATCCCCTTGAAATAAAGGTCAACATGCCATTTGCCTTCCTAATTGCTTGCTGTACCTGCATTCTGTGTTCCTTATACGAGTACACCCAAGTCCCTCTGAACATTTTTTTTTCATCTCAAAAATATACTTTATTCATAAAATCTGTCAGAAAATATATTACAAAACTATTCGAAATAGCACCAAGTTGACTTTCCAGAAAGTGCAAAGGAAATCAGTTTCCTTCAATACAGGTGTGAGTTGCCTCACAACCCTTCCATTCCATTTTATATACAATGTACATTTTACAGCAAACCCATATTTGGTGTGTATACAGCCCGAGGGGTTTTCCATGGGTCCAGCCCTTCAGTTCACTATGGCGGGAGGACCTTACACAGTGGTATTTCCTCATTGAGCCTTTGCAGCAGCTGCCCCAAGCTTTAGTGCGCCCCTCAGCACGTAGTCCTGAACCTTGGAATGTGCCAGTCTGCAACACTTGACTGTGGACAACTCTTTGCGCTGGAAGACAAGCAGGTTTCGGGCAGACAAAAGAGCGCCTTTCACCAAACTGATGGTCCTCCAGCAGCAGTTGATGTTTATCTCGGTGTGCGTCCCTGGGAACATCCCGTAGAGCACAGACTCCTGTGTTACAGAGCTACTTGGGATGAACCTCAACAAAAACCACTGCATCTCTTTCCACTAAAATAAAAGCAAAATACTGCGGATGCTGGAAATCTGAAATAAAAACAAGAAATGCTGGAACCACTCAGCAGGTCTGGCAGCATCTGTGAAAAGAGAAGCAGAGTTAACGTTTCGGGTCAGTGACCCTTCTTCGGAACTGACAAATATTAGAAAAGTCACAGGTTATAAGCAAGTGAGGTGGGGGTGGGGCAAGAGATAACAAAGGAGGCCTAGATTGGACCAGGCCACATAGCTGACCAAAAGGTTTCCACACCTGCTTTGCAAAGGCACATTCCAGAAGGAGGTGGGCAACAGTTTCTTCCCCACCACAGCCACCTCGAGGGCAGCGTGTGTATTCGGTGAGATTCCGGGCGTGCAGGAAGGATCTGACAGGGAAGGCCCTTCTCACCACCAGCCAAGCTATGGCTTGGTGCTTGTATGAAAGTTCTGGTGTCGAGGCATTCCGCCAAATAACTTTGGCAGTCTGCTCGGGGAACCATCCGACAGGATCCACCATCTCCTTTTCCCGTAGGGACTTGAGGACATTCCATGCTGACCACTGCCTGATGGATTGGTGGTCAAAGGTGTTTTTCCGCAGAAACTTTTCCACGAAGGATAGGTGGTACGGCACAGTCCAACTGGATGGAGCATTCCACGGCAATGTGACCAGACCCATCCTTCACAACACCGGGGACAGATAGAACCTCAGCACATAGTGACACTTGGTGTTTGCGTACTGGGGATCTACACACAGCTGGATTCAGCCGCACACGAAAGTGGTCATCAGGATGAGGGCAGTGTTGGGTACATTTTTTCCACCCTTATCCAGAGTTTTGAACATCGTGTCCCTCCGGACCTGGTCCATTCTGCATCTTCAGATAAAGCAGAAAATGGCTCAAATTACCGCCATGGCACAGGAGTGGGGTATGGGCCAGACCTGCGCCACATTTTTATTTTATTTAGAGATACAGCACTGAAACAGGCCCTTCGGCCCACCGAGTTTGTGCCGACCAACAACCACCCATTTATACTAACCCTACAGTAATCCCATATTCCCTATCACCTCCCTACACAAGGGACAATTTACAATGGCCAATTTACCTATCACCTGCAAGTCTTTTGGATGTGGGAGGAAACCGAAGCACCCGGCGAAAACCCACGCAGACACAGGGAGAACTTGCAAACTCCGCACAGGCAGTACCCAGAATCGAACCTGGGTCCCTGGAGCTGTGAGGCTGAGGTGCTAACCACTGCACCACTGTGACGCCCATACAGCAACAAATTGAGCGCCTTGCACCTGATGACCAGGTTCTTACCCACAATGGAGAGAGAACGCTGCCCCCAAATGCTCAGTTTATGGTGTACCATGGCTACTTGCTGCTTCCAAGTTCTGGCTCATGCCCCGGCCCTTTTAGTTTAGTTTAGTTTAGAGATACAGCACTGAAACAGGCCCTTCGGCCCACCAAGTCTGTGCCGACCATCAACCACCCATTTATACTAATCCTACACTAATTCCATATTCCCACCACATCCCCACCTGTCCCTATATTTCCCTACCACCTACCTATACTAGGGGCAATTTATAATGGCCAATTAACCTATCAACCTGCAAGTCTTTGGCATGTGGGAGGAAACCGGAGCACCCGGAGGAAACCCACGCAGACACAGGGAGAACTTGCAAACTCCACACAGGCAGTACCCAGAATTGAACCCGGGTCGCTGGAGCTGTGAGGCTGCGGTGCTAACCACTGCGCCACTGTGCCACCCAGGTGAAGGGGGCAAAGGATCGGTCAGCCCAGTTCCCAAAGAACATGAGCTCACTCTTGCTGCAATTTACTTTGGCTCCCGAAGCCAGTTAGAACTGGTCGCAGATACTCATCAGTCTGCGAATGGACAGCAAATCCGATCAGAAGACGGCGAGGTTGTCCACGTACAGGGAGGCTTTGACCTGACTGCCTCCGCTGCCTGGGATTGTTATTTCTTATGCCCGCATCCTTCCTAATGGACTCAACAAAATGTTCGATACGCAAACAAACAAGACAAGGGAGAGAGGACAGCCCTGTCTGACTCCAGATTTGATTGGGAAACTTTCTGATTCCCACCCATTGATTGAGACTGCGCTACTGATGTTTGTGTAGAGCAGTTTGATCCAATTGCGGATTCCCTCCCCAAACCCCATTTTGGAGAGCATGTCCATCGTGTATGTGTGCAATATCCTGTCAAAAGCCTTCTCCTAGTCCAAGCTGATGAGGCAGGTGTCCACCCCCCTGTCCCGTACATAGGCGATCGTATCCCTGAGTAGCAGGAGACTATCAGAGATCTTCCTGCCAGGTACAGTACAGGTCTGGTCAGGGTGAATCACCAACTCCAGAACAGACTTGACCCGACTGGCGATGACTTTGGACAGAATCTTGTAGTCTACATTAAGCAGTGAGATGGGTTGCCAATTTCTGATTTCCACCTTCTCCCCCTTCCGCTTGTAGATGAGGGTGATGATGCCTTTCCTCTTGGATTCTTACATGCTGACAGGCAGAAGCATATTCTCATACACTTCCAGCAGGTCTGGGCTGATCCAGTCCTACAGAGCCGAATACAACTCAACTGGTAAGCCGTCGCTTTCAGGAGTTTTACTGATCTCAAAATGACCTGGGTTTTTGTCAGCTCATCCAGAGTTAGCGGTTTGTCCAAACTCTCCAGCATGCTGTCATCTAAGACCTCGGTGACAGATGACAGGAAGGACTGGGAGGCTCTGCTTTCTGTGGGCTTCACGTCATACAGCCCTGCACAAAAGGATTTGCTAATCCTTAGTATGTCTGACTGCGAAGATGTTACCGAGCCATCCTCTTCCTTCAGGCTGCTGATAACAGAGCTCTCTCTGTATACCTTTTGGAAGAAGTAACGCGAGCACATCTCATCCCGCTCAATGGAGCAGACTCTGGACCGGAAGATGATCTTGGAAGCCTCCGTGGTAAAGAGCGAGACCTGCTGGCTCTTCGCCTCTTGGAGATCCTCCTTGACCTCGACCCCCATCGATTGCAGCTGGAGCAGATTTTGCATTCTTTTCTGGAGTTGGGACATTTCCCTCGGTCTCTCTCTTGCCCTCTGAACATCTTTGAAGATAAAGAATCTCTTGATGTTCACCTTGATCGCTTCCCACCAGTGCACAGGAGACTCAAAGAGGGGTTTCACGGTTCTCCAACCTTTGTAATCCCTTTTGAGTTCCTCAATGTTCTCTGGGGTTAGCAGTGTAGCACTGAGCTTCCGTGTCCCCCCCGCCAACCCTCTGTTCGTCCTGTAAGTGACAGTTGGCCAGTAAGAGGCAGTGGTCAGAGAAGAACACCAGCTTGGCGTCAGTGGATCTGACCGTGAAAGCATGGGACACAAACAGGAAGTCAATCCTGGAACAAGCAGACCCGTTCGGTCTTGACCTGGTGTATGTTTGCTGAGCTCCGTCTGCAGGTTTGCTGAAGGCATTGTGCAGCTTGGCATCTTTTACTGTTTATGGACGTAGTGTCCAGTTTGCTGTCGTCACTGCTGGATCATCCAGCTGCATCATTGATGCAGTTGAAGTCACCGCCAAGAATGACCAGCCTGGATGTCGCCAGCAGCGGTGATAGCTGCTGGAGGATGGTCAGTTGCTCGCTGCATTGAACCAGGGTGCATACGTTGATTAACCAGAGCGGAGCATTGTTGTGCATTACATCTGCTACGAGGAGGCGACCACCCACCACCTCCTTAACTTTGGAGGTGGTGAAGTTGCCTCCCCGCAGCAGAATACAAAATACAGTATTCAAGTCTGCCTGAACATCAACATTCAGCAGTTTCACACCTTTTAAAATATATTCTTTTCTATTCTTACTACCAAAGTGAATAACCTCACACTTCCCCACATTATACTCCATCTGCCACCTTGATGCCCAATGTTTTTCAGTGCACTGCACTATGTAAAGGTTTGGTAGTTTCCCATTTATTGATGAGTCATTTAGTTTTGATATATCATCAGTAGTTCTCCATTTGACTGTGCAATAACCAAAATATATTCAAACTATTTTTAAAAAAAAATATTTTGCATTCCATTCTTTGTTGAAAACCCATCACTCACTGTCCACTTTTTTTTGCAGTGCTCATTTTTGAAAAGGAAAAGAAAAACCTACCTTTTTTCAAATTGCTGTTTTTCAAGATTGCTCACACTTCACGCATAGATGAAATAATGTCATACACATGGAGCGTTGCAAAGCACTTTGTTTTGGAAAAGTACGCTTTATGCCAAGTAAATTGGTAGGCTACGAAAAACCTTAGGTCGGTAGATGTTATTTCAAACTGAAATCAATGACTGACAGAGATCGGTTTCATGGATTTTTATATTTTACTTTTGTTAGTAATCCAGTACGCAAATTCCACCAATATTATTCAGTGAAAATTCCCTTTAAGGAGGGACAGCCCGCCTTTAAGAGCAAGTTGGCTGCACCACATGGTCTCTGCACAATGCTGTTTGGTCCCCTGCTCAGCGCAGTGGCAGCTAGCAGTGTGAAGAAGGAGGAAGCAGCGCAGGACCCCCTCGGACACGCGCTACAGTCATGCAGATGAGGTAGGTGCACCAAATTTATATGCTGTCCACCTTAAACGGAACTAGTGAGGACAAGTCATGAAGCTTGACTCCTGTGCCGAAACACCAAGGCATACAAATTTCTAGACCAATAATTTAAAGTGGATGGAAGAGTTACTGCTTGCTTAAATTACTCCCCATTTCTTACAGAAAGAAAAATACCTTCTTCATGAAAAACTGCGCATAGCACCTTCCCTCCACTGCCACTCCAGTGACATCACTGACAGGAGGCATTCTATGCATGATCCTAAGCTACGCGGGTCGATACTTAAAGCCAGGCAGAGAGCCACTCGAGAGCTTCCCACCATCCTCAACACTCCAGCTAACATCATCTCTTAATCTCACACAACTGAACACAGGAAGGACCACCTAACCAGCACTATATAAAAGGATCATTAACTACTTACTGTTTCATGCTGGATGATTTCTTCTGGAAGCTGCTTTGATTCAACAGGTGTTTGCCGCTTTCTATAGTGTTTAAAGTTGCAAAAGTGATGTGGCAGGTGCTGAAAGACATTTTGCTGACTTCAAGGCTTCTGCACAAACCGGTTACTCTCAGACATGGGTGCACTTGTAGGCATTCGCCTTGGAACACAACATAATTTGGAGAATGGACACAGCCCATGCAGAGCAGGACAAGCTGCTGGAAGAATGAAGAACAACATAGGCTTTCAGCAGGAGGCCATATCTGTCCTGAGTGTTCAGGAAGCAATTCACTTGCCTGAAACTAAGCGAGGAACAATGTGTGAGATGTCTGTGCTTTGGTAAGGATGTCCTCACTGAAATTTGCTGCAGCCACAATTGCAAACTCAGAGCAGGGCAAGGACCACATTTCCAGTGGCTGTGAAGGTGACCATGGTGATGAACTTTTATGCGTCTGGTTCCTTCCAGCTGGAGTGCAGATATTTGCAACATCTCACAGTTGCATAAGGCAGATCATTGACTCTGTATTCATTCAAAGCTAACTACATTTCATTCTTTCTTGCTAGAGTGAAGCAAGGCGAGTGTGCATGTGGCTTCATTAAGAGTGCAGGCTTCCCCATGGTGCAGGGTGCCACTGACTGTACCTACATCGCTTTGCAGGCACCGCATGTCAACTCTGCCCTATGCTGGAACCAAAAGTGATTCCACTCCTTCAGCATCCAGCTGGTGTGTGACCACAGGAAACAAGTCCTGCAGGACAATGTCCAATATCATGGCAGCAGTCATGATGCCTTCAAATTGTAGCAGTTCACTGATTCAGTTGCATTTAAGCCAGCACTGCAAACCAATGAGTGGCTACTGGTTGACAGGGCAATCCATTGATGATATGACTGGTGATTCTGGTTCTGAGGAGAGACTTGAGATACTGGGACTATTTCCACTGGAGCAGGGCAGTCTATGAGGAGATTTAATCGAGTTTTTGTTATGATTCCTGAGGCATCACAAACCAAAAGAACCCAATCCACCGATCGACCCCAATTCAGAAACAAAATAGACAAGATTTCATTTTTAATGCTCAAACCAAAACCAGCATAAGTTAAACCTAAACTAACAGTTATATCACAGTTGCTCTATATCTAGTTTAAAGATTAGACATCAATTATCAGATGCAACAAAGATGGATCTCATAATTTTTTTGGGCAATCCTCTCAGCAAAGATAGTACTGAACAGTCACAAAATTCCACAAAACCATAAACGTCTTCAGGTATATAAAAGCAAAATACTGCAGATGTTGGAAATCTGAAATAAAAACAAGAAATGCTGGAAATACTCAGCAGGTCTGGCAGCCTCTGTGGCGAGAGAAGCAGAGTTAACGTTTCAGGTCAGTCACCCTTCTTCAGAATTAACAAATATTAGAAATGTAAAAGATTTTAAGCAAGTAAAGCGGGGGTTGGGGGGGTGGGTGTGGGGGGGCAAGAGATAACAAAAGAGAAGGTGTTGATAGGACAAGTCACAGAGAATAACTGACTAGGAGGTCCTGGAACAAAAGCAAATGGTATGTTAATGGTGTGCTGAAAGACAAAGCATTAGTACAGAGAGGGTGTGAATTGACTGTAAAGCACAAAGCACTCCAAGCACAAATATTTTTTTAAAAATTTAAAAAACAGAAACAGTGGGCAAGCACAGTAGAAACAAACTAACCAAACTAAAAAAATAAATAAAAAAAATAACTAAACATAAAAAGAGTGGGGGGGGGGCCCCGTCATGCTCTGAAATTGTTGAACTCAATGTTCAGTCCGGCAGGCTGTAGTGTGCCTAATTGGTAAATGAGATGCTGTTCCTCGAGCTTGCGTTGATGTTCGCTGGAACACTGCAGCAATCCCAGGATAGAGATGTGAGCATGAGAGCAGGGCAGAGTGTTGAAATGGCCAGCAACCGGAAGCTCGGATTCACACTTTTGGACTGAGTGGAGGTGTTCCGCAAAGTGGTCACCCAATCTGCGTTTTGTCTCCCCAATGTAGAGGAGACCACATTGTGAGCAGCGAATACACTATACCACATTGAAAGAAGTACAAGTAAATCGCTGCTTCACCTGAAAGGAGTGTTTGGGGCCTTGGATAGTGAGGAGAGAGGAGGTAAAAGGGCAAGTATTACGCCTCCTGCGATTGCAGGGGAAGGTACTGTGGGAAGGGGACGAGGTGGTGGGGGTAATGGAGGAGCGGCTGAGGGTGTCAGAGAGGGAATGATCCCTTTGGAATGCTGACAGGGGAAGGGAGGGGAAGATGTGCTTGGTAGTGGCATCACACCAGATGTGGCGGAAGTGGCGGAGGATGATCTTTTGGATCTGGAGGCTGGTGGGGTGGAAAGTAAGGACAAGGGGAACCCTGTTGCAGTTCTGGAAGGGATTGGAAGGGGTGAGGGTAGAGGTGCGGGAAATGGGCCGGACACGGTTGAGGGCCCTGTCAACCACAGTGGGGGGGAAATACTCAGTTGAGGAAAAAGGAAGACATAAAAGTAGTACTGTCGTGGAAGGTAGCATCATCAGAGCAGATGTGTCGGAGACGGAGAAACTGGGAGAATGAAATGGAGTCCTTACAGGAGGCAGGGTGTGAAGAAGTGTACTCAAGGTAGCAGTGGGAGTTGGTGGGCATATAATGAATATTAGTAGACAGCCTATCCCCGGAGATGGAGATACAGAAGTAGAGGAAGGGAAGGGAAGTGTCGGAGATGGACCATGTGAAGGTGAGAGAAGGGTGGAAATTAGAAGCAAGGTAGAAGCAAGGTTGGACGTCTTCAGGTAGATGTCCAACTCCTGTCCTCCAAGATGCCGAAAAGGAAGTAAAATCTTCTCATTGTTAGCAAGTGTTGCAGCATCCTTTAAATGTTTCAGTATTGTTGCCTTTCAAATGACCCGGGTCCTGCTCACGGCTGTTTTAATGGAGTGGTTTCACCTGTAGCTCTTTAGGTCACTGAAAATAGCCATGACAAATCGTATTTTCCAATAGCCAGCTCCCAGAATCAAGTCTTTGTTTTTAAAACCAACAGCTCCCAGCTTGTTTCAATTTAGCAAACTTTTAAACTTTTATTTTAAACCACAACATGTTGCTTGCTTCAACACTGCAGTCTGTAATCTTGTAAACTGAAACCTGAGCTCCAGTCATATGTCTCTGATCACACCTCTGATCATATGACTGTTTGTTTTACCTGGATGCATCCAATTCTTATTCCCCAGAACCCTGAAGCTTTCAGTTTCTTTTTCCAGTAAATGACTGTCTCAGAAAAAATACAAGCTTTGAATCCAAAGTCATTGCACCTAGTAGTACATTTTGAATGCACACAGGACTCCATCACAGTAAAAGTAAATCAGTGTTTTGATAGGGTCCATAATAAAAGACGTTTTTTTCTGATTGAAGAGACAGTAACAAAGATTCATTAATTTAAAACCAGCACTGAGATTGCAGGGTGAAAGGTTAGGGGGAAAAAACTTCATGTGGAGGGTTCTTGGAACACGGAGCTCTTTTTCTATAGGGAATATAAAAATTGGCAAGTCATGCTGCAGCTGTACAGAACTTTAGTTAGGCCACACTTAGAATATAGTGTGCAATTCTGGTCGCCACACTACCAGAAGGACGTGGAGGCTTTGGAGAGAGTACAGAAGAGGTTTACCAGGATGTTGCCTGGTCTGGAGGGCATTAGATGTTAGGAGAGGTTGGATAAACTCGGATTGTTTTCACTGGAACGACAGAGGTGGAGGGGCGACATGATAGAGGTTTACAAAGTTATAAGCGGCATGGACAGAGTGGATAGTCAGAAGCTTTTTCCCAGGGTGGAAGAGTCAGTTACTAGGGGACATAGGTTTAAGATGAGAGGGGCAAAGTTTAGAGGGGATGTGCGAGGCAAGTTCTTTACACAGAGGGTGGTGAGTGCCTGGAACTTGCTGCCGGGGGAGGTGGTGGAAGCAGGTACAATAGCGACGTTTAAGAGGCATCTTGACAAATACATGAATAGGATGGGAATAGAGGGATATGGTCCCCGGAAGTGCAGAAGGTTTTAGTTTAGTCAGGCATCAAGATCGGCGCAGGCTTGGAGGGCCGAATGGCCTGTTCCTGTGCTGTACTGTTCTTTGATCTTTGTTCTTTGAGTGGTTGGGAAAGAGATCGTTGCATCCTTTAAGCAAAATGTGGATATTTATTTGAACTAGCGGCAGATACCGGACTATGGGAGAAATCAGGGTGGTGGAATTAGCAGTGGATTGCTCTAACATAGAGCAAGTAGATACACAAAGGTAAGATAGCCTCCTTTGGTGCTTTAAAATTCTGTGATCTGCATTAGAGCACAATATGAAAGCAAGGAAGTAATGTTGAATTTATATACTATATATAACAAATTTCCACAGAGTTTTTAAAGCTTTGTCTGAATAGCCTATAATACAATAAATAAATAAAATTATTAATAAATAAAATCACCATTGGACAATTTCCCCTGCATACCCCACAGAGGTGTCTCACGTACCCCAGGGATACACATACCACAGTTTGGGAATAAAACCAAAAAGTGCTGGAAATACTCAGCAGGTCTGGCAGTATCTGTGGAGAGAGAAGCAAAGTCAACATTCCAGGTCAGTGACCTTTCATCATAGTTTGGGAACCCTGACAGTGGAGTAAATAAACTATTAAATTGATTTTGAATTACATAAACATCTGCCTTTTAGGAGAAATGTATGATCCTCAATCCCAGATTGTTTGACCATGAAATTTGGCTCCTTACTGCCTTTTTTGCCACTGCAAATGTTGGTTTGCCCCCAAAATGGCATCCATGGCATGTTAGCCATTTTGGTGAGGGCATTCGCACACGCAGGGAGCATCCACCAGAATTATGCAGAGTAAGCAGATCATGCCGTCAATCATCGTGTAACACTGATTTAACACCAATGCTGCAATTTTAGAGCTCAGTGCACACGCTGATGCCCTCTCTCAACCTTGTACAGCTGAACATGTGTTCAGCAGCAGGAAAGACCCCCAATAGTGCTACTTAAAGGGGTTATCAGCTACTTTCAGGTTAGTTGCTTATTGATTTCAGCTGGCTGTTGCTGTAATTGTAGAAGTGTTTAAAGTTGCTGAAGTTTACAGGGAGTGGTGTGACACATATCAGATTACATAGGCTATATGGCACTGGGTAAAGAAGTTTCTTCTGAATTCCCTGTTGCATTTCTTGGTGACTCTCTTATACTGATGGCCTCTAGTTATGCTCTTCCCACACGTGGAAACATTCCTTCTGTATCCACCCAATCAAAACCATTCATAATTTTAAAGACCTCTAACAGGTCACCCCTCAGCCTTCATTTTTCAAGAGAAAAGAGACCAAGCCGATTCATCCTTTCCTGATATATATATACTCACACATTTCTGGTATCATCCTTGTAAATCTTCTCTGCACCCTCTCCAGTGCCTCTATATCCTTTTTATAATATGACAACCAGAACTGCATGCAGCACTCTTACGTGTAGTCTACTTTTCAATTCTGTCCCTCTAGAAATAAAGCCTGCTGCTTGGTTTGCTTTTTATGGCCTTGTTAACCTGTGGCACAACGTTTAATGATTGGTGTATTTTTACTCTGATATCCCTTTGTTCCTCTACCCCACCTAGATTCGCACCTTCCAAGTAATAAGTGACCACCTTAATCTTCCTACCAAAATGTACTACCTCACGATTATCACTGTTGAACTTCATTTTCCAATTATTTGCCTATTTTGCAAGTTTATTAATGTCCTCCTGTAATTTGGTGCCGTCCTCCTCAGCATTGACTATCCCACCCCTCCCTCACCCCTGCCAATTTGCTGTCATCCACAAATTTAGAAATTGTGTTTTGATTCCAGAGACCAAATCGCTAATGTAAGTTGGGAACAGCAGTGGTCCCAGCACTGATCCTTGTAGAACACCACTTCCCACCTTCTGCCACTCCAAATAACTACCCTTTACTCCCATTCTCTGCTTTCTGTTCCGAAGCCAGCTAGCGATCCATTCTGCCACTTGTCCCTGACTCAGCATTCTCTGACCTTATTCATTAGTCTATAATGGGACACCTTATCAAAAGCCTTTTGAAAATCCAGATAAATTACATCTACTGCATTACCATTATCTACTCTCCCTGTTACCTCCTCAAAAAAATCAATAAGCTTGGTCAAGTAAGATTTTCCCTTTTGAAATCCATGCTGACTATTCATTATTATATTTTTTTCTTTTCCAGATGTTATTCTATTCTCTCCTTTGTAGGGATTCCATTACTTTTCCTATCACCCATGTTAAGCTGACCGGTCTACAATTCCCTGGGCATGTTCTGTCCAGTCTTCTGGCATTACACCTTTTTCTAATGAATTATTAAATATGTGTAGTAATGCCTCTGCTATCTCTTACCTAGATTCTTTTAAAATGTGTGGATGCAATCCATCCAGACAAAGGGCTTTATCTGCTTTGAGTTTAATTAGTTTATTCAGTACATCCCCTTTTTTATTTTAAATGCACTGATCTCGTTACTCATCTTACCATTCAATGTCATGTCTACCTGTTCTATATCCCTGGTAATTACCAAAGCAAAATAATTGTTGAATATTTCTGGCACATCTCTGTTGTTACCTGTAGTATTATCTTATCTATCCCTTATTGGTCCTGTTCCCATCCCAGCCTTCCTTTTTAAAAAAAAAAAATTGATTTGCCTGTAAAATATTCTACTATTTTGTTTTATGTTCCTTGATAATTTAATTTCATAGCTCCTCTTTGCCTTCCTAATTTTTTGACTTCTGTTCTAATCTCTTCATACTGTTATGATCATGTGGTTCATGGTTTGTATTAATATTTTAGAGGTCATTTTTACTTTGGGAATTGAATTTTTTTTAATGCAAGACCACCTGGCAAAATAGTCTAGGGTGGTTACAAATCAAGGGTAGCCTATGTTTATTAAGTAAGGTCCTAATGGGGTTTAAATTATCCATATGATCTCCCAGAACAAAGAGAAGATTTGGAATTGGAAATAATTAACTAACTTGCTATCTGGGGCATGCCACGTGTACAACATTGCTATAGAGATGGATGTTGCTAGGGGGAGAGGCCTTTTTGGATCAGGTGTTTTTCTTTCGAAAGCTGTTGGCTTTCAGACAGGCAGTCAGTCAGGAAAGGTCCATGCTCAAGCTGGGAAAGCCAGATTCATGAGGGTGTTGTAGTTGAACTGGAGGATTTGCCTAGCCGAAGCTAGAGGGAGAATTCCAAGGAAATCTCAAACCTTAGAAGACAGCTGAGAAATTAAGGAAATTGAAGTGAATTCCTAAGAGCTGTGGTACACTTTGGATTGGTCCCAGGAGAAGTGAACAAACCACAAGATCCTGTAATGTATAGAGAAATTCTTGAGGGTGGAAGTAAAAGTTAAACGGGAGTGTTCTGTAGGATTTTAAGTTTAAAATAGATGTCTCAAATTATAGTGTTAGTTAGGAGTGTTTTGCTTTGTTTAACTCTTGTACAGTAAAACTTTCGTTTAAAATGTGAGATCTTGTGGCATAATTCTGTCAGTAGTAACTGGGAATTTGACTTTCTCCTTTTAAAAGTCAACAGTCCCTGACGGGATAGTAACAATATTCTTGCTCATCATACACTCCTCTGCTGTCTATGTACTTAATGTATGCCTCTTTCCTAACCATCAGTTGTTCACTTATGTCTTTATTTATCCATGGAATCTCACTTGTGTTTAGTTTGTTCTTTCCTTTTAAGAGAATATATTTTTCTGGCAGTCTGTTGAGCACCATTTTAAATGATTCCCATCGTTCTATATTGTTGTTTGCCAATATTGTTGTCCATTTTATTTTCCCAAGTTCTATTCTCAGCTCATCAAAATCAGCTTTTCTCCATTCTATTAATCTGATTTTTGTCATCCATCTCTATTATCATCTTAAAGCATATTTTATTATAGTCACTATTGCTATTATGTTCCCCTACTTATCTGCTCTGGTTCATTACCTATTACTAGATCCAATAGACAATCTTCCCTTGTTGGGCTTTTTACATATTGGGTTAGAAAGGAATCCTATACACATTGTGGAACTCCATTCCCTTGTCCCCTTTACCTATTTCTTCTGTCCAATTAATATCGGGGCAGTTGAAATCCCCCATGATTATTATTCTATGTTTTTTACTCAATTTACTCAATGGAAGCTGTGACATCAGTCATCAGATGTTGCATCTGGTTTTAGACCACAAGTGCCTAATGAAATTCCTCCTCATCTCAGTCTTAAAAGGGAGATCCATTATTTTAAAACTGTGCCCCCTAGTTCTAGATTCCCCCACAAAGGGAAACATCCTCGCAGCATCTACCCTGTCAAACCCCCTCAGAATTTTATGTTTGATTAAGATCACCTCTTATTCTTCTAAACTCCAATGGATATAGGCCCAACCTGCTCAAGCTTTCCTCATAAGACAACCCCTTCATCCCAGGAATCAACCGAATGAACCTTCTCCGAACTACCTCCAATGCAAGTATATCCCTCCTTAATTAAGGAGACCAAAACTGTACATAGAACTCTAGGTGCAGTCTCACCAGTGCCCTATACGAAGGCTTCCGTACTTTTTTCTCCATCCCCCTTGCAATAAACACCAACATTCCATTTACCTTCTTTATTACTTGGTGTATCTGCATGCTAACATTTTGATTCATGTGCAAGAACACCCAGATCCCTATGTACCTCAGCATTCTGCAATCCCTGTCCATGTAAATAATATCCTGCTTTTCTATTCTTCTGGCCAAAGCGTTTTCCCACATTATTCTCCATCTGCCAAATTTTTGCCCATTCATTTATTCTATCTATATCTCTTTGCAGACACTGTGTCCTCACAACTTGCTTTCCTACACATCCACAATACACTCAGTTGGCTACAATACACTCAATCCCTTCATCCAAGATCATAAATTGTTGAGGCCCCAGCACTGGTCCCTATGGTACTCCACTAGTTTGCCAACCTGAAAATGTCCCATTTATCCTGACTTTCTGTTTCATGTTAGCTAGCGGGGAGGTGATGGTGTAGTGGACTAGTGACTAGACTAGTAATGGAGTGCCTAGGCTAATGCTCTGGGGTCATGGGTTTAAATCGCACCATAGCAGATGATGAAATTTGAATTCAAATAGTAAGTCTGGAATTAAAACAAAAGCTAGTCTAATGATGACCATGAAACCATTATTATAAAAACCCATCTGGTTCATGAATGCCCATTAGGGAAATAAATCTGTTGTCCTTACCTGGCCTAGCTTACATGTGACTCCAGCCCCACAGCAATGTGGTTGACTCTTAAAATGGCCTAGCAGGCAATTAGGGATGGGCAATAAATGCTGGCCTAGCCAGAGATGCCCACAAATAAAAAGAAACCAATCCTCTATCCATGCTAATATATCACCCCCAACACCACGAGCTCTTATCTTGTGTAGTAACACTTTATGTGGCACCTTATCGAATGCCTTTTGGAAAAAGACTCGTTAGAGTTGTGTAGATTGTGTATAGGCTCGTTGGTAGCAGCTGTGAGGTGGGAGATTGTATAAGTGCCAGGAATGGACAAACATTTCGTAAAGGCAGAGTGGTTTTAATGGGGGATTTTAACTTTCATAAGGATTGGGATGAGCAGACTAGCACATGTTAGAAAGGTAGTGACTTTCTTGAGTGTGTCGAGGATAGTTTTCTACAGCAAAATATCCTACAGCCAACAAGGGGCATGCCATATTAAATATAGCAATAAGCTACATTTAATAGCAGTCTAATGGTGTGTGAACATTTACCCAATAGCGATCGTAACACGTTCGAGTTTAATGTGCTGCTTGAAAGGGAGAAGCAGCATTTACTGACCCCACTCGTGTGAGGTCATTGAACTTCTTGTGGCACAGCATCCAGGTTCTTCGGGGCTTGACTCCTGGCACTGACCGCCACAGCTATCTGCTCCTGCTGACTTCGAAGTATGCATTTGGAGGTCCTCCATCCCTCCTGCTTCGCACCTCTTCAAACAAGGCCTCCAGTGCACTGTACGAAAGACCACGCTCTCTTATGTTATTCCATTCCTCTGTGTGTATTTGGTCAATTTACTCCACATCTCAAGCCTTGGTTCAATCCCAATCAACCTCAACAGCTTGCAGGCCTTCTACTGGCTCGTAACCCAGGGTCCACATCACACCACCGTATTATGACGAATCAAATTATGTCACGTGACTTCATAATGAAAACTGTAGCAACCCAGAATGAAGCGAGTTTCACAAACAGGTTATCTAGGAATGAAAACCTGTGGGGAAGTGAGGACAAGGTTTGTATGAAACTTAGGGTGCCTTTGAAAATATTCTTCCACCGGGGACAAATGCAGGTCCCATCCCCAATTAAGAAGCTGCCTCTGGGAGCCTCATCCAATTGGGGTCAGCAGGTGGGTTCCTGAGGCTGCAGGTCCAATCAGAGGGCCTACAAATTTGGAAGGCCAGTAGTCCCACTAGGAAAGCATCCATAAAATTCAAGACAGGTGAGAGCTACAGCAGGTAGGCCCCTCAGAGCAGAGAGGAAACCCCTCTGGAGGAATTATTTGGGCCGCAGCCTCGTCATTGGGCATGAAGCCTCCAGCTCTGCTGGTGCCCAGCCTGCTGTTGGGAGGCCGCCACCACAAAGCTGCCAGGTTGGCACTCAATAGAAGGCCGCTCCGAGATCCAATCTCCCTCATTAGCCTCAGTATTGGTAAATATTGGCTACCTGTCGCTGCCAGGTGGGTAGCTGCTTCCGTTGTTCACCTCCCGCCTGGGCAAGATCGCCCAAAGATGGGAATGCGTCAGCCCTCCAACCCGGTGCCCTAATCTGCAAGTTTGTTTCTGGTGCCATCTTTAAACCCACCTCTACAGGACTGGGAAGATTCCACCCTTTGTTCTTGAAAATCATCAGAATCTCTCTAGATCTATCGAAAAAGTCTGCTTAGCAAAGCAGTTCTTGAAATTCATCAGAAAATATCTCAGCACTGGACTCAAAATTCTTTGCATAGCATCAAGACTTCAAACGGTGAGTAAACGAAGATAAAATTCGTTAATTAATAATTAACCAAAGTGTTTATAGTGGATGCATAGATCTTTCTTCAGAAAGAACAGTTGTATTTCTGAATTTACAGCAATAACACCCAGTGGATACAGTTAGGCCTCGATTTTATAACCCCTGCTGGGCAGGTGAGGATCAGTGGTTGCGGTTTAAAATATCACGATTGAACATCCCAACCCCAATATGACCCCATTCCCACCCTTTTAAATTTCTACAAACTCAAATCAGGCCATTGACAAGGTTCTGGAAAAGGCAGGCTGGGGCCTAATTAACATTCAAAAGTCACAACCCAGTGAAATCATCTGTGCCAGACTTAAACCTAACAGTAACTCACAGGGAGGCTGAGTAGGGTCCCCAGAAGCAGATCTGAGGTCGGATGTGCCGACTGCCCAAGGTTAGTGCTGAAGATCAGCTCCTCCCTTGCACCCACCCCATCACCCCGTAGGTATCAGGCCTCTACTTTTAGAAAGATTTGCAACTGCAGCAAGTGCCAGGAAGCTTTGGACAGCTCCAATTTCGACATAAGAATTTTGTTGGTTTCTGTTGTGATATCGTGTAACAATAAGCCTACCTATCACCTTATATTCCTGTCTTGCCTCTGTGGCTGCGGTAATTAATTCTGTTGATTTGTTGTGTTGGTGTAAGTTTCCCTTTTTCTTTTCTCTTTGTTCTCTGTCAGGATGACTTGGGGTGTAGGAATTGTCTATGGGGAGGTTTGGTGCTGATCTCAGGTAGCTGACTGTGTACTTTGTGTTGTTAGGGTCACAAGCGATACTGTTAATGTAACCTCCTAACCTGATGGTCTTTCTTATATCAATGACTTAGATGAAGGGTGTGATGGCATGGTAGCTAAATTTGCAGATGACACAAAGATAGGTAGGAAAGTTTGTTGTGAAGAGGATATCAGGAGGTTGCAGACCGATATAAATAAGTTGAGTGAATGGTCAAATATCTGGCAGATGGAGTATAATGTGGGAAATGTGAAGTTGTTCACTTTGGCAGGAAGAATAAAAAAAGTAGAGTACTACTTAAACAGAGAATGACTGCAGAATTCTGAGGTGAAGAGGGATCTAGGTTTTCTAGTGCATGAGTCACAAAAAGTTAGTATGCAGGTATAGCAAGTAATAAAGAAGGCTAATGGAATGCTATCCTTCATTACGAGAGGAATTGAAAATAAAAGTAAGGACATTATGCTTCAAAGGGCATTGGTGAGACCACATCTCGAATACTGTGTACAGTTTTGGTCTTTAAGGAAGGATGTAAATGCATTGGAAGCAGTTTAGAGGAAGTTCACTAAATTGATACCTGGAGTGAGCAGGTTGTCTTATGAGGAAAGGTTTGGACAGACTGGGCATGTTTCCACTGGAGTTTAGAAGAGTGAGAGGAGCCTTCACAATGGGCTGAAGGCCCTGTTTCTATGCTGCATAACTATGATTCTATGACCTGATTGAAGTAAATAAGACCCTGAACCATCTTGACAAGGTGGATGTGGAAAGGATGTTTCCTCTTTTGGGTGAATCCAGAACTAAGGGGCACTGTTTTAAAATTAGGGGTTGCCCATCTAGGACAGAGATGAGGAGAAATTTTTCTGAGGGTTGTGTGACTTTGGAACTCTCTGCCTCAGAAGGTGGTGGAGGTGGGGTCAGTGAATATTTTTAAGGCGGAGGTAGATAGATTCTTGTTAGGCAAGGGAATCAAAGGTTATCGGGGGTAGAACAAAGAACAAAGAAAGTTACAGCACAGGAACAGGCCCTTCGGCCCTCCAAGCCTGCGCCGATCCAGATCCTCTATCTAAACCTGTTGCCTATTTTCTAAGGGTCTGTATCTCTTTGCTTCCTGCCCATTCACGTATCTGTCTAGATACATCTTAAAAGACGCCATCGTGCCAGCGTCTACCACCTCCGCTGGCAACGCGTTCCAGGCACCCACCACCCTCTGCGTAAAGAACTTTCCATGCATATCCCCCCTAAACTTTTCCCCTCACTTTGAACTCGTGACCCCTAGTAATTGAATCCCCCACTCTGGGAAAAAGCTTCTTGCTATCCACCCTGTCTATACCTCTCATGATTTTGTACACCTCAATCAGGTCCCCCCTCAACCTCCGTCTTTCTAATGAAAATAATCCTAATCTGCTCAACCTCTCTTCATAGCTAGCGCCCTCCATACCAGGCAACATCCTGGTGAACCTCCTCTGCACCCTCTCCAAAGCATCTACATCCTTTTGGTAATGTGGCGACCAGAACTGCACGCAGTATTCCAAATGTGGCCGAACCAAAGTCTTATACAACTGTAACATGACCTGCCAACTCTTGTACTCAATACCCCGTCCGATGAAGGAAAGCATGCCGTATGCCTTCTTGACCACTCTATTGACCTGCGTTGCCACCTTCAGGGAACAATGGACCTGAACACCCAAATCTCTCTGTACATCAATTTTCCCCAGGACTTTTCCATTTATTGTATAGTTCACTCTTGAATTGGATCTTCCAAAATGCATCACCTCTCTTTTGCCCAGATTGAACTCCATCTGCCATTTCTCTGCCCAACTCTCCAATCTATCTATATTCTGCTGTATTCTCTGACAGTTCCCTTCATTATCTGCTACTCCACCAATCTTAGTGTCGTCTGCAAACTTGCTAATCAGACCACCTATACTTTCCTCCAAATCATTTATGTATATCACAAACAGTGGTCCCAGCACGGATCCCTGTGGAACACCACTGGTCACACGTCTCCATTTTGAGAAACTCCCTTCCACTGCTACTCTCTGTCTCCTGTTGCCCAGCCAGTTCTTTATCCATCTAGCTAGTACACCCTAGACCCCATGCGACTTCACTTTCTCCATCAACCTACCATGGGGAACCTTATCAAACGCCTTACTGAAGTCCATGTATATGACATCGACAGCCCTTCCCTCATCAATCAACTTTGTCACTTCCTCAAAGAATTCTATTAAGTTGGTAAGACATGACCTTCCCTGCACAAAACCATGTTGCCTATCACTGATAAGCCCATTTTCTTCCAAATGGGAATAGATCCTATCCCTCAGTATCTTCTCCAGCAGCTTCCCTACCACTGACGTCAGGCTCACCGGTCTATAATTACCTGGATTATCCCTGCTACCCTTCTTAAACAAGGGGACAACATTAGCAATTCTCCAGTCCTCCGGGACTTCACCCGTGTTTAAGGATTCTGCAAAGATATCTGTTAAGGCCCCAGCCATTTCCTCTCTCGCTTCCCTCAGTAACCTGGGATAGATCCCTTCCGGACCTGGGGACTTGTCCACCTTAATGCCTTTTAGAATACCCAACACTTCCTCCCTCCTTATGCCGACTTGACCTAGAGTAATCAAACATCTGTCCCTAACCTCAACATCCGTCATGTCCCTCTCCTCGGTGAATACCGATGCAAAGTACTCGTTTAGAATCTCACCCATTTTCTCTGACTCCACGCATAATTTTCCTCCTTTGTCCTTGAGTGGGCCAATCCTTTCTCTAGTTACCCTCTTGCTCCTTATATATGAATAAAAGGCTTTGGGATTTTCCTTAACCCTGTTTGCTAAAGATATTTCATGACCCCTTTTAGCCCTCTTAATTCCTCGTTTCAGATTGGTCCTACATTCCCGATATTCTTCCAAAGCTTCGTCTTTCTTCAGCCGCCTCGACCTTATGTATGCTTCCTTTTTCCTCTTAGCTAGTTTCACAATTTCACCTGTCATCCATGGTTCCCTAATCTTGCCATTTCTATCCCTCATTTTCACAGGAACATGTCTCTCCTGCATGCTAATCAACCTCTCTTTAAAAGCCTCCCACATATCACATGTGGATTTACCTTCAAACAGCTGCTCCCAATCTACATTCCCCAGCTCCTGCCGAATTTTGGTATAGTTGGCCTTCCGTCAATTTAGCACTCTTCCTTTTGGACCACTCTCGTCTTTGTCCATGAGAATTCTAAAACTTACGGAATTGTGATCACTATTCCCAAAGTAGTCCCCTACTGAAACTTCAACCACCTGGCCGGGCTTATTCCCCAACACCAGGTCCAGTATGGCCCCTTCCCGAGTTGGACTATTTACATACTGCTCTAGAAAACCCTCCTGGATGCTCCTTACAAATTCTGCTCCATCTAGACCTCTAACACTAAGTGAATCCCAGTCAATGTTGGGAAAATTAAAATCTCCTATCACCACCACCCTGTTGCTCCTACATCTTTCCATAATCGGTTTACATATTTGTACCTCTATCTCACGCTCGCTGTTGGGAGGCCTGTAGTACAGCCCCAACATTGTTACCGGACCCTTCCTATTTCTGAGTTCTGCCCATATTGCCTCACTGCTCGAGTCCTCCATAATGCCCTCCTTCAGCACAGTTGTGATATCCTCTTTGACCAGTAATGCAACTCCTCCGCCCCTTTTACCTCCCTCTCTATCCCGCCTGAAGCATCGATATCCTGGGATATTTAGTTGCCAATCATTCCCTTCCCTCAACCAAGTCTCAGTAATAGCAATAACATCATACTCCCAGGTACTAATCCAAGCCCGAAGTTCATCTGCCTTACCTACTACACTTCTTGCATTAAAACAAATGCACCTCAGACCACCAGTCCCTTTGCGTTCATCATCTGCTCCCTGCCTACTCTTCCCCTTAGTCACGCTGACTTCTTTATCTAGTTCCTTACAGGCTTTAGTTACTACCTCCTTACTGTCCACTGACCTCCTCATTTGGTTCCCATCCCCCTGCCACATTAGTTTAAACCCTCCCCAACAGCGTTAGCAAAAGCACCCCCAAGGACATTGGTTCCAGTCCGGCCCAGGTGTAGACCGTCCAATTTGTAATAGTCCCACCTCCCCGAGAACCGGTCCCAATATCCCAAAAATCTGAACCCCTCCCTCCTGCACCATCTCTCAAGCCACACATTCATTCTGACTATTCTTTCACTTCTACTCTGACTAGCACGTGGCACTGGTAGCAATCCTGAGATGGGAGTGTGGAATTCGAAACACATACTGATCAGCCATGATCTAATTGAATGGCGGAGCAGGTTCAAAGGGCTGAATGGCCTACTTCTGCTCCTAATTCGTATATATGTACGTACTTGGGCTTATCTTCCTCAGAATCTTGCAATGCCGACACTAGACATTGTCAGACTTAGCTACGTGGTGGCACTCTCACCTCCGGGGTTTCAAGCCACACTCTAGGTGCTTGATCACCTCGGACACAAAATTGGCATCTATAGCACTGTTTCCAGCAGCGCTACAGAAGCCGAAGGCCCTCTGCATGGGGCACTCTGCACCTCCAACCTCTTCCGGTATGGCCTGCACAGTGTCCGAAGCTGACAATGGCGCTAGCGTGTGCATTCTTTGCATGCACCGGAAGCACCTGAATTGATGCTGTCATGACATCACTCAGCCTTCCCAGCTGATGTGATGCTCTGCCTGCAAGTTTGGACAAGGAAGGTACAATGTACAAATTCACTTTCATTCACCAAAGAAGCATTGGAATAAGGTTCTGATGAAATGTCATCGACCTGAATGTTAACACTTTTTTTTGATCCCAGCCTATCCAGTCTTTTTTCAGAGCTAAAATTCTCCATTCTTGGCCACATCCTTGTAAATCACCTCTGTACAATCTAATACAATCACTTACTTCCTGTAAGACGGTGACCAGAACTGTAAGTAGGTTTCTAGCTATGGCCTAACTAGTCTTTCATATAGTTCTAGCATAACCTCCCTAATGCCTCAGCCAATAAAGGAAAGTATCCCATATCCCTTCATGACCACCTTATCCACCTGTCCAACCACCTTTAGGGATATGTAGACATACACACCAAGGCCCTCCTGTTACTCTACACTTCTCAATATCCTACCATTTGTGTATTCTCTAGCTTTGTTTGCCCTCCTCAAACTTCTCCAGACTGAACTCCATTTGCCACTTTTCTACCCAACTGACCAATCCATTGATATCTTCCTCACTATCAATCTCACAGCCAATTTCTGTATCATCTGCAAATTTCTTAAATCATATTTCCTACATTTAAGTCCAAGTCATTGATATATACCAAGAACAGCAAGGGACTCAGTACTGAACCCTGTGCAGCCCCACTGGAAACAGCCTTCCAGACACAAAAACACCCTTCAGACATTACCCTTTGCTTCCTGCCACTGAGCCAATTTTGGATTCAACTTATCACTTTCCCTTGGATCCCATGGGCTTAAAATTTTCTGACCCGTCTGTCATGTGGGACCTTATCATAAGCCTTGCTAAAATCCATGTAGGCTACATCAAACACGCTACCCTAATGAACCCTCCGGTTACCTCCTCAAAAAATTCAATCAAGTTAGTCAGACATGACCCCTCTTTAACAAATCCATGCTGTCTGTTCTTTGAGTCATAGAATCATAGAGTTCTACAGCACAGAAACAGGCCCTTCGGCCCATCATGTCTGTGCTGGCCATCAAACATCTAACTATTCTAATCCCATTTTCCAGCACTTGGCCCATAGCCTTGTATGCTATTGCGTTTCAAGTGCTCATCTAAATACTTATTAAATGTTGTGAGGGTTCCTGCCTCTACTAACTCTTCAGGCAGTGCGTTCCAGATTCCAACCATCCTCAGTGAAAAGAAATTTCCTCAAATCCCCTCTAAACCTCCTGCCCCTTACCTTAAATCTATGCCCCCTGGTTATTGACCCCTCCACTAAGGGAAAAAATTTCTTCCTATCTAATCTATCAATGCCCCTCAATTTTGTATACCTCAATCATGTCCCCCCTCAGCCTTCTCTGCTCTAAGGAAACCAATCTTAGCCTTTTCAGTCTCTCTTCATCGTGGAGGTGCTCCAGCCCAGGCAACATCTTGGTGAAGCTCCTCTGCACTCTCTCCAGTGCAATCACATCCTTCCTATAGTGTGGTGCCCAGACCTGTACACAGGACTCCAGCAGTGGCCTAACTAGCATTTAATACAGCTCCATCATAACCTCCCTGCTCTTATATTCTATGCCTTGACTAATAAAGGCAAGTATCCCATATGCCTTCCTAACCACCTTATCTACCTGTGCTGCTGCCTTCAGTGATCTATGGACAAGTACACCAAGGTCCCTCTGACCCTCTGCACTTCCTAGGGTTCTACCATCCATTGCATATTCCCTTGCCTTGTTAGTCCTCCCAAAATGCATCACCTCACACTTCTCAGGATTAAATTCCATTTGCCACTCCTCCACCCATCTTACCAGCCCATCTATATCCTTCTGTAATCTAAGGCTTTCCTCCTCACTATTTACAACATCACCAATTTTCGTGTCATCTGCGAACTTACTGATCATATCTCCTATATTCACATCTAAATCATTAATGTACACTATAAACAGCAAGGGTTCCAGCATCAATCCTTGTTCTTGGTTAATCAATACCTTTCTATGTGGCAGTTTAAACAGTCTCAGAATTTTTTCAAATAATTTGCCCACCAGCAAGGTTAGGCTGACTGGCCTGGAATTACTTTGGCTATCTCTTCCTTCCATTAAAAAAAAAAAGGTATGTAAGTCGTCCTGCAGTCCTCCAGCACCATGCCTGCAGCCAGAGAGGTTGGAAAATGATGGTCAGAACCTCCACTATTTCTTCCCATGTTTCTCTTAGCAGCTTGGGATACATTTTATCTGGGCCTGGTAACTTATTCAGTTTCAAAGTTGCTAAACCCCTTAATACTTCCTCCCTCACTATACTTATCGAATCTAATATTTCACACCCCTCATCAACTACAATGTCTTCTTTGTCCCCCTCTTCTGTGAAAACAAATGCAAAAAATATTCATTCAAACCATTCCCACGTCTTGCGCCTCCACGCACAAGTTACCTTTCTGGTCTCTAATCAGTCCTACTCTTTCCTCTTTGTATTATAAAACATCTTTGGATTTTCCTCGAGTTCACTTGCCAATATTTTATCATGTCTTCTCCTTGCTTTCCTAATTTGCTTTTTAATTTCACACCTGCACATTTTCCACTCCTTTAGGCTTTCTGCAGTCTTGAGTACTTTGCATCTGACATAAGCTTTCCTTTTTGTGCCTAATCCTACACTCTATGCTCTTTCACATCGAGTGGGTTCGGTAGGGGGTGGGGGTTGGGTGCGGAGGTTTCTAGATTTGTGAGTCCCACCCTTTTTCTTTGTGGGTACATATTTGTTCTAGGCTGACACCCCAGTGCAGTACTTGGGAAGTACTTGGCACTATTTGAACAGCAGGAGCAGGAGTGAGAGAGAGGATATCTTGGAGGGGTCAAGGACAGAATCTATTGATTAGAATTAAGAAACAATAGAGGTACCGTTACACTACTGGGTGTATTTTATAGACCAAATAATGGCAAGCTATAGAGCAGGATTATTCAACCTATTTGCATGGGAGCCACATTACAATTTTTGTCTTACATAAGGGTCTGGTACAACAATTGCAGAACGATAAAGGCATTTACAAATTTATCTTACTTTAATCAATACAACAAACGTTAATTTTTGTGAAGAAGCTTTAGATGGGAAGATAAATTCATTGACTTACTTTCTCATCACTATGTTGGGCACTGACTTAGAGAGATACCTGGCATGTTTCTGCTTGCACAAGTATTCAATGTGTACCTGCACACTTCTTGTAGCGACGTGGGGATTTCCAGATAGATCTCGATCTCTCCCCCTCTGACAGTTTCAGGGATCGGGAGCACTCAACACAGCAGCTTTGTGGTTGATCAATTTTTTAAAAAAAAAACAAGAATTGCAAATCAGTTTCACAGCTGACAGCTGGGAACAGGAACAGTAGTTTCTGAACGTCAGACAAATTCGGGGGTTTTCGGTGGGCTTTTTAAAAAATAAAGTCGGAAACCATCGGTAAACCCTGAATCTTTTTGAAGTTGGGAAACTGCTTTTTCGACTGGAGGAAGGTAGATAATGGGGTTCCCCAAGGGTGGATAATGGGTCACTGCTTTTCTTGACATATATGAACAAACTAGGCTTGGGTATACAGGGCACAATTTCTAAATTTGCAGGTGACATAAAACTTGCAAGTATTGTGAATTGAGGAATATAGTGATAGATTTCAAGAGGACATAGACAGGCTGATTGATGAATGTTTCTTCAATGACCATCTCCAATAAGGGGGGTGGGGGGCGGCGGTAGGTGGTAATCAGCAGGAGGTTTCCTTGCCCTGATACCATGAGACTTCATGGGGTCTGGAGTCAATGTTGAAGACTCCCAGGATCACTCCCTCATGACTGTATACCACATGTCCTGTCCCACCAGCCTGGTTTTGGAGAAGTCTGGGACATTGCCTGTAAGGTATCATTTGGTGATTGCGACTATGTCAATCTGTGGGAGAGCTCTCCCAATTTTGGCATAAGCTCCCAGATGTTAGTAAGGAAGACATTACAGGGTCGACTGGGCAGGGTGTGCCATTTTTGTTTCCAGGCAACGAATGTTAGTTTGTCTAGGTTTATTCTTTTCCGACTTTGCTTTAGTGGTTTGGTACAACTGAGTGGCTTGCTAGGCTATTTCAGAGGGCAGTTAAGAGTCAACCATATTGCTATGGGTCTGGAGTCACATGTAGGCCAGGCCAGGTAAGGACAGCAGATTTCCTTCCCTGAAGGACATGAGTGAACCAGATGGGTTTTTACAACAATCCATTAGTATCATGATCATTATTTTTGAAACTAGACTTTTGTTCCAGATTTATTAATTCAATTTAAATTCCATTAGCTGTCATAGTGGGATTTGAATGTGTTCCCAGAACATTTGTCAGGGCCTCTAGCTTACTAGTCCAGTAGCATTACCACTACACCACCATCCCTGTCCACTTCTATGTGCCCTTCTCCATTTTCCCTCTCATGCCCCACCCACGCTTCCCTGCTAGCCAAAAGCCGGGGAGCATTTCGCTGCACTTCAGCGAGGAGCTGAACAGTCAAGGCAAGGCTTTCCTCCATCCTGTTTAAAGTGGCAGACTAAGGGCTGGATTTTGTCGCACCAGCGGGGTCCCTGGCACCGAGCTGAAAAGGCGAGAGAACCCTGCTTCAGTCTTTCAGAGCTCACCTGGCATGATCTACCTTCAGTCAGCACTTAAGTGCCCGGGATCCCCTTTCCTTTAAAGACACAGATCTCGCTTCCAAGAGCTGCCCACCAAACAGAAGGCTAGCAGCTTAGTAGTATTGACGACAACACCACCAGGAGCGGTGACCACTGCTGGTACTGCAAAAGGCCGTGGATCTTGGGTCCAGGCCCAGTGCTGGAGCCCGTACCCAAGGTGAGTGAGGCGGGGTCTCCAGAGCCAGACCGCAGGCTCTGTTGGGGTGTTTAGTGCAGGGGGTGGGGGGTTAACATAGGCGCTGTTTTTCCTGGCGGAGACCCTCCACAGGCCAGATTCCCGACAGAAGAGATACTCCCCTCTAGGTCCGCAGAGAGGTTGTCTCGTTTTACTGGGTGACCTCCCTGCGTAGCAGTGGGGCTGAAGCACCACCCCCCCACCCCCCGTCCCCGCCCCCTGCTGGTTAAATTCCAGCGATGGCATGAGGAAGCCCTTAAGTGGCCGATAATAGGCCACTTAAAGGCCTCAGGTTGCCTTTGGGCGGGAAGGCCATCTTCGGCCTATACTGCCCCCGACAAAATTGCACCGCGATGGGGAGGCGTTGGCCCCTCTGCCCCCCATCGCAATTCTATGGCTCCCCCACCTCAGAGCACGCCTCTAGGGGGTCCATAATATTCAACCCTGTGTATGCAAGCCATTGGTCAGGGCACATGGTGTCTGCGTCATCTGATGCTCCATGCAGTGTCCACTCTTTCCACGGAGATGGACATCAGCGTAAATGCCCGAGATGTCATGACACTCATGATGGAGAGAGATTGGAGGAGTCCATCTCAAAGAGTGCACAATGCTTCTGGAAATACTGGCATCACCTCACACATGTTCTGTTCCTGCTCCAGAATAGTCCTCTTCATGGATAGCCCCATCGGACATCCAGCTGAGCAGAACTTGGAGGATCCTGTGCCCTCTGACAGGGACCATTCCATATTGCATTCAAAAATCAATAGCCACCCTTGTGAATTCCTTGCCTGTCTTTCATGTGTGTTTGCCTGTCTTAGCGCTCCAATGCAGTACTACCCTAGTGGCTGCAGCATGACTGGTGAAAGGCTGCTGACCTTCAGTGAAGACTGCATACAGACTTGGAGGACAATCTCAAGCAGCCCTAGGCCTAAAGGATCCAGCTGCATACTGCACCATTTCGGCATGGGTGGTGCAGTCTAGGCTGGCTAGAAAACAGGCTGGCTGTAAGGAGCCTGGCAGAGGTGGGAGGACCAATGCTGTCTTCCTGATACAGGTCTGCAGGTTCATGCTCAATGGACCACTCGTGTGCCACCTTGCCCTCTAGGGAGCTGATGCATGCGCTATCCTTGCCCCCGTCTTAGCTGCAGTCCACACATGCCCAGTGTCTCACCATGTGCTGATCCCACCTCTACACTATCCTCGAAATTATGCGTAGTTTCAGTACCTGAGCTACTGTCTGCGACTGAAATCAAATGATGGTGCTGTATCATCATCAGCACTCTCTTCTTGCTTTTCCTGCACTGCCTGGCCAGATTGCATCTCTTGGCTATCTGAAAGAAGAAAGGCACAAGGGTAAGGTTGTGGTGCATAGAATGGGGGAAAGCAAGAGGTGCACTTTACACCATCGGCAGCTTATAAATCAGAAGAGTATGTGGGATGAGGGAGGGATGGGATGCGAGAAGGAGCGTTAGGTATGAGCATACAGTCAGCTTTGATGCTTCCAATAATGGCTCTTCCATGGGGGTCAGGCTATGCTGGCATGTCTGTCCCCCTCTGTTTAGTTCCTGTCACCTCTGGTTGTGTGCCACCTTGTCCTGCAAGAGAGAGGGAAGTGTGTCAGTGAGCGTCATGCAACCTGTTTGGTTGGTGTGGCAGTCATGGTTGAATTCCCTTTTTATTATTCTTTCACAGGATGTGGGCATCACTGGCCAGGTCAGCATTTATTGCCCATCCCTAATTGCCCTTGAGAAGGTGGTGGTGAGCTGTCTTCTTGAACCACTGCAGTCCATCTGGTGCAGGTACACCCACAGTGCTGTTAGGAAGGGAGTTCCAGGATTTTGACCCAGCGACAGTGAAGGAACAGTGATATAGTTCCAAGTCAGGATGGTGTGTGGTTTGGAGGGGAACTTGCAGATGGTGGTGTTCCCATGTGTCTGCTGCCCTTGTCCTTCTAGGTGGAAGAGGTTGTGGGTTTGGAAGGTGCTAAGGAGGCATGATGCGTTGCTGCAGTACATCTTGTATTTGGTACACACTGCTGCCACTGTGCAACAGTGGTGGAGGGAGTGAATGTTTAAGGTGGTGGACAGGGTGCCAACCAAGTGGGCTGCTTTGTCCTGGATGGTGTTGAGTTTCCTGAGTGATGCTGGAGCTGCACTCATCCAGACAAGTGGAGAATACTCCATCACACCTGCCAATGTGCAAAAGCTGTGAGATGGGGGGGTGGGGTGGTGGGGGGTGAGGCTTGCAACAGCGGAGTGTGTGATGGTGATGGGAAGCATGTGAATGTCAGGTATGAATACTGATTGATAGAGATTGTTTGTAGTGAGTGATGGGGCCATGGTGACTCGAGTAGTGTGTGAGGCTACTGATACAGTTGATAGGATATGGTATTTGAAGATGCATTCACTGACCTTGACCACTCTTATGAGGTTGTTGAACTTCTACCAGCACTGCATCCAGGTCTTCAGGGCTTGACTCCTGGGATTGACCTCCACAGCTATCTCCACTTCTGCCTTCTGAACATGCATCACAAGGGCTTTCTTCCCTCCTGCAGATACAGACATCTCTCCTCATTTGCACCTCCTCCACCAAGCCCTTCTGTGCAATATCTGAAAACTCTGGAGCCCAAGCTCTCCCATGTTGTGCCATTCTTCTGTCTTTCCCCAGTCAGAATCAATTGTAGAATAACTTCCAACATCTGCTCTAACCACAATGCACCTCCCCTTTACAAGGTGCAGGCTAACTTTAAATAGTATACGCTAGCTTTAACTGGTGCGAGCCTGTGATGACTTTGGGCACCCTACTGAGGTGTGCAGCCACTTAACAATATAGTTAATGCTGGCTGGATACTGCAGTCATGTTAATCAGCAGGCAGCATGAAGTTGCCGCACATTGAACGAGCATGAGTTAATTGGGCATCAAAACAAGAATCTTAAACTTAAAGCCAATTAGATAGGTTTGAGGGGAGAGCCAGCTGAGGTTGATTGAGTAAACAGACTAAAAGGTATGGTGGTAAATAGAGAGTGGGAAACATTTAAAGAAATGATTCAAAATTTTCAGGAAAATTTTTTTTCCATTGAATATCAAAAATTCTGTGAGAAATATCCATGCCTGGCTTATTAGGGGAGTTAAGGGTAGTTAATTAAAAGAAAAGGCTTATAATGTTGTGAAGAATAGTAGTAAGCCTGAGGATTGGGAGAGTTTTAGAAACCAGAAAAGGGCAACCAAAAATTGATGAAAAGGGAAATAATAGAATCTGAGAGCAAAATAGCCAGGAATATATAAATAGATTATCAGAGCCTTTACAAGTATATAAAAAGGAGGAGTAGCCAGGGGTCGGCAATGTGTCCGTACACAGACACCAGCATCCGTGGCAAAACTTTTGAGGTCCGTGGTAATTTTAAATGTCTTGCTCCAAGCCTTTAAATTTGTGAAGTTTAAAGGCCTGGAGCAAGACATTTATAATTATCAGGAGCGAAAGTAATTACAAAGGATCAGGGCATCGCGCTAGTTCCTATAGCCTGCCAAGGTTTTGTGTCCGGCCCGCCAATCAAAAGCGCGAATGGTTTGCCTGCGGACCTCCATCAAATCGGAGCGCAGGGGAGGTGGGACTTGATGGGAAGAGGGAGCCGTCAATCAGCTATCCCTAGCCGTGTCTGACCTGCGGAATCAACCATGGAGTGTGTTGCTGTGAGTAGAACAGATAGGATAACGCACAGGAAAATAATGATAGAACTGGAAAGGCAAGGCTTCTTTGAGCCAGAGCAAGCTGTTTTTTATAGGCAGACAGTCCACTTTTACACCTCTCCAGAAGCCCTGGTTTCTCTCAGAGTGTGGGGCAGGCGCTGAGTGGCAATGTGCTTCCACTCCTGGTGCATGGGGGGAGTGGAGGGAGAGAGGTGGTTGGGTGCAGAGGGAGAGTGGGGGGAGGGGGAGAGACAGTGTGGGGGAGGGGGAGAGAGAGAGAGAGTGGGGGGAGAGTGGGGGAGGGGGAGAGAAAGCAAGGGGGAGAGAGAGGAGAGAGAGAGAGCAATGGGAGAGAGAGCGAGGGGGGGAGATAGAGGGGGAGGGGGAGAGATGGATGCTGAGGGGAGAGGGATGGAGAGAGAGAAAGAGATCAAGATCACTCCTGACAGATGGACATCTATCTGAATTCTGTGCATCGCTCGTCAAGTGTGTGGGTAGACATTGACTACTTATGCAAGCAAAAACAATGCCAGGTATCTCACTAAATAGGGAGAAATATGTTTTAAATTGGACTGTGTTTTGATAGCATTAGATTGCCAAGATACTTTATATACAGATTAATTGCCCCTATGTCTGTGGCTGAGCCAATAATTTTGTCAAATTGCAGGGCGTGGGTGTAACATGTTGGTGCCTATCCCTGGGAGTAGTTAAAGTAAATGTTGGTCCCTTAGAGGCAAAGATGGGAGCAATTAACTTGGGAATAAAGAAAGGCAGAGACATTGAACAAATATTTCTAAATTCCTTCACAGTTGAAGGCACAAATTGCATACCAGAAATAGAGGGTAACCAAGGGGCCAATAAGACTGAGGAACTTAAAGTAATTAACATCAACAGAAAAATAATTAGAGAAGCTTAAGGGACTAAAAACCAACAAATCCCCAGGACCAGATGGCCTACATCATAGGCTTCTAAAAGAGGTAGCTGCAAAAATAGTCGATGCACTGGATATTGACGTTCCAAAATTCCCTAAGTTCTGGAACGTTCCTAACAGATTGGAAGTTAGCAAATATAACAGCTCTATTCAAGAAAGGGGGGAGAAAGAAAACAGGGAACAAGATGCCAGTTAGCCTGACATCAGTTGGTAGAAAAATTCCGGAATATATTATGAAGGAAGTCGTAACAATGCATTTTTATCAGACAGAGTCAACATAGTTTTACAAAAGGGAAATGGTGTTTGACAAATTTATTCGAGTTTTTGAGGATGCAACTAGTAAGCTAGATAAAGAGGAGCCAGTAGATGTAGTATACTTGGATTTCCAAAAGACATTTGATAAGATGCCATACAAAAGGTTTTCCTTTTCCTTTTCAAAAGGAGCACTGCAAAAAAAGTGGACAGTGAGTGATGGGTTTTCAACAAAGAATGGAATGCAAAGTATTTTTTCAAAAAATAGTTTGAATATTGTTACGACCAGGTGAAAAAGAGGACTAGGTTTCTCTTTCAGCCTTCACCGGTCTTACTGTAACAGGGTTTTATTTTTAAACACACCGTGTTTTGAACTCCCCCTAGGTGAATCCTTTTTCACCACTTTCCAATTATAAGGCAAAGAAATGAGCACAAACAGGCTTTCTTAGGTTTAAAGAAGAAAGATGGAAATTTATTAAAACTTAAACTCTAATTCAGTTGACGCCTACGGATACACGATGCGCCCACTCTAGCAGGCATATGCGATACACAGATGAAAATAGGGACAGAAAAGAGCAGAAGAAAAAATAAAGTGGAAAATTTGAGGCAATCTGTGTGCTTCGAGCTCGCTGTAGAGTCCTTGATTGAAGGTATAGTCTTGCTTTTTGTTGGGGTCCAGTATTCTTCTTAACCTTTGTTCGCTGTAGGAGACTTTTCTGTCTTGGGGTTCGTGTATCTTCAGTGGGCCTTGGAGTTCCATGAGAAAGAGATGAGAGCGGAGAGGAGAGGCTCTTTTCAACCCAGGAGCCAAGAATTTTCTCTAGTTCAAACACTGTCTCTACAATTTAAAACTCCCCAGGTTGGCCAGCAGGGTGATCAAATGACCGACTGGTTTGACCAGGTCTGTTTTGTACATTGTATCGGAGCAGGGGATATCTCCTTTGTTCCAACTGTCTGATAATATGCAAAAATGTCTTTCCAGCCAGGGGCCTGGCAATTCCTTGTAACAGGCCTTCTTTTCTTCCCAGCAACAATTTGAAATTTAATGTCCATGTGGCAAAATTAATGTGCCTCATTTTTGGCAGGTGGGGGCATGCATGACAATATACTTTGGTTATTGCACAGTCAAATGGAGAACTACTGATGGTACAACAAAACTAATTACAAATGTAAATGAGTCATCAATAAATGGGAAACTACCAAACCTTTACGTGGTGCCGTGCACTGAAAAGCATTGGGCATCAAGGTGGCAGATGGAGTATAATGTGGGGAAGTGTGAGGTTATTCACTTTGGTAGTAAGAATAGAAAAGCAGAATATTTTATAAAAGGTGTGAAACTTCTGCAAGTTGATGGTCAGAGAGACTTGGGTGTACTTTTATAAGGAACACAGAAAGTTAGCAAGCAATTATGAAAGCAAATGGCATGTTGGTCTTATTGCAAGGGTATTGGAGTATAAGAATAAAGAACAAAGAACAAAGAAAACAAAGAACAAAGAAAATTACAGCACAGGAACAGGCCCTTCGGCCCTCCAAGCCTGCGCCGATCCAGATCCTCTATCTAAACATGACGCCTATTTTCTAAGGGTCTGTATCTCTTTACTTCCTGCCCATTCATGTATCTGTCTAGATACATCTTAAAAGACGCTATCGTGCCCGCGTCAACCACCTCCGCTGGCAACACGTTCCAGGCACCCACCACCCTCTGCGTAAAGAACTTTCCATGCATATCCCCCCTAAACATTTCCCCTCTCACTTTGAACTCGTGACCCCTAGTAATTGAATCCCCCACTCTGGGAAAAAGCTTCTTGCTATCCACCCCGTCTATACCTCTCATGATTTTGTACACCTCAATCAGGTCCCCCCTCAACCTCCGTCTTTCTAATGAAAATAATCCTAATCTACTCAACCTCTCTTCATAGCTAGCGCCCTCCATACCAGGCAACATCCTGGTGAACCTCCTCTGCACCCTCTCCAAAGCATCCACATCCTTTTGGTAATGTGGCGACCAGAACTGCACGCAGTATTCCAAATGTGGCCGAACCAAAGTCCTATACAACTGCAACATGACCTGCCAACTCTTGTACTCAATACCCCGTCCGATGAAGGAAAGCATGCCGTATGCCTTCTTGACCACTCTATTGACCTGCGTTGCCACCTTCAGGGAACAATGGACCTGAACACCCAAATCTCTCTGTACATCAATTTTCCCCAGGACTTTTCCATTTATTGTATAGTTCACTCTTGAATTGGATCTTCCAAAATGCATCACCTCGCATTTGCCCTGATTGAACTCCATCTGCCATTTCTCTGCCCAACTCTCCAGTCTATCTATATTCTGCTGTATTCTCTGACAGTCCCCTTCACTATCTGCTACTCCACCAATCTTAGTGTCATCTGCAAACTTGCTAATCAGACCATCTATACTTTCCTCCAAATCAATTATGTATATCACAAACAACAGTGGTCCCAGCACGGATCCCTGTGGAACACCACTGGTCACACGTCTCCATTTTGAGAAACTCCCTTCCACTGCTACTCTCTGTCTCCTGTTGCCCAGCCAGTTCTTTATCCATCTAGCTAGTACACCCTAGACCCCATGCGACTTCACTTTCTCCATCAACCTACCATGGGGAACCTTATCAAACGCCTTACTGAAGTCCATGTATATGACATCGACAGCCCTTCCCTCATCAATCAACTTTGTCACTTACTCATAGAATTCTATTAAGTTGGTAAGACATGACCTTCCCTGCACAAAACCATGTTGCCTATCACTGATAAGCCCATTTTCTTCCAAATGGGAATAGATCCTATCCCTCAGTATCTTCTCCAGCAGCTTCCCTACCACTGACGTCAGGCTCACCGGTCTATAATTACCTGGATTATCCCTGCTACCCTTCTTAAACAAGGGGACAACATTAGCAATTCTCCAGTCCTCCGGGACCTCACCCGTGTTTAAGGATGCTGCAAAAATATCTGTTAAGGCCCCAGCTATTTCCTCTCTCGCTCCCCTCAGTAACCTGGGATAGATCCCATCCGGACCTGGGGACTTGTCCACCTTAATGCCTTTTAGAATACCCAACACTTCCTCCATCCTTATGCCGACTTGACCTAGAGTAATCAAACATCTGTCCCTAACCTCAACATCCGTCATGTCCCTCTCCTCGGTGAATACCGATGCAAAGTACTCGTTTAGAATCTCACCCATTTTCTCTGACTCCACGCATAACTTTCCTCCTTTGTCCTTGAGTGGGCCAATCCTTTCTCTAGTTACCCTCTTGCTCCTTATATATGAATAAAAGGCTTTGGGATTTTCCTTAACCCTGTTTGCTAAAGATATTTCATGACCCCTTTCAGCCCTCTTAATTCCTCGTTTCAGATTGGTCCTACATTCCCGATATTCTTTCAAAGCTTCGTCTTTCTTCAGCCTCCTAGACCTTATGTATGCTTCCTTTTTCCTCTTAGCTAGTCTCACAATTTCACCTGTCATCCATGGTTCCCTAATCTTGCCATTTCTATCCCTCATTTTCACAGGAACATGTCTCTCCTGCACGCTTATCAACCTCTCTTTAAAAGCCTCCCACATATCAAATGTGGATTTACCTTCAAACAGCTGCTCCCAATCTATATTCCCCAGCTCCTGCCGAATTTTGGTATAGTTGGCCTTCCCCTAATTTAGCACTCTTCCTTTGGGACCACTCTCGTCTTTGTCCATGAGTATTTTAAAGCTTACGGAATTGTGATCACTATTCCCAAAGTAGTCCCCTACTGAAACTTCAACCACCTGGCCAGGCTCATTCCCCAACACCAGGTCCAGTATGGCCCCTTCCCGAGTTGGACTATTTACATACTGCTCTGGAAAACCCTCCTGGATGCTCCTGACAAATTCTGCTCCATCTAGACCTCTAACACTAAGTGAATCCCAGTCAATGTTGGGAAAATTAAAATCTCCTATTACCACCACCCTGTTGCTCCTACATCTTTCCATAATCTGTTTACATATTTGTACCTCTATCTCACGCTCGCTGTTGGGAGGCCTGTAGTACAGCCCCAACATTGTTACCGCACCCTTCCTATTTCTGAGTTCTGCCCATATTGCCTCACTGCTCGAGTCCTCCATAGTGCCCTCCTTCAGCACAGTTGTGATATCCTCTTTGACCAGTAATGCAACTCCTCCACCCCTTTTACCTCCCTCTCTATCCCGCCTGAAGCATCGATATCCTGGGATATTTAGTTGCCAATCATGCCCTTCCCTCAACCAAGTCTCAGTAATAGCAATAACATCATACTCCCAGGTACTAATCCAAACCCTAAGTTCATCTGCCTTACCTACTACACTTCTTGCATTAAAACAAATGCACCTCAGACCACCACTCCCTTTGCGTTCATCATCTGCTCCCTGCCTACTCTTCCCCTTAGTCACGCTGACGTCATTATCTAGTTCCTTGCAGGCTTTCGTTACTACCTCCTTACTGAAGAAGCCTTGCTACAATTGTATAGGGCTTTGATGAGACAATACCTGGAATATTGTGTGCAGTTTTGGTCTCCATATCTAAGGAAGGATATAAAGATATACATGCCTTGGAGGTGGTACAGTGAAGGCTCACCAGATTGGTTCCTGGGATGAGAGGGTTGTCCTATGATGAGAGGCTGAGTAATTTGGGTCTATACTCTCTGATGTTTAGAAGAATGAGAAGTGATCTCATTGAAACATACAAAATTTTGAAGGGCAGAGTAGACACTGAGAGGTTATTTCCCCTGGCTGGGAAATCTAGAATACAGGGGCACAGCCTCAGGTTAATGGGTCGATCATTTAGGACTAAGATGAGGAGAAATTTCATCACTCAGAGGGTTGTGAATTTTTGGGATTCTCTATCCCAGAGGGTTGTGGATGCTCCTTCATTGAGTATATGCAAGGCTGGGTTAAATAGAGTTTTGATCTCTCAGGGAATCAAAGAATTTGGGGAGAGGGTGGGAAAGTGGAGTTGAGGTAGAAGATCAGCCATGATCATTATCAATGGTGAAGCAGGCTCGAGGGCCCATTTAGTCTAATCCTGCTCCAATTTCTTATGTTCTTATGATCCCTGGGCCCATTTTCAGGTGCTCTCGAATTTAGCCCCTGAAATATTTTCGTACAACATAGAACATAGAAAAATACAGCACAGAACAGGCCCTTCGGCCCACGATGTTGTGCCGATCCTTTGTCCTCTGTCAAGGACAATTTAATCTATACCCCATCATTCTCCTTTATCCATATACCTATCCAAAAGCCTTTTGAAAGTCCCTAAAGTTTCTGACTCAACAACTTCCCCGGGCAAGGCATTCCATGCCTCGACCACTCTCTGGGTAAAGAACCTTCCCCTGACATCCCCCTTATATCTCCCACCCTTCACCTTAAATTTATGACCCCTTGTAACGCTTTGCTCCACCCGGGGAAAAAGTTTCTGACTGTCTACCCTATCTATTCCCCTGATCATCTTATAAACCTCTATCATGTCACCCCTCATCCTTCTCCTTTCTAATGAGAAGAGGCCTAGAATGTTCAGCCTTTCCTCGTAAGACTTATTCTCCATTCCAGGCAACATCCTGGTAAATCTCCTCTGCACCCTCTCCAAGGCTTCCACATCCTTCCTAAAATGAGGCGACCAGAACTGCACACAGTACTCCAAATGAGGCCTTACCAAGGTCCTGTACAGCTGCATCATCACCTCACGGCTCTTAAATTCAATCCCTCTGCTAATGAACGCTAACACCCCATATGCCTTCTTCACAGCCCTATCCACTTGAGTTGCAACTTTCAATGATCTATGCACATAGACCCCAAGGTCTCTCTGCTCCTCCACATGCCCAAGAACCCTACCGTTAACCCAGTATTTTGCATTCATGTTTGTCCTTCCAAAATGGACGACCTCACACTTTTCAGGGTTAAACTCCATCTGCCACTTTTCAGCCCAGCACTGCAACCTATCCAAGTCCCTTTGCAGACGACAATAGCCCTCCTCGGTATCCACAACTCCACCAACCTTTGTATCATCTGCAAATTTACTGACCCACCCTTCGACTTCCTCATCCAAGTCGTTAATAAAAATCACAAACAGGAGAGGACCCAGAACTGATCCCTGCGGCACGCCACTGGTAACTGGGCTCCAGGCTGAGTATTTACCATCTAAGACCACTCTCTGCCTTCTATCAGTTAGCCAATTCTTAATCCAATTGGCCACATTCCCCACTATCCCATGCCTCCTGACTTTCTCCATAAGTCTACCATGGGGGACCTTATCAAATGCCTTACTAAAATCCATGTACACCACATCCACTGGTTTACCCTCATCCACTTGCTTGGTCACCTGCTCAAAGAATTCAATCAGGCTTGTGAGGCAAGACCTACCCCTCACAAAACCGTGCTGACTGTCCCGAATCAAGCAGTGTCTTTCCAGATGCTCAGAAATCCTATCCCTCAGCACCTTTTCCATCAACTTGCCTACCACTGAAGTAAGACTAACTGGCCTGTAATTCCCAGGGTTGTTCCTATTCCCTTTCTTGAACAGGGGCACAACATTTGCCACCCTCCAATCACCATAGAAAACAAGACCATAGAAAACTTGTGGTGTACGTATTGTTAACAAACAGCTGTACATTCTAATATGGCTGCTGAATTCTCAATCTTTGCTTGGCAAAGCTATTTCAGATCTCAGGCTTTGTTTCAATCCCTTGCAGCCTCAACTGCTTTGCAGGCTTTACATGTGCTCTCAGCCCAGGGTCCACATCACACCTCCACATTATGATTGATCAAATTATGTCACATGACTTCATAATGAAAACTATAGCAACCCAAAATTAAGTGGGGTTTCACAAACAGGTGAATCTGCTGATGATGAAAACCTGTGTGGAAGTGAGGAGAAAGTTTATATGAAACTTCGCTCTTGAAAGTCATCAGAATCTCTGTTGACCTATTGAAAAAGTTTGTTTAGCATGCAGTTCTTGAAATTCATCAGAAGATATATATCTCAGCACTGCACTCAAAACTCTTAGCACAGCATCAAGATTTCAAACTGTGAGTAAACATAAAATAAAAAATCCTTCATTGATAATTAATCAAAGCATTCATAATGGTTTCATAAATTGTTCTTCAGACTGAACAGTTGTATTCTGAGCTTACAGTAATAAAACTGAGCAGAGACACTTTATACAGAAACATAGAAAGATTTATGGTACTGAAGGAGACTAGGTGGGAATGTAAGTTGTGAAGAGGATGCAAAGAGGCGTCAAGGAGATTTAGATAGGCTAAGTGAGTGAGTGAGAACATGGCAGATGGAATATAATGTGGAAAAATTTGAAGCTATCCATTTTGGCAGGAAAAACAGAAATGCAGAGTATTTCATAAATGGTGAGAGATTGGAAAGTGTTGATAACCAAAGGGTGTCCTTGTTCATAAGTCAATGAAAGCTAACATGCAGGTGCAGCAAGCAATTAGGAAGGCAAATGGTACGTTGGCCTTTATTCCAGGAGGATTTGAGTACAGGAGTTAAGAAGTCTTGCTGCAATTGTACAGAGCCTTGGTGAGGCTGCACTGGAATATTGTGCACAGTTTTGGTCTCCTTACCTAAGGAAGGATAAACTTGCCATAGAGGGAGTGCAACGAAGTTTCACCAGACTGATCACTGGGATGGCAGGATTGTCCTATGAGGAGAGATTGAGGAGACTGGGCCAATATTCTGTAGAGTTTAGAAGAATGAGAGGTGATCTCAATGAGGCATACAAAATGTTTACAGGGCTCGAACAGTAGATGCAGGAAGGATGTTTGCCCTGGCTGCGGGAGTTGGGGGTCTGTGGTCTAGAACCAGGGGACATAGTCTCAGAATAAGAGGTAGGCAATTTACAACTGAGATGAGGAGGAATATCTTCATTCAGAGGGTGGTGAATCTTTATAATTCTCTACCCCAGAGGGCTGTGGTGGCTCATTGAGTATATTCAAGACAGCGATCGATAGATTTTTAGATATTAAAGATATCAAGGGATATGGGAATATTGCATGAAAATGGCGTTGAGGTAGAAGATCAGCCATGATCTTGTTGAATGGCGGAGCAGGCTCGAGGAGCTGAATGGCCTACTCCTTTTCTTATTTCCTATGCTCCTATATCGTGTACCTAAAGCCTATCGACAGAAATTCAGATACACTAGGAAAAGACCTGCCCAGGCTTACATTGAATTTGAAAGAATTAAACATATGGCTTTTGATCACTGGATACGATTTCTCGAGCTAGAACACCTATATGATAATTTGAGAGAAGCTATGTTGCTGGAAGAATTTAAAAGTAGCATTCCAGTTAATATAAGGAGTCATATTGAAGAACAAACAGTTACCAAGGTGAGAGCAGCAGCAGTAATGGCCAACGACTATGAGCTAATACACAAACCTCGAACTCAGAATAAATTTTTAACAGGCTAGGGAGAGATAGGAAGGATGCAGATGACGTAGAAATGGGCTCAAGAGAAAAGGAGAGTAGGGAAGGAAGACCAAATCAGTCTCCAACTTTTAAAAGAAGGAACCTAGATGATAAATCAGCAGAGACACTCCCGATGTGTTTCCAGAATGGAAAATCTGGGCATATTAAGGCAGATTGTTGGTATTCTAAAAAAACCAACAGCTGCAGTCAAGCCAGTGTCCATAGCTATGAGGTAGTGAGCATGTGCTCCAGTATAACCCAGGAACAGAATATCTACAGAAACATTTTGCAAAAAGGACAAATGACTCCTTTTGTATCCTAAGCACCAGGCCAACAGATAATCACTACTTGCTTCAAAGGTTACAGAAATGCCACCCAAAAGCAGAACAAATACCACGAAATTGGTAAAAGGGCTTACTGGCAAATGCTTGAAGATTCCCTTCGTTAAAGTTTACTTGCAGAGTGAGTTGGTCACTGGAATAGTGACGGTTGGGGTCATTTGAGATTAGTAATGCCGGGGTCAACCTTTTGCTGGGCAATGACTTGGCAGGAAGTACAGTATTATATTCAGATGGTAGAGAGCAGTCCACAGAGACTAGAGACACTGAGGGAAACAAACAAAATTCTGTACAGCTGCAGAAGGCTGAGAAAGTCCCAAAAGTCCCACAGGAGCAATAGGGCCTGTAAAGATTAAAGAGGATAAAGGAAAGCCAGTAGAATTTAAAGAGGCCAAGCTAGAGCTGTGGAATTTAAAGGAGCTGAGATAAAAGCAGCAGAGGTTGAAGGCAGTGCACCAGAGGTGTGGTTTGCAGCAAACTTCTTTACAGATTTAAATTGGGACAAGGAAATTTCCCAAAAAGACAAGAGAAGAGTGAGGTAGATGCCTCAACTAGCTGATATGCCACAGAGAAGTGCAGCGGAAGCTGGACAGCCACCTGGAAGCAGCTGTGTCCCAAAGGACATAGGGCAGATTAGGGGAAAAAATCTCCAAAGTAAAGATAAAGGGAAGGTAAAATGCTTTAAGGTAATCAACACTTGTTAAAGCCACAAGTAAACTAAAAGTGATGTCAGTGTGGATGTGCCCACTGAGGAATCAAATGGTCAGGTTCTAAGTCCAGAGCTAACGGAACTCAACCAAACAGATTCAGAACTCACTAAGGAGAAAATGCAGGAGCAGAAACCAGACGACTCGCGGGGGCTAAAAAACAATTTATCACTCGCTGTCACCCTAGAGATAAGAACTATTAAATCAATTGTGTTGTGGAAGCAGCAGTTAAAGGGTTACAGACAGTGCAATTTGTAAACAACCAGGAACAATGCAGTAATGGAAATTTGCATATTACAAGCCTTGGAACAGAAAAGGTATCTCTCCAGCCATCTCACAAAGTAGTACAAACAGATACTAGAGAAATCCAACCTCCATTCGACACCACAGAGCTGGGATTTAGAAGTGGGAAATGGATAAAAAAACACCAAACTTCCTAAACAGAAGCTTTCCTGCAGAAAAACTTCAAGGCTCAAAAGGGAAGTTCAATTATAATTGTGCTTCATCCAAAGAAAGGATGATATAAAACTCAAACTTGAACAAGAAATAGCTGTTACAGACAATGCCAGGCTGTAGCAGTTGTAATATTGAGGTGTGGGTGTCATGTGTGCAGTGGTGTGGCCCTATATCTTCCTGCTTTCTTTCTTCCTTTCTTTCTTTTTAAACCAAAAAATCAAATAACATAAAATTGAAATCCAAGGAATTTCATTTTTTTCCCTTTTGGGGGAGGAGTCACATTCATGAGAAGTGTGGTGATGAACATATAGAACCCTAACTGAAGAGTTACAAAAATTGACTTTTCCTTTAAAACAGTGGACAATGTGCTGCAAAATGGCCACTGAAGATCAGACGACCTGGCCCCCCTGTATATTCAAACTGTCTTACTGTCTGTTAAGGACAAAAGGATACATTCCAAGCTAAGAGGTGTCAGCTATACCCATCCTGAACTCATCAAGAGACCTTTCCGAATTGAATGGGTTCCTCTGAAACAAAAAAGGTGTGACAGGTGTGAATCTGTTAATTGTGTATCAATTGTTTAATTATATGCAGGTGGAGAGTGTTAATTGGGGTCTTACTTGAGCACTTATAAGCAGACACTTACTGAGACTGGTGGAGGGTTTCAGTAAGGAGTTACAGGTTTGTAATCCTTTTATTCTGCACAATAAATGTGAAACTGAGTAAAGATAGGCTCCAGCACTATCCTTCTACAACAAGCTTTCTGGAATTTAACATGGTACCAGAGGATGGTTATCTAAAGCTGAAGATTGCTAACTAGGATTATTTTGTATATAGAAAACTAAAATCTCACTGACTATTGTGGAAAATATGGCAGAAAGCAAGTGTAAATTGTCAGGGTATGATTACCCTCTGATGGTCTCTGAGTCTGAACCTTATGACAAGTTGAGGAATGAAATGGATATGTGGACATGGGTTACATCCCTACCAAAGAGGAAACAGGGTGTGGCCTTGGTGTTGTCACTTTCTACCAAAGGTAAAATCAGAAGTAAAGTTCTTTTGTGAAACTAGATGCTTGTCAATTGGATACTGATGAAAGTTTGGATCTTCTATTGGAATTCTTGAATGAAATTTACAAAAATGATGACTTATTGAATGTATATGAGGAATGGTCAGACTTTAATAGATTTTGGAAAACAGGTGATTATTCAATGGAGGAATTAACTTTAACAGGCTGTATAGGACATTGAGGAAATTCAATTTGGACATCCCTGGTTCAGTGCTAGCATTTAAATTGCTAAATTGTGATAGGCTATCACATATGGGCAGGCTCTCAGTTCTTAATGAGATCTCTGAGAAAATTCAGAGCTCTGAGGCATTGCATAAGGCCATCTGAGGTGGAATTTAATTCAGGAGATTTGGTGTATTATAAAAGAGAGGGTCATAGGGAATGGAATGGCCCTCACAAGGTGATTGGTCCTGATGGTAAACAGTAATTATTAAGCATGGAAATCAAACGGAGGTTCATTCCTTGCAATTGATCAGGGTTGATTACAAAATCTCAGAATCTGAGCAGCTGATAAAGGGAAATGATGCACCTTGTCCCTCAAATGATGTGTTTTGTGAAAAAGGTCCTGAGGAACAGCATGAGGTAGATAAAGGGTTGGATAGTATTGTGAGTAATCGTGATGCTCAAAGTTATTGTATCCAAAGGACTATTGTCCTGAGTAGGTACTCTAGTAACATATATTCCAGAGTGTCTTATAAATGGAGCGATAACAATTGTGGGATGTGCAGGAAAATCTACAGGCAAGTTTAAATATTGGTTAAATGTTCAAGATGGCCAAGAAGCAAGGTCCATGGACTGGCAGAATGGGGTGAAAGAATGGAGGGTAAGAAAGCACAGTGCATGTTCTAATAGTGGGTCTGGAAGTGACTCTTGCATCAGGAAACATTCCCGTACTGGAGAAAGAGCTTCTGATAATGTGCGAGGGAGATCTTTATAGCAGTAGTCCTGAAAGACATCACAATCCTAATAGAGGCTGTAGTTTAAACAGATTCCACAATGAAACAAAGGCTAGAGAGCAGTCTTGGAATAGAACTAGAAGCAGAAGCCCTCATGACTCTGAAGTTTTAGTGGCTGCCAATAAACTTGAGGTTAACCTCAATAAGAGAAGCAAAACATCAGGAATTGGAATTGGAGAGAATTTGGTGTTAATTCTGAGCTACCAGGCAGGGAATAGCCAGCCTCATCACATAGATGGATTTGTACTGAAAGAGTCCTTCCCGATGGAACATAAGGCTAAAGCAAGACTAGCTGTGAGGGGTTTTGAAGAGTGACTGGGTGATACCGATGTTCGAGTGGACTCTCCCACAGTTGGAAAAGTAACCTTGAAAATCTTTTTACCTCTTTAGGCCACATATTCATGGGAGTGTAGATCCATTGACATAAAAGCCGCATTTCTGCAGGGTGATACTTTTCAGAGAGAAGTGTTTCTGAAACCACCTAAAGAGGCAGCAGATACAGAAGGAAAACAATGGCAACTGAATAAATGCATTTATGGCCTTAATGATGTTTCCAGGGTATGGTATTTCTCCGAGATCTGTTTTGTTGAAAATTGGTTGTGTCCCGCAATGTTTTATTGGTATCCATAAAGGGAAACTTTCAGGCATCTTCATGATGCATGTTCATTTCTTATGGGGTGGTACTGTGGATTTTGAGAAATATTTTATTAAGATTAGGGTAGAATTTGAGATTGGGAGTCAGGCTTGTGAGGCCTTTAAATATATTGGTTTAGATTGGTGTTCCCCAACCTTTTCGGGCAGAGGGCCACATTACCATTTTTGCTCAGCCCAGAGGGCCGGTGAGCAAATTTCAAAAGATAAAGATAAATTTATCTTTCTAATAAAAAACCAACAACAAATGTGCAATTTTGTGAAGAAGCTTTAAATGAGAAGACTAATTTATTGACTTACTTTCTGATCACTATATTGAAAACTGATTTAATGACATAGCTGGCATTGTTTTCCCTTGAATAATCACTGCCCGCACACTTGATGTAGTGATGCAGATTATTCTGGATAGCTACCCATCTGTCAGGAGTGATCCTGATCTGTGTCGCTCTCGCTCTCGGCTACATGGGCAGCCGCAGCTACATGAGCTGAATAACTCACCAGTGTTCCACGTTTCGGATCTACATTTATGTTATGCACTGGTCACAGGTGTACCCACAGACCCTAGAGATCCTAAGTTCCATGATTTTGGTGTCATGCATTCTGAATAAAGGGGAAAAAAGGCATATTAAAACTAACATATTAACAATGTGCTGATCTGAATTACAGGTTTGCACCCACAAACAAACCTAATCTCTGCACATGATCTCTAATTTTCACACTCCTGTTTACAGGAGATTCAGAAGAGCAAGTTTACTCTGACAGATTGGGCTAGATTTTAAGAAGACCTCGATGTCATGATCCATAGCCAGCTGAGGGGGCTGTGGTAAAAGCTGAAGATGGCTCCAGAAGAGTCCCACCACGGACCTCGATGCCAAGAGGGCCCGATCCTTGTGGCCAGGCCTGGTGGGGGCCCCCCGCCGCTTGGCGACAGGACCCAGATTTAAATATTTAAATTGCCACTTGCTTTGCATTAATATGCACGAAGCTGCAATTCAGCCAGCAAGTCACAATCTTCCGGACGTGCGGCACTCTTGTGCCTTCAATTTCACGTCCAAGAAAAGTTAGCAGCAGCAAGGTGTCAGTCCTCAGAGCCTGTGAAGGTGGCTGTAATGAATGGGGTCTCAACTCTACATTCATGAAGGAACCCCATACCCTTCTTCTGTAAAGGGGGCCATTCTGCGCCCATGACTATTTTGGGGGGTGAGGGAGCAATGGCAGTCCATGACTCCGTTATGTCCTTTATGTGGAGTGGGGGCCCTGAATGGAAGCAGATTTAAGGTCATCTTGCCGGTGATCCAATCCAGGCAATGGCAATAATATGACTGGTCAAGCTGCCCCATTCTTATTTAAAGCTAAGACGGGCAATATCATGCCACACCGTATAGGTGATGCTGGAATGCAGCTGCAGCACCAATTCACCTCACTCTCTGCCCTGATAGTTCCTTCAGTAGGTCAGTGGCATCTGATTTCACCTCCAGCATACAGATGTGGCTGGTCCACCCTGTTTGTGTTGATGATGCTGCTTTAACATCTCACACTGAAGAGTGCCTGCAGAGTCTCATCGACAGGTTTGCGGCTGCCTGCAATGAATTTGGCCTAAACAACAGCCTCAAGAAAACGAACATCATGGGGCAGGACGTCAGAAATGCTCCATCCATCAATATTGGCGACCACGCTCTGGAAGTGGTTCAAGAGTTCACCTACCTAGGCTCAACTATCACCAGTAACCTGTCTCTAGATGCAGAAATCAACAAGCGCATGGGAAAGGCTTCCACTGCTATGTCCAGACTGGCCAAGAGAGTGTGGGAAAATGGCGCACTGACACGGAACACAAAAGTCCGAGTGTATCAGGCCTGTGTCCTCAGTACCTTGCTCTATGGCAGCGAGGCCTGGACAAAGTATGTCAGCCAAGAGCGACATCTCAATTCATTCCATCTTCGCTGCCTCCGGAGAATACTTGGCATCAGGTGGCAGGACCGTATCTCCAACACAGAAGTCCTTGAGGCGGCCAACATCCCCAGCTTATACACACTACTGAGTCCGCGGCGCTTGAGATGGCTTGGCCATGTGAGCCGCATGGAAGATGGCAGGATCCCCAAAGACACATTGTACAGCAAGCTCGCCACTGGTATCAGACCCACCGGCCGACCATGTCTCCGCTTTAAAGACGTCTGCAAACGCGACATGAAATCCTGTGACATTGATCACAAGTCGTGGGAGTCAGTTGCCAGCATTCGCCAGAGCTGGCGGGCAGCCATAAAGACGGGGCTAAAGTGTGGCGAGTCGAAGAGACTTAGCAGTTGGCAGGAAAAAAGACAGAGGCGCAAGGGGAGAGCCAACTGTGTAACAGCCCCGACAATCAAATTTTTCTGCAGCACCTGTGGAAGAGCCTGTCACTCTAGAATTGGCCTTTATAGCCACTCCAGGCGCTGCTTCACAAACCACTGACCACCTCCAGGCGCTTACCCATTGTCTCTCGAGATAAGGAGACCAAAGAAGACATGCCGTGAGGAGCCATATTCGCTGAGGTGGAACCAAGAGGCAGGTGCAGGCCAAATGGTAGCTCATGGACACGAGCACCAGCAGCTAACAAGGTGCATTTGAGGCCAGAGCAGACAGCAGGTCTATAGGCCCCACATGACTTACCTGCAGATGTCAGAGCACCAGTGTCAGACGACTGCAGATGTCCAGACAGGCGGTGACACATCTCCATGCACTGATAAATGACCTGTATCCAATGGGCTTTGGTGGACACCCTATGCCTGTGGCCCTCAAAGTGACAGCGGCTCTAAACTTCTACTCTTGCATCATTCCAAGGATCCACTGGTGACCTGTGTGGGGTTTCACAGTCAGCAGTGCACCGCTGTATCAGGAAGGTCACCAATACCTTTGTACAGGAAGGCCGGCGACTATGTTTATTTCAGGATGGACCCTGAGAGTCATCAGCAGAAGGCCCTCTGATTTGGGACCAATGCGAGATTCCCACAGATGCAAGGCATCATCGACTGCACGTATGTGGCCATCAAGGCTCCAGCCGGACAACCAGCTGCATTCCTGAATAGAAAGGGCTCCTACTCAATCAATGTGCAGCTAGTATGTGACCACAGGAAGCGCTTCATGCAAGTGTGTGCCCGCTTTCCAGGCAGCTGCCACGATTCATTCATCCTGTGCCAGTCGCAGGTGCCACTGCTCCTCACTGCACCAGCTCAGATCCAGGGGTGGATTCTTGGGGACAATGGCTACCCCTTGCTGACATGGCTTCTGACACCGGTGAGAAACTCCACCAGTGATGCAGAGGAGAGATACAATGCCTGCCATGGCTCAACACGAGCTACCATTGAGCAGGCCATCGGCATACTGAAGATGCACTTCCACTACCTGGATAGATAAAGATGGCCCTACAGTATGCACCATAAAGGGTTGCGTGTATAATTGCTGTAGGCTGTGCTTTGCACAACTTTGCAATACAGAGGGGGGAGGTCTTGCAGGATGATGAGATGGGAGCAGGAGACAGCCTCGGACGATGAGGACACAGGAGTAGCAGCAGCATACATGCATGGAAGGACGGAGAGCATCGATGCAGCGAGTAAGGGATGCACGACAACACCTTATTGCTGAGCGCTTCCACAATCTCTGAAGTGCACTATATGCTCCCCATGTCACACACCACTGTGCTTCATCTGGTAGGCAGTCTTCTGCATCTGTCTCCACCATTACTGGCAGCAGCTAATTGAGCCATTGCCCATGTGACTGCATCCGTGCCGTGCCACATCACACATACCGGCCTGGGCAATGATCTATACATTGGCAGTTCTGTCTGGTCAATGAAGTAACGGGAGGACACATAATCTTTTCAAGACTCACTGAAATTCCCCTTTAAGAAGCTAGACTTAGAAATTTCACAGTTTTTCAAGGTCCCTGTTACAATAAAATGTGAACCAGAAACACCTTTTAAGTTGGGAAATCCATTTCAATGTTTCTGTTGCCAGGGACTTGGAGGAAAGGCATACATTGAAATATCCTGTGTGACATCAGTAAAGGGCAGCCATAAATTTAATTGATGGTGTTGGTAAATATAGGCAGATTGACTCAAAAGAGAGTTCAACCTACCATAAAAACACAAATATAGATAACAAAACAATAAATGGAATAGTACTTACAGGAACAAGAGGTCAAGTAAACACAATTATAAACATTTTGACCAGATAAATGCTCACAACTTCAAGAGCAGGAGAATTCCAGCAAAACATTAAGTGGAGATATTAGTTAATACTACCAAATATGGATTTCAAGACCAGGAAAAAAACACAGAAAGGTAACACCTCTATGCTAAAAAGTCAGATGATACCTTAGAAACAGTATAAACATGAGCGGTTTTGAGGCAAAAATTGGAAGTGTTGAATTCCTCCAATACTTCTCACCCTATGGCTTACTCAGAGAATTTAAGGTGAAAGTTTGTTTTAAATTTTGATGGGTATTCTGATATTTTGCTGTATCATTAGCAAGGTCTGGTTTGAACTTAATTAAAGAAGATTCATAGGGATGTACGCCTGATTTGGTTTAGTCCCCATAAGGGGTTAAAGTCATAAATCATTTCAAAGGACTGTCCTCAGATGTCATGGCTGCTGGAGCTGGACTCACCAGCGGAAAGGCTGAGATGTCAGTGTCCACAATGGAATCACCCTGAGAGAGGGACCCCAGATCTGGAGCGCTGGCTCATCTCTTCCTTCTCAAGGCTCTTTGGAACCTCGTTGCTCTCCTAAGATGGATCAGTAGCAGAGACACTCTCCAGGCCCCTGGTCCTTCTCTCACCTTTCCATTGCTGCGTCCAGTTCATAGCTGAGGTGAGTGTTTGCAGGTCTCTCCCTGCAACGCCTGCATGCCCTGTGCTGTCAACATCAAAGGATCATCATCAGCCTGGGCTTCAGTATGGGCCTGGCCAGCCACAGTCCTCTGACTGCCAGAGGCGTTGCCTTTCTCAGCCTCAGCCAGCTGTTCGGGTGTGTGTGTGGTGCTCTCACCAGCTTGTGACTCAGCCTCTAAAGCTGAATGAATTTCCACCAAGGCATCTGCGCTGGTGGAAGGTGCGGGTGTGTCATGGGACACAGCGTCCCATAAGGTTGTCTATTCCTCAGAGATGCTGGAACTCTCCAGGGCCTCCAGTGCCGACTCTGAGCATCGCCCTGCAAGATACAATGTGAAGAGCAGAGTTTTAGGTTTAATGGTGTACATGTCATGAATATGACAGCATTGTGTCCAAAAATGAAATGTTATGAGTAATCAGGTGATAAGGAAGGCAAATGGAATTTTGGCATTTATTGCTAAAGGAATAGAGTATAAAAGTAGGGAATTGTTGTTGCAACTGTAGAAGGCATTAGTGAGACTGCACCTGGAGTATTGCATACAGTTTTGATCCCATTACTTGAGAATGGATGTAGTTGCTTTGGAGGCAGTTCAGAGAAGGTTCATTAGATTGATTCCAGAGATGGGGGAGGGGTTTGTCTTATGAAGTGAGATTGAGCAGTTTAGGACTTTACTGTCTGGAGTTTAGAAGAATGAGAGGAGATCTAATTGAGGTATATAAGATGATTAAGGGGATTGACAAAGTAGACATAGAGAGGATGTTTCTTTTTAAAGAGATACAGCCCTTTGGCCCACCGAGTCTGTGCAGACCATCAACCACCCATTTATACTAATCCTATATTCCCTACCACATCCCCACAATTCTCCTACCTACACTAGGGGAAATTTACAATGGCCAATTTACCTATCAACCTGCAAGTCTTTGGCCGAGGGAGGAAACCAGAGCACCCGGCAGAAACCCATAGGGAGAACTTGCAAACTCCACACAGGCAGTACCCAGAATCGAACCTGGGTCGCTGGAGCTGTGAGGCTGCGTTGCTAGCTACTGCGCCACTGTGCCGCCTGTGTGTGGGGCAATCTAGAATGAGAGGTCATCGTTTTAGGATAAGGGGTAGCAGATTTAAAACAGATGAGGAGAAATTACTTCTCTCAAAGAGTTGTGAATCTGTGGAATTCACTATCCCAGAGTGCGGTGGATGCTGCGACATTGACTAAATTTAAGGAGGAGATGGACAGATTTTTAAGTAGTAAAGGGTTATGGAGAATGGGCAGGAAAGTGGAGTTGAAGCCGAGATGATATCGGCCATGATCGTATTGAATGGCGGAGCAGGCTCGATGGGCTGAATTGCCTACTCCTGCTCCTAGTTCTTATGTTCTTATGTTCTAATCATTGCTTGTCAAAGAGCTGTACGCTTGCCTGGGACCCCAATCTCTATGTCTGAAACAGCACGTCCTCTCTGGCTGCCACCTAGTTCGAGGGTCTCCTCCTCAGCCTGTGATGTCTGGCACCCCTCCACCGGTTCTGGAGGACTCCCTCGCATTGTGGGCCCTCCCCTCCTGGAAGAGCAAGGATGCAGATGTTGAACATTGCCTACATGACACATGTCACAATAGGGGTGCTAAAACAAAAGGTGGGGAAAGTCCAGTTTCTGTAATAAGGACTCGGCCTGTCATGTAGGTGCCAAGCGCTGTGTAAACAAAAGTGAGTTCTCTCACACATGCAGCCACATCATTGCTCTCAGCCTAGCCTCCCTGTCTTTAACATGGCAATGGCACCAATGTACCTCTGTGTGGGGACACCCAGGTCAAACGGAACCATAGAACTAATTGCCGCTTACCTTTTCCGAGCATATGAGATCGTTCATCCTCTTGCGCCACTGGACCCAGTCTCGGCGGGTGACCCCGTGGCAGCTTATCTCCTCTGCAATCTCCGTCCAGGCTTGCTTGGTCAGGTAAGAGTTGGGGGGCCATTTGGTGGAAGTGATCATAATTCAGTTAGATTTAGGGTAGTTATAGAAAAGTACAAAGACAGACCAGGAGTAAAAGTTTTCAATTGGGGAATGGCTAATTTTACTAAGTTGAGGTTTGATTTAGCTAAAGTAGACTGGAACAGCTACTTGAAGGTAAATCAGTGTCAGATCAGTGGGAGGCATTCAAGGAAGAGATAGCTAGGATTCTGAGCAAGTAGGTTTCCTTAAAGAAAAGGGAGTAACTAACAAATCCAGAGCCCCCTGGATGTCAAGGGGCTTAAAGGAGAGGATAAAGAGAAAAAGGAAAACGTGACAGATAGCGAGAACTCAATACTACAGAAAACACAGGAGTATAAAATGTGTAGGAGTGAAATTAAAAAGGAAATTACGAAAGCAAAAAGAGGGCAGGAAAAGAATATTGGCAAGTAAGATCAAGGAGATTTTTATAAATACATAAAGAGCAAGAGGATAAATGAAAGAGTAGGGCTGATTACAGACCATAAAGATAACCTGTGCATGGAGGCGGAGGACATTAGTATTGTTCTTAATGAATACTTTGCATCCATTTTCACAAAAGAAAGGGATGATACAGGTATTGCAATGGGGGAGGAGGAGTGTGAAATATTAACATAGTGAGAGAAGTTTGACATCTTTGAAGGTGGATAAATCCCCAGGCCTGGATGAAATGTATCCAAGGCTGTTAAAGGAAGCAAGAGGAGAAATAATGGCAGCTCTGACCGTCATCTTCCAATCCTCAAGCTACAGATGTGGTGTTAGAGGACTGGAGGACAGCTAACGTTGTACCATTGTTTAAAAAAGGAGAAAGGAATAGACTAAGTAATTACAGACCAGTCCTAACCATAGTGTTGGGAAAATTATTGGAAAAAACTCTGAGACAGGATAAATCTTCATTTAGAACAGATTAATCAAACTTAGTCAGCACGGATTTGTTAAGGGAAGGTTATGTCTGACTAACATGATTGAATTTTTCGAGGAGATAACAAAGAGGGTCGATGAGGGTGTAGTGCATTTGATGTAGTCTACATGGATTTTAGCAAGGCTTTTGATATGGTCTCACATGGCGGACTGGTCACGAAAGTAAAAGTCCATAGGATCCAAGGCAAAGTGGCAAGTTGGATCCAAAATTGGCTCAGAGGCAGGAAGCAAAGGATAATGGTCGATGGATGTTTTGTGACCAGAAGGATGTTTCCAGTGGTGTTCCACATGGCTCAGTATTAGGTACCTTGCTTTTTGTGGTTTATATCCTGAATACAAAGTGTTCAAGAAAGATAAGGAAGATAAGAAAGGGGGAGGGGTAGCAGTAGTAATTAAGGAGAACATTATAGTGCTGGAGAGAGAGGATGTCCTAGAGGAGTCAAGGACAGAATCTGTTTGGTTAGAGCTAAGAAACAATAGCTATGCAACTACTTTGCTGGGTGTATTCTATAGGCCACCAACTAGTGGGGAAGACATAGAGGAACAAATTTGCAAGGAAATTGAGAGCTGCAGGAATTATAGACAGGTTATAATGGGAAACTTTAATTATCCAAATGTAGACTGAGATAGTAATAGTGTAAAGGGCAGAGGGACAAAAGTTTCTAGTGTATGTTCAGGAGAATTTTCTACATCATTATGTTTTCAGTTCAATGAGGAAGGATGCATTTCTGGATCTGGTTCTAGGGAATGAGGTGGGTGAAGTGAATCAAGTGTCAGTTGGGGAACATTTAGGGGTCACTGAAAATAGTATCATAAGGTTTAGGTTAGCTGTGGAAAAGGACGAGGAGCAAAATCAAAGTAAAAATAATTGAGGGAGGGCCAACTTCGATGGGATGAGAATGGATCTGGCCCAAGTAAATTTGGAATCAAAGATTGGCAGGCAAAACTGTAATGGAAAAATGGCTTGATAAGGAGATAGTTTTGATAAGTCACGATCTCAATGATTTGGATTTGAATGTAAGGGGTATGATTGAGAAGTTTGCCGACTACACAAGAATTGGCTATGTAGTTGATAACGAAGAAGAAAGCTGTAGACTGCAGGAAGATATTATTGGTCTAGTCAGGGGGGCTGAACAGTGGCAAATGTAGAAGTGTGAGATAATGCATTTGGGGAAGGCTAACAAAGCAAGAGAATATGTAATAAATGGTAAGAGACTGATAAGTGCAGTAGAACGTTTGTGTCCATACCTGAAGGTGGCTGGACAGGTAGATAAGGTGGTCAAGAAGGCATATGGGATACTTGACTTTATTAGCTGAGGCATAGAATATAAGAGCAGGGAGGTTATGCTGGAACTGTATAATACACTAATTAGGCCACAGCTGGAGTATTGCATGTAGTTCTGGTCACCGCACTATAGGAAAGTTGTGATTGTGCTAGAGAAGGTACAGAGGAGATTTACGAGAATGTTGCCTGGACTGGAGAATTTTCATTGTGAGGAAACATTAGATAGGCTAGGGTTTTTTTTTCTCTTAGGAACAGAGAAGGCTGAGGGAAGACCTAATTGAAGTGTATTAAATTATGAGGGGTCTAGATAGAGTGGATCCGAAGGCCATATTCCCCTTGGTTGAGGGTTCCATAACCAGGGGGCATAGATTTAGGGTAAGAGGTAGAAGGTTTAGAGGGAATTTGAGGGGATATATTTCACCCAGAGGGTGGTGGGGATCTGGAACTCACTGCCTGAAAGGGTGATTGAGGCAGAAACCATCATAACATTTAAAAAGCACTTGGATATGCACTTGGATAGTGTTGTAACCTACAAGGCTATGGACAATGAGCAGGAAAGTGGGATTAGGCTGGATGGGCGGATGGGTACCTGTCAGCTGGCATGGACATGATGGGCCAAATGGCCTTCTTCTGGTCTGTATATTTATATGACTATCATTCATTTTAATAAAATTTCCCGTTCACATCCTAGGACATAAAAACTGTGGAACTTCTTCTGTCAATCAGCCTTTCCTTCCTCCTACAACATGCAGTTTTTCAAAACTCTACTAGCAGTACTACAGGGGAATGGAACTTAGGGTTTTGGAGAGTCAGTGCAGATATGATGGGCCGAATGGCCTCCTTCTGTATTTTAACGATTCTGTGATACTTCCAGCTTTATCCTTTCTTCTTTTTTTATCTTCCTCATCTTTGGTCCTTCACTGAAGCTGCTCAACAAAAAGAACCTCTGGACATACCTTCTCTCCTATGGGGCCATGATCGCCTTTCATTCCTTTAAATCCCCAAGATCCTTGTTTATCCTGAATTTAAATTTAAAAAACGTGTTTTTAAAAATACATATTTATTAATTTAACTTAGTAAACAAAATCACTGAAGAGGAACTTAAAAAGGCTCCCTATTAATTACTGATGACCAAGAATCACTGTGAGAATGATAGACATCAGACTTTTAGGTGTCACATTTTAATCAATCCACAAAGGCAGTCACTATATCTGCTATAATCCTCACTCTTACTCAGGGGTTGGCAATGTGTCCGTACACAGACACCAGTGTCCGTGGTAAAAAAATGTTGAGGTTTGTGACTGGTAATTTCAGGGATGAGATATTTCTCATTGGCTTCTTCTTTCCCCAGGCCAGTTTTTTTTTTAAATCGCAGCCGTCAGTTTCACAGCTGACAGGTGCTTAGAGCAGAGACAACGCTTCCAAACCTCGGATGAGGTTGCAGTTTTCGGCCGGCTTTTTAAAAAAAAATCAGAACAGGCTGGAAAATCCCGGATCTGTCTGAGGTTTGGAAGCACTGTCTCTGCTCTTAGCAACTGACAGCTGTGAAACTGACAGCTGCAATTTTCTTTTGTTGAAAAATTGACCAACCCCAAAGCTGCACTGGGGAGAGTTCCCGCTCTCTGCAACTGTTTGTGTGAGAGAAAGAAACATGGGGGGCAGAGAGAGAAAGAAAAAAACATGGGGATAGAGAGACAGAAACACACACAGATGGGGAGAGGAGAGACAGAGATAGAGAGAAAAGGAATGCAGATAAGAGAATAGAGAGAGAGACAGACAGACAGATAGATACAGTGAATGAGGTGGGAGAGAGAGTAATCAAGATCACTCCTGACAGATGGACCTCTATCCGGAATACTCTGCATTCTTACAACAAGTGTGCAGGTAAACATTGACTACTTGTGCAAGCAAAAAAATGCCAGCTATCTCACTAAATCAGTGTCCAACGTAGTGCCCAGAAAGTAAGTCAATAAATTAGACTTCTTATCTAAAGCTTCTTCACAAAAATGCACCTTTGTTCCAAAGAAGGGTCACTGACCCGAAACGTTAACTCTGCTTCTCTTTCCACAGATGCTGCCAGACCTGCTGAGTGGTTCCAGCACTTCTTGTTTTTATTTCAGATTTCCAGTATCTGCAGTATTTTGCTTTTATTTTAATGCACCTTTGTTGTTTTGTTTAGTAGTAAGATAAATTTTTATTTATTTATTTATTTAATTTTATTTAGAGATACAGCACTGAAACAGACCCTTCGGCCCACCGAGTCTGTGTCGACCAACAACTACCCATTTATACTAATCCTAGATTAATCCCATATTCCCTACCACATCCCCACCTTCCCTCAATTCTCCTACCACCTACCTACACTAGGGGCAATTTACAATGGCCAATTTACCTATCAACCTGCAAGTCTTTGGCTGTGGGAGGAAACCGGAGCACCCGACGGAAACCCACGGGGTCACAGGGAGAACTTGCAAACTCTGTACAGGCAGTACCCAGAACTGAGACTGGGTCATTGGAGCTGTGAGGCTGCGGTGCTAACCACCTTTAATGCCTTTATCTTTCTGAAATTGTCAGACCAGCCTCCTGTGTTAAGACAAAAATTATAATTTGGCCCCCCCCTGAAAATGTTGGACACCCCTGCTTCAAGCCTTTAACCTTATGTTTTAAAATGACCTAGCAGTTAGGTTATTTTAAAACACAAGTTTAAAGGCTTGTGTTATGTAAACTCATGTTAAAAGTCACTTAGGTAATGTCTCAATTTCTATGCTCTAGTATGCATTACTTTCATCTGAGACACAAGATCAGTGACATGTCAAAAGTTGCTGGGCTTTAACTTCGATATAAATGTCGCAATTCTGCTGCTATCCATTTAGAATCACATTGTTCCAGAACTTGTACTGAGGGGAAAAGAGGCAAGAAAATCCGAGAAGTCTCCAGAAGTCAGAACCGTAAGTTCCTCATGAATATGAGAGTGTGGTGTAATGGGACTGAGTGATATTGGCAAAAACAGGATGCTGCTGACCCGTATACAATAATTACTAAATGAAATGTAATAAAAAGCTTTATTAACCTTAATCTATGATGAGCTGTCTATGATTCCTTAATACAATCCATTTTGCATTTGCAATTTTAAAAAGCTGTCAGGGAAGACACAGTAAAAACTTATTATGTTTCAATGAACATGTTCGAAACAGTCATTAACTGATTTTTTTGCTGCGAATTGGATTAAAGGACAAGTTTTACAAGTATGTCAAAGATCAGTAACTGTAATGTGCATCATTTACTATCCAGTTTGAGGATAGATAACCTGAGTGGCCAATGTCAATTGAAAGTTGTCTGTATCATATAATGACATTAAAAGTGCACCTTTGCTAACAAATAATAGATTTGGCTTGGACATACATTGTTTAGTCTGGAGTACAATCTTACAATTAGTGACTAAACATTTTGTAACTGAATAATACATGCAGCAACAACTGCTCAACATTTTGCAGAAAAGCTCTTTGTTAATAATTATCTTGTCAGAGCTGAATCAGAATCAACAGTGATAGACTGAGATATAGACATAAGTGAATTTAAGAGAATTGCTTTATTGGAGGAACTGATGGGCACTCTTTATTTGTAACTGTTTATCTAATTTTGTCACTAGCTTTGGTGAGTAAATGACATTTCGTCCATGACAGATTCTCTATTTTCTGTATTATAGAATCCAGGACCTGGTTTAACAGCCTGTCAAGATGAATAAACTAGTTTTGGCTACCACCATTAATCTCTCTGTCCCTTCTTGTCCCACTCTTGGTTCCTGTTTTACATGACTCTTCTGAAGTACTATCTGCTTCATCCTATAAAATTCTACTGATTTGGAGATCATGACCATTTTGTTGGCTGCCCTGTCTTTAGACACATATTACAAACAGGTGGAGAAGTTGCACAAACATTGACCATCATGGATTGTATTGTGACAACAGCTGTGTAAGAAATGGTCCATCTTCCTATTGCTAATTTTTCGACTGCCTCACCTCAATAACCACAATAACAATCCTCTCCTTGAGTTTATTGAATGACTTTGCACTGCTGACACAGTGTGAATCCACAGAGGTCATCCGATAAGGTCCATCTACCACCCTGTGACATGGTGTAGTTAGCTCTGTTGGCATTGCATACTATTTTGCTTGCTAGCGAGCTAATACAGTTAGTTGTGTTGCTCTCCATTGATGTTTGTATGCTTAGCTTCTTTTATTTATAGGGAGAAATTGTTTTAAATTGGTCTGTGTTTTGATGGCATTAGATTGGCTATATACTTTGCATACAGATTAATTGCCACCATGTCCGTGGCTCAGTCAATAGTTTTGTCAGATGTCCGCAGTGCAACATGTCGGTGCCTATCCCTGCTCTTACTATGAGTTAATCATGGAATGTTATCTTTTGCTGCCTGTGGGCTTAAGCCCATGGATCCTCACGTGATGTTGCACTTTGGTTGTGTGATCAAGGGACAGCAAGGGAGTTTGGCTTCAACTGAATACAGGGTGATATATTGAACCCTGATATGTTTGCTATTGCCACAAACACTTAAACTAATGGATACGGGCTCAAACTTAACAAAGTAGTCAGACAGTTTAGATTAACCAACTTTACACAGAGGGTTGTCAATGCGAGAGGTGTGACTGCCCGAGAAGGTAGACAATGTAGTAAAATTAAGGGAGAGTTGGTTAGATGTTTGAGGGTGTGGATGGTTGAAGGGAATTAACTTTTAGGAGTGGCCAGACAGACTAGGCCTGTATTTTTTTTTTAATGTTCCTATGGATGTCAGTGCTGGAAATGGAACAATTTTCTACATTCATCATCCAGGGTCAGTGTCAGACATTTCCAGGTCAGGTGTAGCAGGAATCTCATTGATCAACATTTGTACCTTCCACAAACTCCATCTCACAGGACATTATTTTCTCCAGCTTTCTCCTTTAAGTCTCTGAATGAGATTACCAACTTCGTGCCAATTCATGATGAATTATGTGCTGCGGTGGGACTGGGGATAATACTTGCCAAAATTATTGCATAATCGCAGTCATCAAAGAGAATTACAACCCATCAGTCTCTGCTGGAATTGCAGCCAGCTCCCAGAGTTGAAAGCGCCTTGGGTTAACCCAATACTTAAACCAATTCCTTCACTTTTTAAGACACTTAAATTTTTCACCATTGTTTCCAAATCTGATTGGCTTTGATTCCGGAATATATACTTCGCCAAATCAAAAGGCAAAAATTAGCATCTCAAAACCAGAGATAATTGCACAGAAAGAATTGTACACAGAGCTGAATTTACCATGTCTGATGAGTAGTTTAGTTTAGTTTAGAGATACAGCACTGAAACAGGCCTTTCAGCCCACCGAGTCTGTGCCGACCATCAACCACCCATTACAGAGATTCTGTCACAAGCAGGACAGATCCACAGCCTGTAAACATCACGATGTGTGAGTCAGTAATGCAGACTTCCATAAAAGTGAAAGAGTTGACAATAATGGCACCTGACCTTGCTTTAAGAGCGGAAAGACCAAACATTTAATTTCAGTGCACAAGTGGGAAGCAGGTGGCAGTTGCCAGGGCAATTTCATTTCTAGTTTGATCAGCTTCTCTGCAAAATCATAGAATCAGGACAAGTGGAGGCCATTGAGCCTAATGAGAGTGTCAACTCTCTGAAAGAGAAATTCATTTAATCCCATTCCCCTGCGCTTTTAAGAATTTTCTTTCCCAAATATAAATCCACTTCTTTTTAAAAATCTATTATGAACTCTGCTTTCGTAACTCTTTCTGGCAAGGTATTCTGGGGTAAATTTTAACTTTCACTGCAAGGCAGTAAAACGGTGGTAGTGGATTGGCCACTAATTACAGACCCCGTCCATTTTGCTTTCCAGAAATAAAAAACTTTTCCCTTTGTTGTTTTAGTGGTATAAAAGGAAGTGGTTTAAACAGTTAATGCACACGTGGTCAATCTTATCTCCTGGAATAACTGTCTGAGTGGATTGGAGAGGAATTGTCCACATTTTTAATTCCCGCCTGGAAACGGAGCAATTTTCTACTTTTGTCATCTAGGGTCAGCATCAGACATTTCCAAGTCAGGTGTAGCAGGAATTTCAGCTTCGTCGCCTGTTATCTTCCGTTATATCCCATCAAGACCGTCACGGTGGCAGTGTGACGCTTATCACCAGTCACACGTTGGCCTGACCTGCTACTCCACTGGCACTTTCTCCTCCTTTGAACATCTCACCTTGTTCCAATTCTGTCGCATCTTATTTAAAATCATCATTCTCAGCGCCCTCCCAAGTACGGTAAAAAGTTTCGCACTGAGGTATCTTCACTGCTTTCCTTCCTCAGCACTGAATGATTGTTCGTCCTCAGTAATTTCAGCCTCCATTTCAACTCATCACACTTTCTCTCTTCTGACTTCACTGCCCTATGATCCTCCCTAAATCCCTCCCTCCATGTAAACTTCTCAACGTGTATTGACAGCCAACCACTTGACCTTGCCATCTCACATGGTCTTGCAAGTCGCATCATATCAATCATAGATAAGGCCATCTCTGATCACTTCCTTGTATCACTCTCCACCCACATTCCCCCTTCCACATCCCAACCCTACTTCCTGCCGTATCTGACACTGGAAAAAAAAAACTATCCCTCAATTCACGTACAAGTGCACTTTCAAAATCCCCAACTGTCTAGCTTTGGTTCTCTGTTCACCACATTTTTGCAGCTACTGATTTGCTCACCCTCACCTTTGCCATAATCCTCAATAAAACTTATTCTCTCTCACCCTTACTGTTCCCCCGCTACAGCCCTCATGTTCACTCCGTCCACCACCGATGCACAGTGGCAGCAGTGTGTACCATATACAAGATGCACTACAGCAACTCACCAAGGCTCCTTCAACAGCACCTTCTAAACCAATGACCTCTCCACCTAGAAGGACAAAGGCAGTAGATGTGTGGGAACATCACTACTTGCAAGTTCCCCTCCAAGCCACACACCAGCCTGACTTGGAACTATATTATCGTTCCTTCACTGTCGCTGGGTCAAAATCCTGGAACTCCCTTCCTGACAGCACTGTGGGTGTACCTGTTTCAGATGGACTGCAGCGATTCAAGGTGGCAGTTCACCACAACCTTCTCCAGGGCAATTAAGGATCGGCAACAAAAGCTGACCTTGCCAGCGATGCCCACATCCCATGAAAGCATTAAAAAAAGGGACAGCCTGATCAGCAGCCTTCCACCAGCCCAGTTGCTATTGCAGAAGTCACACCTCACAAAAGCACACAGAAACATATAACAAAAAGCAAATCGACACGCTTGGAGTTTCACAGGTGTTTGTCATTTGACATTTGTTTTCTGTTAGAAAGTTCATTCACTGTGCAAAGTGCATATTCCTTCATGCCTTAATTGTGAGATGCTGACTTTACCTTTCTCCCTTAGTAAGCTGCCCAGTGTAGGCACAGCCCTCCTTTGATAAGCGTCTCTGATGTGTCAGAGCGCGTTAAACTGGGTGCTAGGCATAGAATCCAGAGAGAAAAGAGAAGACAGACCGAATCCATTGAAGTGAATCTTTATTGAGTTCACTTTGAGAGGCTATCATGATTACTGGAAGCAGGTAAGTATGAGGCTATCTCTTACATCCTTGGCCTGTCGCTCAATCTGCCTGGGCTCTGGCACAAGGGGTTCAAAATCCAGTGCTGCCTGCTCATCACATCCTCCTCGTTAGTTGGGGACTAGAGATCAATCAAGTCCTCTTCATGTAAGGCCTCCATTTTCAGCAGAGCACAGCAGACCACAGCGATACGTGAGACCCTCACTAGGGCATACTGCAGGGCTCCACCGGATCGGCTGAGAGGTGATTTGATAGAGGTATTCAAAATCATGAAGGGCCTGGACAGAGTAGATAGAGAGAAACTGATTCCACTTGTGAAAGGATCAAGAATGAGAGGGCACACAGATTTAAAGTAATAGGTAAGGGAAGCAATGACATGAGCAAAAACTTTTTCAGGCAGCGAGTGGTTGTCTGAAATATATTGCCTCGGAGTGTGGTGGAGGCAGGTTCGATTGAAGCATTCAATAGAGAATTAGACAGTTATATGAAAAGGAAGAATGTGCAGGGTTACGTGGAGAAGGCAAGGGAATGGCACCAAGTGAATTGCTCTTTTGGAAAGCTGTTGCAGGCATGAAGATCTGAATGACCTCCTTCTGCGCCGTAACAATTCTATGATTCTGTGATCCAATGCTTCTCTAGAGGGTGCACTGTTGAGGCACCGCACCCACCCACCACCCCCCCACCACTCCACAGACTGCGATCATTGAGAAATCTTTGAATTGATGAGCTTTCACTCAGCCTCGCTGTAGAAATCCTTGAAAAAGTTACACCTTGTTGAATGAGGTGTAACGGGGTTTTTAGCAGTATACTAAGTTCACAATTACTACTAAACAACCTCACTGTCCCTGAAAATTTAATTTTATTTGTTTAACGTCAAATTACTCCATGATGATAAGTCATTCCACACATTTTAAAAATCTTTTAAAGTTTATGGTATTTTAGCTTCAATCTTTTGTGTCAATATCTGCAAAATTTAAAATTAAGTGGTGATTCAGTGGCTTTTTTTACTTCCTAGTTTGCTGTTTGTGAGAGTACATCAATGTTATTGGCTGCTACCCTGCTTGATGACTTCACTGCTGCTGAATACTTGAAGATCCCCTTGACTTAGCACCAGATTCAAACTGATGTTGGGAAAGGGCAATCCATGCCAGAAATTGATAGATCTTTGACGGCAGCTTTCTTCAAGGTCAGCAGTGAGTGCCATTTCTTCATTGTTGATCACAGGCTTAATAGAGTAGGGAGATTTTGTGATTGGCACAGTTACGGATATAACAGGTGTTACGACCAGGTAAGGCAGGGGTCTAGGGCTCCCCTCTCAGCCTTCGCCTGGTTTGGCCATAACAAGGTTTGATTTTTAATTTTAATTTTTAAAACACAGTGGATCACTGTTGCCCAGACCAATCAGTGAGCGGTTCCCATTGTCTCTTTTTCTTCAACTATCATTTCGAATGCAAAACAAGCAGTCATGTTTCCAGCCATTGTCCTTTTAGAATGCAAATACGTGCAGTCATGTTTTCCAGCTCCTGCTGTGGTCTCTCTAAACAAGTTTTTTTTTTCAGTCTAGCAACAGTTCAAAATTAATGTTCCATATGACAAAACCAACATGTCTCACTTTGGCATGTGTGGTTTTCATGACACAGGCAATAATTTTTGAAAGTGGCTGGAAATCTAATAAGCCTCCACAGTTGTCTGATGAGTCGAACGAAGAGGAGAGTCATTTGAGTGAGGCCGAGTCAAACAGATTGAAATCGCCACAGGAAGGCAAGGTAGACTGCTTAGCTCATTTAGTTAGTTGCGAATACCAGAAAAATAATTGTAGAGATGAAGGAACAGTTTAACATATAGATTGAGTTTTTACATTTTTCCTTTCAAGGAGATGTAAAATTTCTACTGAATCTATAACTTCCAAAAATTAAAGACTCCTAATTCCTGTGTCATTATTTAGTAATGCCTTTCATGACACCTCCACATCCAGTGGAATGAAATGCAATTTTAAAAGAGCATTTCGTTAAAAAAGTACAGGAAAACACACATACATTTCTCTCATTCATTCAGAAATCCTAGAGATTGTTACAACCTGTCTTTTCTTGATAGCAGTGCTGCTTTAAACTGCCATTTTTGACATCCCAATAAGCATGTGATTTTTGGGGAGGTTTGCAGGTTGCACATTTCCATGACAATCTAGGGTGTCTTTGTTCCTGTTAAGTCTGCAGGGGGAGGGTTAGATTTAATTAGCCCTGGTTTGGAGTGCTGATTATGGGTGGATCAACTCTGAACTCTCTTTCAGCGTTCAGATGAGTCATGCTCGGACTTTTCACTTTAGGGGAAGGTTGGTTCCCCTTTCTCCTGACTGTGGGGGGAGTATTCTTTGCTAATCTTCCCTTTGTTCTCTGGAACACTCCTGCTTGCAGGTATTTGTCCAGATTCTACTGCATGCCCCTGCGGCACTTCAACTAGGTGAGGCATCACCCTCACAGGTTTCTGCCCTCTTGATGACTTTCTTTGTCTCTGCAGGTTTCTGTAAATGCTGTTAGCAACTTTGGTGGGGTGCTTCTGGTATCTGCATTTACATAGGAGGATGTGGGGTCTATGTTTTCCAGCATTCGGGGTTGGCTGACTGGACAATGGGGGTTTTCATCTGGGAATCCTCTCGGATCCCCTATAACCTGTCCTCTTTGTCCTTTTCCCCTCTAACTTTTTGCCAACCCTGTGCCCATCTGTCCCCTTTTGTTCTCAGCAGGGGCCCCTCACAATTCACCAGCCCTCTGCTGGAGGATCCTCCAAAAGCCGATACAGGAATTAGGGGTGCAGATTTCACTGTGGGTTGGGGTTTCCCCTCAACCTGGCACATGTGGCAACGCCTACAGTATTCTACCACATCTTTGTGGAGTTTTGGCCAGTCAAACTGCTGTCTTATGCGGGCTTTGGTTTTTCGTATACCGACATGCACAGCCACTGTAATCTCATGGGCCTTTCTTAATATTTCTCTCAGGTACCTCTGCGGCACCACTACCTGGTGAACCACTGTCCACTCTTTGCTCTCAGGTCTGTGAGGAGAACTCCATTTCCTCATCACTACCTCATTCTTTATATGGTATCAATCAGGGACTCCCATAGCTTCAATTTCAGACTGGGCAGCCTGTGTTAACTCTCTCAGTACTGGGTCGGCTCACTGAGCCTCAGCTAGGGAATATTCATTTTATTCATTCCCTAGGTCTTCTAGCTTTCCAAAGAAAGTCTCAGACAGACAGACCTCACGGTCATCTACCTGCAGTGCCAATTCAGTCTCTTCTGCGGGAGCTGGTTTGGCCATGGCCTGATTCACTACACATTCAGGGGAATTGCAGGGGACCGTCTCCTGTTACTGCCCTCTCTGACCTCCTGCTGTCTCTCTTTTACTACTGTGGAAGCTCCCACCTTCGCTCCCACTAGATCATTACCTAGGAGCAGGTCAACCCTGTCCACAGGCAAACTAGAGACAATCCCTACGGTCACCGGTCCTGAAACTAGGTCGCAGTCCTAGTGCACCCAACGTAAAGGTACAGGCCTACACTGCCCTCCAATACCATTTACCACTATTCTGGTATTTACTGCACTTTGGGGGAAAGGTCAGACCTTTTCCCAGTAAAAGAGATCTTGTGGCGCCTGTGTCCCTGAGGATTACTATGGGCTTACTTGCCCCACTCGAGGTATTTGGGATTACTCTTCCTTTAGATACAGGATTCCTGAAGGTCATCAGGATTTTATTAAATTTTCCTTCACTCACAGCAGTACTTTTTCTGGATCTCACTCTTACTGCAGTTAAAGCCACAGCTTGTTCAGCTGTGCTTTCCATCAGTGTCCTTTTTCCTTCACTGAGTGGGTGTGCCCTGATTAACCCTACAGGTTTTCCCCATAGTTTCCAGCAGTCAGCTCTTAGATGACCTGCTTTATTACAATGGAAGCACACAGGTCTCCAGGTCTCATTCCCACTTACAGCACCTTCCTTTTTGGCTGGAGGAGGGCCATCTGTGTCTCCTGCCTTTCTTTCTCTCTCAGGACTGCTTGGGTTTCTATCACCTTCCCACCCTTTGTCCTTCTAGGATTTGTGGACGTGACTAGGAAAGGTTTTCTCCCAGGGAACCAACTTATATGTGAGAGCAAATTCATCAGCCGAAACTGCGGCTTGCCTCGTTCTATGAACATTTTGTTCTTCCACATGAGTCTTTATGGAGACTGGGAGAGAGTTTTTAAATTTCTCTAGCAGAATAACCTCTCTGAGGTTTTCACAGCTGGGCTGCACTTTAAGAGCCCTCAACCACTGGTCAAAAGCCAGCTGCTTACTTCTCACAAACTCCAAGTAAGTTTGATCAGCTTACTTCTTGAGGGTTTGAAATTCTGGTACCAACTCACATGCCCCCGAGGACAGCATTTTTTGCCAGGTCATAATTTGGTGAGCTTTCCTCTAACAACAGGGAATAAACCTCATGGGCTTTTCCTGTTCGCATACTTTGCAACAGAAGAGTCCAAGTCTCAGCTGGCCACTTTAACTGCCTTGCAAATTTTTCAAAAGACATAAAAAATGCTTCCACATCTCCCCCATTGAATTTTGGGATCAATTGGGAAAATTTAAACAATTCAGTACACAGCCCCAAATTACTATTCTCCATATTGGCTATGCTTTCACTGGGACTACTCTATTGCCCCCTAGCTAACTCAGCTCTTTCCTCATGTTTCTTCCGGAAGGTTCTTTCTTTCTCTCTCTCCTCTTTTACTTTCTCTTGTCTCTCTCTTTTCCGTCTTCTAATTCAAGTTTCCTCTGTTCCAATTGTATTGTTGCTAGCAATACCCTGTCGGAGTCTATTTCTAACCCTGTTTCTGATTCTTCAGATTTGAGGGAAAAATGGTTGGCCACTAGTCTTAGGAGATCAGACTTTCTAGCCTTGGCACAAACAGTGATCCCACACTACTCAGCCATTTTTCTCAACTCTTCCACTGACAGTGCTTTTAACTTACCCCAAGTTACTTCACCCTGGCTTGGAGAGCTACTGGCTTCAGTCGCAGACATGTTAGTATTCAAGCACATACAGCTACAAGACAACCTGTACTGAAATCTTTTATTTTTGATTGGGATGAATTTGATTTCCCACTTCAATTTCTCATTTGTCTGTGGGTCCAATCTTGGACAATAGCCCCCAAATTTCTGTTCCGACCAGGTAAGGCAGGGATCCAGGACTCCCCTCTCAGCCTTTGCCTGGTTTGGCCATAATACCGTGTTTATAGCTTCCCCTCAGTGAATCCTTGTTCACCACTCTCTAATTGTAACGGCAAAGAAATCAACCAGACAGGTTTTCTTAGATTTAAACAAGAAAGGTGCAAGTTTATTAACCTTAAAACTCTAATTCGGTTAAAATGACTAGAAATACATGACACAACCATGCTAGCATGCATACGCGATAAACACACGCAAATAGAGACAGAGGAAGAGAAAGAATCAAGGGGAAAGGTTTGAAGCAATAGCTGGAGTTCATTCACTGTTTGCGGATTAGATGTACAGTTTTTGATTGCAGTTAAATCTTGCCGTTCTCGTTGGGGCCCAGTGCACACTTTCACTTGTTTAGCTGCAGGGGTCTTCTCTCCTGAGGTTTAGGTGGCTTCCGTGGGTCCCTGGAAATTTGAGAGGGGGACATTCCTTCTCTGTTGTCTTCAAATTGCCGTCTACTGTCCTGTGAGCACAATTCAAAACTCCAAGTTGGCCAGCAGGTTAGTCATGTGACTAATCCCTTATTTGGAACAACCACTCCTGCGGTTTGTGCATTTCAAAGCTCTCGGTCAGGAGTGGGGGTGCAGTGCAGTGCTGTCTTTTACACAGACAAGATGTGGATCACTGTTGCCCAGACCAATCTTTGTTAATTGAATCAGTGAACGGTTCCCATTGTCTCTTTTTCTTCAACTATCATTTTGAATGCAAAACAAGCAGTCACGTTTCCAGCCACTGTCCTTTTAGAATGCAAATACATGCAGCCATGTTTTCCAGCTCCTGCTGTGGTCTCTCTAAACAAGTTTTTTTTTCAGTCTAGCAACAGTTCAAAATTAATGTTCCATATGACAAAACCAACATGTCTCACTTTGGCATGTGTGGTTTTTCATGACACAGGCAATAATTTTTGAAAGTGGCTGGAAATCTAATAAGCCTCCACAGTTGTCTGATGAGTCGAACGAAGAGGAGAGTCATTTGAGTGAGGCCGAGTCAAACAGATTGAAATCACCACAGGAAGACAAGGTAGACTGCTTAGCTCATTTAGTTAGTTGCGAATACCAGAAAAATAATTGTAGAGATGAAAGAACAGTTTAACATATAGATTGAGTTTTAACATTTTTCCTTTCAAGGAGATGTAAAATTTCTACTGAATCTATAACTTATAAAAATTGAAGACTCCTAATTCCTGTCTCATCATTTAGTAATGTCTTTGTGGCATTGCTAACACTTAGATAAAGTATAACAGTAGTACCTAAGTCATTTAACACCTGGTGAGCATCCTCCTATCTCTAATGGCACTGTGGCATAACCCAAGGATCTGTTTTGGCATTTTTGGTTGAGGGAGAAAGGTTGCCCAGGGCTCCTCTGCTTTTCTTTGAATAGTGCCATAGGAATTTTTAACATCCACCCAAGAGGTCAGATGGGGCCTCGGTTTAACATCTCATCTGAAGTCAACTCTTCCACCGGTCAGGAATGTCAACATTCAGGGAGGTCAAACTAGTTTATCTGCTCTTGCCTCTATATTGGGGCTTGAACAAACAACCTTATGATTCTGAGGCAAGAGCAGATAAACTAGTTTGACTTTATCAGGAGACTCATTTGTGGTTCCTGCTAGCCTTGAATCTGCATTAGCATCAATGACTAGAATGACTGGTACAGGAATGGGATGCAGGCATTCCCTCTCATGCCCCATGCTGTCCACTGTGTAATTAAAAACTCTTAGGCATCACTGCTAGCTGAGATTTAGAGACCAGGAGATTCAAGGTTTGAGTCCCCATCTGTGCTGACTTAGGTCTCCAATGAGGCAATGGCAGGACCATTATAATTGGTCTAAATGTCCAAGATGGGGGTGCAGAAAAACTCACCCTGGTTTCAAATCCTGATTGATATTGAGCCCCTGTTCCCCTTCCCTGTCAGTGTATGTGTGTGGATGTCAGATAATAGGATCAGGCTTTGATCTGATGTTTCTAATGATTAAATGACCTGCCAGAACTCATCTTTAAGTCCACGGAGTGATGTAATGGAGAACAAACAACATTCTTATAATCATAAGAAATGCTGGAACCACTCAGCAGGTCTGGCAGCATCTGTGGAAAGAGAAGCAGAGTTAACGTTTCGGGTCAGTGACCCTTCTTCAGAACTAGCAAATATTAGAAATGTCAAAGGTTATAAGCAAGTGAGGCGGGGGTGGGGCAAGAGATAACAAAGGAGAAGGTGTAGAGAAGGTGCTCGCTCAGTCTGCAAGCAGGACCCTGAGCTTCCGGTTGCTTGCCATTTCAACACTCCCCCCTGCTCTCATCTCTGTCCTGGGATTGCTGCAGTGTTCCGACCTCTACCTTGCAGAAGCTCAACGCCAACTCACAGACACTTCTTCCTACCTCCCTCTGCACCATGACCCCACCACCGAACATCAAGCCACTGTCCAAAGGACTGACCTCATCTCCTCTGGAGATCTTCCCTCTACAGATTCCGACCTCATAGTCCCGCAACCCCGGAGAGCCCACTTCTACCTCCTTCCCAAAATCCACAAACGGGACTGTCCCGGCAGACCCATTGTGTCAGCCTGCTCCTGCCCCACTGAACTAATTTCTTCCTATATTGACTATCTTTTCTCTGCTGGTCCAGTCTCTTCCCACCTACATCCGTGACTGTTCTGACGCTCTACGTCATTTTGACAATTTCCAGTTTCCTGTTCCCAACCGCCTCCTCTTCACTATGGATGTCCAATCGCTCTAGACCTCCAACCCCCACCAGGATGGTTTAAGGGCTCTCCGCTTCTTCCTTGAACAGAGGCCCAACCAGTCCCCATCCACCACCACCCTCCTCCGCCTGGCTGAACCCGTTCTCACATTGAACAACTTCTCCTTCAACTCCACTCACTTCCTTCAAGTAAAAGGTGTTGCTATGGGTACCCGCATGGGTCCTAGTTATGCCTGTCTTTTTGTGGGATATGTCGAGCATTCTTTGTTCCTACTCAGGCCCCCTCCAACTCCTTTTCCGGTACATTGATGACTGTATCGGTGCCGTTTCCTGCTCCCGCCCCGAACTGGAAAACGTTATCAACTTTGCTTCCAATTTCCACCCTTCTCTCACCTTTACATGGTCCATCTCTGACACTTCCCTTCCCTTCCTCGACTTCTCTGTCTCCATCTCTGGGGATAGGTTGTCTACTAATATCCATTATAAGCCCACCGACTCCCACAGCTACCTCGACTACACTTCTTCACACCCTACCTCCTATAAGGACTCCATTCCATTCTCCCAGTTTCTCCGTCTCTGACGTATCTGCTCTGATGATGCTACCTTCCATGACGGTGCTTCTGATATGACCTCCTTTTTCCTCAACCGAGGATTCCCCCCCACTGTTGTTGACAGGGCCCTCAACCTTGTCCGGCCCATTTCCCGCACCTCTACCCCCCCAGAACCGTGACAGGGTTCCCCTTGTCCTCACTTTCCACCCCATCAGCCTCCATATCCAAAGGATCATCCTCCGCCATTTCCACCACATCCGGCGCGATGCCCCTCCCTTCCCCTGTCAGTATTCCGAAGGGATCATTCCCTTCGCGACACCCTGGTCCACTCCTCCATTACCCCCACCACCTCGTCCCCGTCCCATGGCACCTTCCCCTGCAATCGCAGGAGGTGTAATACCTGCCCATTTACCTCCTCACTATCCCAGGCCCCAAACACTCCTTTCAGGTGAAGCAGCAATTTACTTGTACTTCTTTCAATGTAGTATACTGTATTCACTGCTCGCTATGTGGTCTCCTCTACATTGGGGAGACAAAACGCAGACTGGGTGATCGCTTTACAGAACACCTCCGCTCAGTCCGCAAGCAGGACCCTGAGCTTCCGGTTGCTTGCCATTTCAACACTCCCCCCTGCTCTCATGCTCACATCTCTGTCCTGGGATTGCTGCAGTGTTCCAGTGAACATCAACGCAAGCTCGAGGAACAGCATCTCATCTACCAATTAGGCACACTACAGCCTGCCAGACTGAACATTGAGTTCAATAATTTGAGAGCATGACGGGGCCCCACATTTTACTTTTATTTTTAGTTATTTTTTCTTTTTTTCATTTTTTACAAGCTTTTTTTTTTCATGTTTATTTCATTTCATCTTAGTTTGTTCAGTTTGCTTACCCACTGTTTTTTTTTCATGTTTGTACTTGCTGCTGTTCAACCTTCAGTCCGTTAACACCCTATCTGTACTAATGCTTTGTCTTTCAACACACCATTAACATATTGTTTGCCTTTGCTCCATGACCTTTTGGTCAGCTATATGGCCTTGTCCAATCTACACCTTCTCCTTTGTTATTTAGAGATACAGCACTGAAACAGGCCCTTCGGCCCACCACGTCTGTGCCGACCATCAACCACCCATTTATACTAATCCTACAGTAATCCCATATTCCTACCACATCCCCACCTATCCCTATACTTCCCTATCAATAACCTATACTAGGGCCAATTTATAATGGCCAATTTACCTATCAACCTGCAAGTCTTTGGCATGTGGGAGGAAACCGGAGCACCCGGAGGAAACCCACGCAGACACAGGGAGAACTTGCAAACTCCACACAGGCAGTACCCAGAATTGAACCCGGGTCGCTGGAGCTGTGAGGCTGCGGTGCTAACCACTGCGCCACTGTGCCGCCCTATCTCTTGCCCCACCCCCGCCTCACTTGCTTATAACCTTTGACATTTCTAATATTTGTTAGTTCCGAAGAAGGGTCACTGACCCGAAACGTTAACTCTGCTTCTCTTTCCACAGATGCTGCCAGACCTGCTGAGTGGTTCCAGCATTTCTTGTTTTTATTTCAGATTTCCAGCATCTGCAGTATTTTGCTTTTATTCTTATAATCATGCCCGAGCAAGGAGTCAATGTCTTAACAGGACAGAAAATTCACCAAAAAACTGGCTCTATTAACACAAATAGAATATCATTATCATCTTCAGACAAACTTTGGCATAGATACCAACTTGGCTAGGCTGTTAGATATACTGGGAATAGGACTCAGGATTTTCGAATGATGCTTGTACATATGCCCACCATAGTGCATTCTGAAAGTAATCTGAAAAACCTTAAATTCTTAACCAGGCAAACAGATACAGGATGATCCTTAAAGATGTAATCTAGCACCCACATCCAGAACTCATTCTACTGCAGTAATTTTGATGTGTTGCCATTGTGGATTAATCCTTGACTCACATGAACAGTGTATGAATTAAGGACTACACCAACTTACTTATGAATGTACTTTTTGTGTCTGTGATCAGCACAGGGCATAGCCTGTACAGTATGAGCCTTTGACTTATATTCTATTGCGTAGCTATCTCGGTCATCCTATTCGCTTGTCAATTATTACTCTGCTTTGGTTGGACATGTTGACTGTGAGGTCTACTAAATACCCGATTGTAACATTCAGCTGTTTCAACAGCATCTGAGTACTTGTATCACCTATTTTTCCCTCTCCTATGTGCAGCACTTCACAATTATCGTATATTCCATCTGCCAATGTTCTGTCCACTTAAATACTTTGCTCAATTAATTTTCTATTTCTCAGGCTGCCTCCTCAGATTCATTTATTTCTTCTAGTTTGGTACTGTTTGCAAATCAGATCAGTTTGCATTGAGCCTCTAAATTCAAGTTAAGGTAAATGAGAAACACTGCGCACTAAGGCATCTCATTCAGCACTTCTCCTGCTCCATTACTTTAAGTAACTCCTCCAAAACCTGCCTCTTCCTACCCTAAATTTTTAACAAAGAACTCACCGCTTTAAATGTAACATAGCAGTCTTACATATGGAACTTCGAGAATTTTTTTTTTGCAAACCTACACAATGTCCAGTTGAGATGTCAGGGAAGTTAGCCAGGCACAATCCTTCCCTTCGCAATCTATGTCGACTGCTGTTTACTCAGTCACCATGCAAGTAATCTTAAAGTTCATGCCTGATTACGGACTCTATTTTACCTGGCATTGATAGAAACGGTTAGTTCTTTAATTGCTTGTTATCGGTTTTGTTTCTCACCAGGATTTCCAGTACGGCTGTTAATGATGTAGCTTTCTAAACATCTGTAGTCTCAAACTGAACCCTTCCATCATGATGCAAACCTCATTAAGTTGCTCAATTATTTCATGAGGCATCTGATGCTGAATAATGTAAATAAAGACTAAAGTGAAGAACACACTGGACATCCCTTTATTAGTTTTTCCTGAATTAAATGAAAAATTTTGACATTGATGTATTTCTAAACAGTGAAACATTGCACCAGAGTCTTCTAAGGATTAAGGCTAAAACAATGTTTTTCTCCACGTCTGAACACTGAAACTCAAACATAGCAGTCACATCTTATAATGGAACACTGCTAAAATAAATGTAAGTGGCATAGTAACTTTAATATTGCTCATTCATAAATATCAGTTGTTTTAAGGAGTTACTGTTAAATAGACACAGCAACCAGGTTATGAGTGTAGTGACAGACTTTAGACATCACTGCAGTAATAGGTTCAGGTGATGCTTTTTCTGTACGTAAACAATCGCAAGAATACTAAGTTTTAATATTCAATTATTGCTGTTTCAAACACTGAAGTACTGGTAAGTATTACAGTGCAAGAATGGTATAGCTATTCGTTACATAATTCACCAAACGGTAAAGCTAATCAGATGTCCCAAATGAAATAATTAAATTCCTTTGTCTACAAATGCAACATACTGTCACTTATAAAATAGCCGAGTAAGCCCTTTTGTTTAAAACTCTAGAATGAATTGAGTGCTCGGTGAGGTCCATTGCACAAATTAAAACACAATAACAAATGGTAACAAAGCAGGCTGCATACATTTACACTAAAGACACACATGTAGTATTCTACTGGTACAGTATTTCAGGGAAACAATTCTCTTCAATGGAGATCACATTTTCTTTTAAGTACTTTTGTGACTAATTTCCTTATCTTTCAATGAGTGTAAATGCAAGTAATTTCTGTTGACTTGTGTCCCTTCTGATATAATGCTCTCATTAGTGTCCATTTAGTGTTCTGACTTCTTGCACATGATAGAAATGAATAATTCTTAATTTCCTCTATTTAGCACAATTATTTTTTCAGGAAAACACAAATCACAGAAGTGTTTTGACCACGATTAAGTTAAATAGTTGGGCACTTGCATATTAAGACAAACTGTATATTTTTCAACTGTAGTTAGCTACAAGTATAGTTAACTTAAGTCTTTGTTCTTTTGTTTCCTATGCTCTTTTCTTAGAAACATTCAAATTCTAAACAGCAAATTGAAATGACAAGATGTTACCTCCTACCATGATAAAATATTATATAAAAAATAACTTTAAACCTTGGGTACAACAACAAAGTCAAAGCATACAATCTGAAAAAACATTAGTTTTAAATAGATACACATACTACAGTGGAAAGTACTCCTTAGTTCATTTGTTTAATTGAATGTTAAACAAGTTAACTTTAGCTCGTAAATGCCAAGGCACCACCATTATTAGTTGGTGAATATGTCCTCCTTTCACATAAAAGATAGGACCACTTTTATACTCAAATACAGTAACCATTGGATGGTTCAAGTATCTCCTGTAACAAAACTAAGTTTTACCTGTTCAGATGAAAAACTTCATGCTACTTTACAGGCTGAAGATCAATTCACAGGCCAGGGCTATTGCCACCTACTTGATAATTGTACAGCAATGCAAAAATAAAAACGAGAAATATTTAGTGCAAAACTTCCCCTTCCAAATAGAACTCAAATTTAGAGAACACCCGGTGAACATGAAATGCTGCCTGATTTGATTTGTATCAAGAGGAACAGCCATGGTTGAGTGATTGGTCTAGTTAAAGACAATGATCCATCTGCCACTTCAAACCATGCTGCCCTTGTTGCCACTTCTCGACAATGTCCATGCGACAACTGCAAAAACAGAATAATGGGCTGTTTGAGATCTGTTTCTCATCCTATCCTGCAGATCTTGTTATATTTGAACAGTGGCAAAATTCGTGCTCATTTTCCGCTCAGCAGTCCATTTTTACTTTCTCTAATGAGTTGCTTATTTTTCCTAAAGTTTTTTTGATGCGTAACGCAGTGAGCCGTGCGGATGGATTTTGATACCAACATTCCTTCATCAGCTTGGCAAGAGCAGACAGGGTCTGAAACAAATGAATGTGAGTAATATTATATAAAATAACCATCTTTTTCCCCAAAACTATGGCACAAGTCGCTTTTAAAAGAAACGAAAGCTTATTCTGAATTTGCAGTATGACATGTACACATTACATTGTTTTGTACATCAAAGTGAGAGGGGAAATATTTAGGGGGGATATACGTGGAAAGTTCTTTACGCAGAGGGTGGTGGGTGCCTGGAACGCGTTGCCAGCGGAGGTGGTAGACGCGGGCACGATAGCGTCTTTTAAGATGTATATAGACAGATACATGAATGGGCAGGAAGCAAAGAGATACAGACCCTTAGAAAATAGGCGACATGTTTAGATAGAGGATCTGGATCGGCGCAGGCTTGGAGGGCCGAAGGGCCTGTTCCTGTGCTGTAATTTTCTTTGTTCTTTAAAACAGTGTCCGTTTACATATCATCTTCACATGGAAAGTTAAAAAGGCTCCCTTGTTTCTTTCTTGGGCTTTTCTATTTTTTTTTTTTTAAACACTCCTGTGTCACTTCGCCTTAGCAGAAGGAGCTGTATTTGCTCCCCATTCAGGGTCCCCATGCACAGGTTCCCTGTTCACGGTCCAGGCGCACATGCCCCCACGCCTGCACACTGGGACCCTGAGCGGGAGGAACTGTATTTGAATACAGCTCGATAAAGCTATGGTTTATTCCTGCAATATACATAATAGAAATAACTATTCTTTTTTAAAATGTTAAACTGGCCTGATTGAATGAATGACATTCTTTTGAACTACAATTATGGTCTGTAATCAGTTGTGGGATGGCTAGAAGAGGTTGTCCAAGGAGCAGGAGATTATGGGGTGGGGTTGGGAGTCTCCTCGGGACTCAAAGGGGTGGGGTGTCAGGACAGAGATTGGGGCTCAGGATTGGTGGTTGGGGAGAGGGTGACGGGGACTGAGGTTAAGGGAGAGGGGGAGTTTAGGGACATGCAGGTCAGGGATGCGAATTCAGGGGAGAAAGGCACAATGAAATCAGAGTCAGGAAATTGGGGCTCAGGCAATGGGAGAGAGGGAGACTAGGGTATCAGATGGGTAGGAGTGGGATGGGTGTAGGACCCAGCAGCTCTGAAGAACTGGGAGCAGCTGTAGCAATGTGTAGAGTGGGAGTGGCACTGAAAGAGGAATGGCCAATAAAGGGGTGAGTGAAACCTGCGGACCTTACTGTGGGGGTAAATAGTGTGATTGTTTCAGATTTGCCCACCAGTGGAAACAAAGAGGATGGAGGCTGAAGACCCTCAGGAGCATCACAAGATCCAATACATGGAGGAGAAACAGGATGGCTGAATAAGGTAGGCAGGAGCACTCCTACTCCTCCATGCTCTACCGAAGGGGAAATATATATAAAAAAACCTTCTGTACCATTTCTTTAGAGGTCTCCAGCAGTCCCTTTAAGGCCCGCTGTAGAACTGGAAAAATTAGTCAGAACATGCTAGGCGCAGCCCCACTTAGTTATCTGTGCATTTTGCAAAAGTGCCCCAAAACAGGCACATGTTCCTTTTTTGCATAATTAAATTGATCCAATGTTAATTTCAGGTGGCTGCCAGGGATGTCTAAAAAGATTGAGAACCAATATGGCAGCAGCCATGCTGCTGGCACAAATTAAGTGCAAGACCATGTGACCAGGAATTGGTATACACTGCACTTGTTTTACACCTAAAAACACACAAAGCGCATACCAATTTCCATGCCAGTGCGTCCAAATAACTTTTGCTGAATGTGGCCCAAACCCCCCAGATGCCAGGATCCTGGATCAGACCCACCATATAAATTGAGTTCAACACTCCTGCTCTTACCTATATAAATGAAGAAGCAAAATACTGTAGATGCTGGAAATCTGAAATAAAAACAAAGTGCTGGAAATACTCAGGTCAGACAACTTTCATCTGATGAAAGATCACAGACCTGAAACGTTAACCCTGCTTCTCTCTCCCCAGATGCTGTCTGACCTGAGCATTTCCAGCACTTTCTGTTTTTATCCTCTGTAATAGCTTGCTCCTTTCTGTTTCGAGTCTGCATGATCCATGCACACTCATGACACCCACTTCTACCTCTCTGCCATAATCTTTACTCTTCAAACACCACTGTGCTATCTGACTGATCAACTGACACCAAGGTCAGAATTTTATGCCACCCCAGCGAGCCGGATGGTGGTGGTGGTGGGGGGGTGGAGGAGAGAGGTGGTGTAAAATTGAACAGGAAGCAGCAGGAGCCCTTCTCGACCCACTCCAGCCTCCGTCCCACTTTACGTAGAGCAAGGGGGAGGGTGAAAAACGGGCCGCCCGCCTGCCCCCCAGACCAATCAAGGCCCTTAAGTGGCCTGACAATCGGGCCTGATTGAGGTCCACACCCGCTTCCCCAACCACTCCCAGGACCCAAAACGCCGCCCCCCCCCTTCCCCCCCCAAATGACCACCCTTGGGTCGCCGGGGCCCAACCAATTACCCCAGCGTGGCAACCCAAATTTACCTGCAGTCCTGGGTCCATGTCCTCGGTTGGGCCGCAATCCCAGTAATGGCTACCGCTCTCGGTGGCGCTGCTGGGATTAAGAGCTGCCGGCCCAGTTAAAGTCCGGTGACCCATAAAATGCGGGACGGATCCCTGGACTAGGCGGAAGCACGTTCACCACCAACTTTTACATTAGTAGCCCGCCCAACGTAAATTCCAGCCCCAAATCCTGGATGAGTAAGAATTTCTTTCACCTTAGCCCCAAAATCTCCTCCTTCCCTGGCTGCTCTTTCAGGTTAAACCAGCAGTTGCACAATCTTGGTGGCATTTGACCCGAAATCGTGCAAAGCTGACAGGCTCGGCACCACCAAAACTACTTATTTCCACCTGTACAACATTGCCAACCTTGGGTTCTAACTAACCCCCACTTATTTCTGAAACATTCATTCATGTGTTGATCACTTCCAGATGCAACTATTCCAATGCTCTACTCCTGAGTTCCACCATTCACACCTGGCTTTCCAGGTGGCACAGTGGCGCAGCGGTTAGCACTGCAGCCTCACAGCTCCAGCGACCCGGGTTCAATTCTGGGTACTGCCTGTGTGGAGTTTGCAAGTTTTCCCTGTGTCTGCGTGGGTTTCCTCCGGGTTCCTCCCACAAACCAAAAGACTTGCAGGTTGGTAGGTAAATTGGCCATTATAAATTGGCCCTAGTATAGGTAGGTGGTAGGGAAATATAGGGACAGGTGGGGATGTGGTAGGAACATGGGATTAGTGCAGGATTAGTAAAAATGGGTGGTTGATGGTCGGCACAGACTCGGTGGGCCGAAGGGCCTGTTTCAGTGCTGTATCTCTAAAACTAAAAAAAACTAAAAACTCTGCCCCTAACTGGTTCCCGTCTTCCAACATAACAATGTCAAAATATCTGTCCTCATCTATAGATCTCTTCCTGGCACTGCCCTTCCTGACTTTTGCAAACTCCTTCAGCCCCATATTCCTCTGCCCTTACAACTCCAGAAGCCTTTGCATCCCCCTCCCTCTACTTCACCGATGGCCAGAGCTTTTTCCATCTCAGCCCACACTCCCTTTTTCTCCTAAAACAGCTCTGCCTCACTAACACTCTGCCCTCCTTGAAAATCTTCCTGAGAACCTACTACTTTAATCGAGTTTGACACTAATCCTTCTCTCACCATTGTTTGGTTTCTGGTTATTTTGCCTCAGTTATGCACTTTGAAGCTTTTTTTTTATACACACACATGTATATAAAGTTTAATCTACCGTTTTAGAATTGTTGAGGGGCAAGAGTTATGCTTGGAATGAATAAATGCAATTGGTAAGATATTTGCTTACAAGTCCCAATAGTACTGCAGGATGGCTCAACCAAGATGGGAATACAGGTCTGACTGAAGGGTAACAGTGAGATATAAAACTTTCCATGTCACCTAGAACACTACTTACTTCACTAGCACAGATAGAATGAGAAAAAGAATGAAAGCATTTGAACTGGTGAAAGGCAGTACACAATTGTTAAAGACCATCCAGGTTGGCTGACATGAAGTTAATTTCCAGGCTCCCAGCAGGAAGCCACAGTTAAAGCAAACCCATCTTGGAGACAGGGCTACAATACTGTAGTGGTGATTCTCTAACCCATGCTTCACATTGAGCACAGCTTCTCACTGTAAGTTTAGGATTGGTGAGTTTACACTATAATGTCAAACAAGACAGGACGGGTTTACACTGTGTAATTTGTAGCAGGCTACTGCTCAAGAGGCATGTATGAGAGTCAAGAAGAGCCCAGCAGTGAGCAGATAGTTCAGAGGTTATTATTGCTGTGTTCCTTCTAAGATTCATGTTCTATGTTCCCTTGCTAAGCAACAGTATATCTGCATTATTGTTAGTGTAAATATAGCTAGTTCCCTGGAGTATTTCAGTAGTTTTGTCACGTCTTTGATTCTGCCTCCTTACACTTTTGGATTTCAAAAGTCCAATCATATCATTAGAACTCAATGGCAAGGGAATTCTTTGGACCTACTCCCACCTCATAGATCCGAGAAATTTCCGGGCCACTATGTTGCGTGTCCTCCTCTGTGAATTTTAGGTACAGGAGATTAAAAGCGGTGGATCAATGGAACGAAGCTGATTAGTAGGAACATCAAAACATACATAATAGCATGCACTTCCTTTGGATTAGAAGTTGAAGATGAAAATATAAGAGGCAATTTGGAAGCATCAGAAACATGGGTTTCAGTGAGATTTCACAGATGAGAATGAGAAAGCAGAAGATGGAAAAGCAGATCACTGCGATTCAGGAAGAGATTAGGAATAGTGCATATTAAAGTGAGAAGAGGATACAACAGACTTGGCAGGTGCAGTATGATCAATAACTCTGGAATGAAATGGGGAATTAACAAATTATATTATACAAACAAAAAGGTATTGAACTCACAGGGTCCGAAAACCATCTGTTGGGAATATTTGGTCTTTGCTGTTCCACACATACAATTTTTCGCATATCTTCAAAGCTGGGGTCATTCGGTACCACATCATAGAATGGAGGTTTATACTCTTCTGCAATACCTGCAAAGGCGAGAAGAATTAAACTTCTAAGCACATGTAATTTGAATGACACAGTGTAGAACTATCTTAAGTAAATGCGACAACCTGAAAAGGATCAGGAGGGCTGATATCCAATGCCATGCAATGTCCCTGACCCAGGGGATCTGACGGCAGACGACGCCCCAGACACCAGGGTTCCCAAAGTGGGCGATGCCCTGGGGTTCTCACAGCAGGGGACAGCCCTGGCCACAGGGTTCTCAAGGATCATCCTGGAATGCAAAGATAAACTCCGGTTTCTTTTCTCAACTGCAAACCATCGTCTTAAACCCCTCTCCCCTGTCTTCTTCACCCATATCTCCATCAATAGGTGTGAGGAGCTCATGGACTTTTTTATCACTAAGATTGAGACCATCCGATCAGCTGCCTCTGCTGCATCCCTCCTTTACAATAATCTACCTGGCCAAACCTTCTCTAAAGATCTGCCCTGCCCTAGCTCGGAACTCGTATCTTTCTCTAGTTTCTTCCCTATCTCCCCTCATACCCTCTCCAAACTTATCTTGTCCATGTGACCCACCACCTGCTCCTTCGACCCTAATCACACTTAACTGCTGACCACTCAAATTCCCCTCCTGGTCTCATGTTAGCTGATATTGTTAATGGTTCTCTCTTCAGGTGCTGTTCCTCTCACCTTTAAATCTGCTGTCATCACTCCTCTTCTCAAAAGACTAACAGTTGGAATGGGCAGGTTGCCTTATGAGGAAAGGTTGGACAGGCTAGGCTTGTATCTGCTGGAGTTTAGAACAGTAAAGAGGCGATTTGATTGAAACTATGAGATCCTGAGGGGTCTTGACAGGGTAAATGTGGAAAGGATGTTTCCCTTTGTGGGATAATCTAGAACAAGGGGTCGCCCATTTAAGACAGAGATGAGGAGAAACTTTTTCTCTCAGAGGGCCGTAAGTCTTTGGAACTCTCTTTCTCAAAAGGCAGTGGAAGCAGAGTCTTTGAATATTTTTAAGGCAGAGGTAAATAGATTCTTGATAAGCAAGGGGATGAAAGGTTATCAGGGTAGGCAGGAAATATGGAGTTGAGCTTACAATCAGATCAGCCATGATCCTGTTAAAAGGCAGAGCAGGCTCCTGGGACCAAGTGGCCTGCTCCTGCTCTGAATTCGTAAGTCCGTATGTCGCGGCCCTGGGGTTCTCAAGGTGGACAATATCCCGACCCCAGGTTTCTCAGTGGGCAATGCTTCTGGTTCCGGTGTTCTCACAGTGGGTGATGCTACTGGCCCTGAGGTTCTCAAGGTGACAACACAGGCACCGTGGTTCTCACAGGGACCAATGCCCCAGCACAGGGGTCACACAGTGGGTGATGACCCTGGCTCCGGGTTTCTCAGGCCAGGGACGACTTTGTGTAAAGTTGTGCCCAAGAAATATCTGGACCACTTCCTATTGTGGGAATGGTAAAGCAAAAACTCTGAATTCTTTTTAAATCTTTATATTTTTAACTTTAGATCAACACACAATACCATAATGTTGAAATGTTTGAACATTTGGAAATTAAAATAATACTGTGTCAGAGGTCTTTAGTCAATCGACACATCTGTATCAGTTGGGCAGGTTCAAACAGACTTGGGATGAGGTACATGCTAGAGCTAGGGGTAATCTGGGTAAGAGAATTCATCCTGTTTAGCCTGCTCTCTGTTAACGTACAGTCCCACCAATAATAGTTGTGGAAAAGTCCACAGTCCAGTCCAGTGTTATTCTCTAATGTTTTATGAAGGTCACGGTCTGAAGTAACATCTAGTTTTTTTCTTAAGTCATCCTAAAGAACTATCCAAAGATGTTGCATCACAAAGTACTTCTGTGTGGTAGGCTCCTTATGTAAATGTTTAGACAGCTTCCAAGTGAAGATTCTTTTTTCATCCTGTGTGGAAGTAACAGTCCAGGGCAATAGTGCCAATAAATCAATTGGTCCTAGCTCTCCTAATTATTTATTGGGTTTAATGATTGAATGGCTGATCTGCTCAGCATGAATCAAACAAACCCAATTTGATTTGCATTCTGTGCTGAGTTAATTGATCTCACTAGAGCTGTGGTAGGGATACTAAAATTGAACTTGGATAGGAAGAAAATTAGGCCTGACTTCAACCAGAAGAGTACAAGCGTGGGTACATAAGGATTGGGTTCCAGGATTTCCACTCCTGATCTCTATACAGTATTTTTACCTTACTTCTGTCTTGGCCTATATTTAACTCTCAACCAACATCACTAAAACAGTTTATCTGGTCATTATCACATTGCTGCTTGTGGGACCTTGCTGTGTGCAAAATGGCGGCATGTTTTCTACATTACAGCAGTAATTACACTTGAAATGTAATTCACTGAGTTATAAAGCACTTTGGGATATTCTGAGGATGTGAGAAGTGGTACATAAATGTGATTGTTTTTCTGCACCCAGAGTTCAATTAAATGCCTATCCATGCTGACTCCAGATGTGCACATTAAGAGATTTTCTGTCGCCCTCGCTTTGCATTTGTGGATTTTCAGAACTGACCTGCGAAACTGTTACTCAGGATATCCAGAACTGCACCAATTGGGTCTCCCAGTGAACAACTTACATTTATGTAATACCTTCCACAAAGCAAAGCCTACCGAAGTGCTTTATAGGAGGTGCTGGGGACAGCAAACAGAAAGTGTATAAGTAGGGATCAAAAGCACAAAGATGTAGGTTTCAATGGAGCTTTTTGAAAGTTAGGAGATAGGTTATCAAGGGGAATGGGCTTAGGAAGAGAATGCAGGATGTGGTAGCTGAAACATCTACCAACAGTGGAGCAGATTTTTTATTTAGAATTACTTCCTGATTATAGAACACTTGCTAGAAACAGCTTTCCAGTAAGATTTTACAATACCGAGCAGGCTATTAAAAATACTGCAACTCAGGGAGCTATATTAAAGTTAAACATCAACAATTTTAAACAATCATTTGATTTCCTTAAGGCATAAGATTTTCAAAATTTCAACTAATTTACTTTACTTTTCTGGAGTTCAACCTGATTGAGATGTCAAGTCTTGTAATAAAAAAAATACTTGCAAAAGTAGTAGCTATAGTAATGCTCACCATTACTGAATGTCCTCCTAGTTACTTCCCACAATACAAGTCCAAATGCCCAGATGTCTACACGTTTGTAGGCATCAAAACAATCAACTTGAATAGTTTCTTCAAGTACCTCTGGCGCCATATATCGTTTCGTGCCCACTTTAGGATTATTCCCAACATCTAACTGATTGTTAGTTTGAGAATGCATCACTGCTAACCCTACAAAAAGAGACATCAATTATTACAGCATTTTTGCGAACAAGTTATCTTCTTCAAAAGCAAAGGCAGTGCAGGACTTTAAGTACTCACCAAGATCAGCGATGCAACAATGCAGGTTCTTTTTAACTAAGATATTTTTGCTTTTCAGGTCTCTGTGAGCAATTGCAGGCTTTCCCTCAGTTCCAAAAATTTCATTGTGGAGGTGCACCAAACCATTGGCAATAGATAAGGCAAAATTCAGACAAACTACAGTGTCCACTGCATTTCGTTGTAGATAGTCATAGAGTGAACCATTCTCATGATAGTGAGTGATGAGCCAAAGTTGGGTGCTAGAATTCCTTGACGTCATGTCTGAAGCAATGAAACCTAAAAATAGAAAATACAAACAGTAAGTTATGATTGTATTACAACACAGACTGTTTTTCTAACTCTTGGAGAAAGATGCAACAAGTGACATGGAACAAAGAGGTAGAGCAAGGAGTCTGAAAAAACAAAAAGCAGGTGATCAGGACAGGGTAACTTCTTGTGCCCTAACAAAACAGCTTGGCAAAATGTAAATTCTTTTCTTGCTTTTCGCATGTTTAGTTGGATCTTTCCTATACAATTTCATCTCTTTCTATGGCATTTATTTTCTTTCTATAATTTTTCATTTTACTCCTAATTTATATCTGGTCTTCTGGTACTTTTTTTTCCACTGACAACCAGCTTGGTTTCCAATTCATGTATCAAGACTGTCATAATACTGCTATTTTCACTGAGGTAATTTACATATCATGAATAGCAGCATTACTGGTCTCTCTTCTCATCATATTTTTTTCTCTTTATCCATGCTAATTGTTTTGATTTCACCCAATTTTCACATTTCCTGATTATTTTACACTCCATAAAAAAAAATCTTTAAGTCCTTTTCTCTGACTTGGAAGATTTCCATATTGTAGTTGTGATGAGGTCAATCCTTGATGCACATTTACATGTCAGACCAAGACCACAGCATGTGAGTATAATCATTATGAATGCTCCAAGCCAAACAGTGGCCAGATAGCTGGGACCTCGAAGCCGACTTTGAAATGCATGGGGTGGTGATAAAAATCTAGCAAAGGGCCATTTTTAGGTATGAAATATAACGACACAACAAGGAAATAATCCAGTAAGATATCTGCATTGGGCTAAACAATTGTATCATGGTAATTTACACCATTAAATTCCTACCTATTGGGAGCAAATATTATGTCACAAATCTACAAAATCACAGGGAATTGGCTGACAAAGACCCATTGTACAGACACCAACATGATGTCTTCGCAGGTCTTTTGTAGTGGGCAATCAGTACGAATGTTTTGTCTTTGTATCACTCTATGCAGGGTTACATTATTTTTAATAACGCATGTTGTGATTGTGACACCTTTTGGTTTCCATTATTGAATGATGCTTGTATTGCGATTTAGATTTCAATAACTTCAGCTGTAATGCATGCAAACTTGCCTCAGGCATGAATAAGCATGGGTTATGGCTCTCTCCACAGATGCTGCCTGACCTGCTGAATGTTTCCAACTTCATTTTAAATGAAGGTAGCTACTTAGGGGTGTTCTTACAGGTTGTGAGCAAGGTAGGTGTCATTTCTATATGAATGTTCATCCAAAGCAACAGACATCTCTTCTCCAGTTTCGCTTGTTGCTTAACTTGCCCGACTGAATTTTACATGGTCTATAATGAAAACCAATTTAAATTCACACTTTGCATCAAAATCAAGGGCATATATAAATTATTTCTCACCTAATATATTCTCGTGGCGAAGCAGAACAGTATTATAAATTTCAGTCTCTCTAAACCAAGATTTCTCGTCTCTAGAGGAGAAAATTTTCACAGCAACGTTTTCACCTTGCCACTGACCTCTCCAAACTTCTCCATAACGACCCTTTCCTGTTTCAGGTGAGGAAAAAAGGCAAATTTTAAAAAAATAATCTTTTGGATATTTTTCGTGATGCTGAAATTTAGTTTGTGTTGGAGTAGGAAACATTTTTCCTTTTTTGAGCTTCATAGACTGAACCAACAATTCTAAAAAATTACGGCCACACTCAGTTTCACATAGAAATATTGTGAACTTGTCAATTTACAATACATTTGTTTTGTTCTCAGCTAAGCTCAAATATGCTGGAAATGAATTAAGAGAATTGAAGGGAACCACCTCTCTCTCCCCATCTAACACCGCACCCCACCCCCCCAACCACCCCAATGGATAAATCAAATTGACAGATAATTACAAGCTGCCAAACTCTGGTCTTAAATGTAAGATGCAGCAAAACATGCTGTCAATGGAGAATAGAACATAAACACCAAAATAATTTTTTTTCTGCGCTTGAAGGTTTCATGTTATGTCAGACAACAGTGGATTGGTATTTGTGGCTGTACAATGAGAGTCACAGATAAAGCTTAATCCCACAAAACATCTAGCAGATGATCAGAAAAGCAGATATTGGGTATGACAAATAGTTATAACATGTTTAGGTATGGTAGAGCAAGTGCATAATGGTTACAAGGCAGAGGAGCTCTAATCTTTATTTAATAAAGGAAACAAGCAAACTGGTTGCCCGAGGTATTTGTATTGTGGCAAATTTGGCGCAGCTATTTTTCCAATACCTATAATTTTTACACATATTGTACCATTCCTAGACCTATTACACACATGCAAACACTATGATACACGAACCTGTTGCTGCTACTCACCACATCGAGGAATGTTATATGTATTTTACCAGATGTAAATCTGCTTCTTTTAAACTTTTGAACCACACTGGAACATTTCACCCTACTTTACAATATTGTGCTTGTTTAGTGTTGACAGTTCATCTACACTGAAGATTTGTTTTGGACATGTGGGTGGCTTCTTAATCATTAACTGTCATGTTTATTTTGAGGAAATCAGGAATTTGCAACTTCTAGCTTTACAGATATTTTGCATTGTCTAACTGATATCACCCTTAGCTTTGACTGTATATTACCATTATAGTTTTGACAACACACTATAGATTTTTGTGTCTCTTGCTGTGTTTTCTGATGACAGGCTCTTCCAGGATTCATGATTTGGGGATATAAGGGAACAAGGTTTCCACAACCCCTTTGGTTCATTTGCAGAGTTTGGTTTTCATGCATTGCAGATGTCCCTTGTTAGTAGGCTATTAAAATATTTACATTTCTCGCTTTATTATTTCAGTATTTGAGCAAACCTTGCAGTTTAACTTGTTCAAATGCTCTGTGCCCACAAGACTCTTCAGTACTGAAGCAAGGAAGCCTTAGTGTAAATAATTGTCTGCTAGGTGTTTTGCTTTACTGGCAGGATTACATCATTTGGCTTTCCAACAGCTAATGTGCCAAAAGTTGTTTAACGTGCATAAACACACATTTCCCCTTCAAATTTGATATTTTTGGATTTATTCTCATCAGACAAAAATGTTTTAGGAGGTTGGCATGCTAAACTAAAATCAGACATTTCTGCAAATATTTGGCCATCTTATGATGAAAACCAAAACCTTCAGACACTTGGTTTGTTCCAGGAAATTTCTGTCTCCCCTGGACAACCAGTTTGTAAGTTTTCAGCTGACCTGTAATAGTTTAGTTTAGTTTAGAGATACAGCACTGAAACAGGCCCTTCGGCCCACCGAGTCTGTGCCGACCATCAACCACCCATTTATACTAATCCTACACTAATCCCATATTCCTATCACATCCCCACCTGTCCCTATATATTTCCCTACCACCTACCTGTACTAGGGGCAATTTATAATGGCCAATTAACCTATCAACCTGCAAGTCTTTGGCATGTGGGAGGAAACCGGAGCACCCGGAGGAAACCCACGCAGACACAGGGAGAACTTGCAAACTCCGCACAGGCAGTACCCAGAATCGAACCCGGGTCCCTGGAGCTGTGAGGCTGCGGTGCTAACCACTGCGCCACTGTGCTGCCCCTAACTTGTTACAACTAAAATCAAATTAATAAAAATAATTTGTAAAGGAACACCAATTCAATCCATCCAACTGTCTTTTTAAACCTTGTATAGTCTTTCTCTCCATTCTTTTAATTTCATTATTTTGCTACTTTGTTAAATTTAAAATTGTTCACTCTCCCTTTTTCTTCTGCCTTTCTTGCTCCCCCAACCCATTTTGGAAGTGACAGCTTAAAAAAAAAGGACATTTGAAAAGCTACAAAGTCAGCTTTCTCATCAGTTGAATGCCCATGATACGAAGACTGACAGTGTTGCCTTGCCAAGGCAATGTGGTGAAATAGGCTACTGATGAACAAGTATATCATTTACAATCTCTAAAAGAACAATACATCTTACTAAGGGCTAATTCCAGTGAATAAACTGAAACATCCACATTCTTGTTTGCTTGGTGGCCATGGTCAAATTGCCTATTTCAAATAAACATGGCTGACATCTTGGCCTACTTTACCCACCTACACATTCCATCAATGTGATCTGTCTGGCGACTGTACGTTGTACTAAAAATGGCAAACCTGACCCACTGCCTGATGTACGAGAGTGATCAAGCAAATCCTAAGAATGAAGAATATGAAACAGCATTAATTTAGAAGCAGAGACATTATTATATGGTTACAACACTTTAGAACAGTCAACATTTGAATTCTGGTCTTAATTGACATTTGCACAACAATTCTCTTTGGAGAGAGTTTGTGATGAGTCAGAGGGGGAAAAGATTGGGAAGGCCAACTGAAGAAAGAGATTAATGTAGCATGCTTATGCTGCTTCTTTGAATGGGAATATTGTTCACAGACCACCACAACGTAGTCAACAAAAGAGAGAAGTGAATGCCAAGCTTGATTTCTTAAAACTAGATATGTATTACCTGCTTGATCCTCCTATCCCATTCTTGCCATAAGTGAAGACGGAATTATGTGGCACCATTGATCTCAGCACCTTAATCAACTGATGTTGCAGGAACTTTGAGTACAGCTTTGCAGGTAAGTGTGTAAAGTGTGAAATGCGTGTGTCTAAATCAAATTACAGTCAATGCAGATTAGAAGACTCGTGTCAGATTACATTACTTCAAATTAGAATATGAGTTATTAATAACAAAGGTATTAAACACCTAGCTGTCTCACCTGCTAGGTGAAAAGTCAGATGAGAGAGCTAGGTGGAAATTGTCAGCTATAACTGAAAACTAAATAGCGTATAAGAATTTGGAAGGCAAGGCACTGTAAATTTCTTGGAAACAGCTTAAAGCCACAATTTTTCCAAATAAACCTACCTATTTAACCATTTTTAATAGAGTTTTAAAAATGGTATATTGAGATAGAAGTGTCTCCAAACCCTGGGCAGACTTGTGACAGAAACTACACTGCTGTGCTGCAGAAGCTCGCCTCAAGACTGCAGAATTCTAATGACCCTGACAATGGTTGGTTAGTTCTTAATGTCGAAAGTCACGGACCTTCCTGAATAGCATAAAGACAAGAGAGTTAATTTTCAAGGGAGGAATTTAAAGTCCATTAGATTATTTCCCATTGTATTTTCTTAGAGATGGAATGAAAGAACTTTCCAGTAGAGAAAGCTGATACAGCTGCTGTGTGAAAGTTGACAAAACTTAATTTTAAATCTCAATGAGGCATCCAAATTGAAATGTATCTAGTTAGCATTTTTGGGAATTACCTGCAGAGTTTCAAATTACTAGCGATAGTTCCTAACTGATGGTCAGCGCTTACAGGCCCCTGCTCATAGTCAGGGGGCTGCGGTTCCCATTTGTGCCATTGGCGTAAGAACTGAAAAGTTGTATGATTTAACCACTGGGCTGAATTGCTATGCTTTGAGAAAGAACTTCAACCAGATCCAGAAATGGTGATTTCAAAGCCATGGTACTAATGAGGACAGAAAAGCCACTCACTTAAATCGAGAGCATCTGGAAAAATATTCCATTGTGCATTGAACCCTTTGCCAGTAATCTGCATAGACACCTGGAGGCTTTGTGTGGCCGCAAAGATCCTGATCTTTCTTAACCTGGGCACCCGAGAGTCTGCGTGAATATTATAAACATAGTTTATCCTGATTTCCTTTTTGCCATAGATCCAGGGTTTCAATCACAAGGAATTGAACATTGTGTACAAAACAGCATTTCAAGTATTCCAAAAATTGAAGGTTCAGTGTGATCAGTTTTAATAAAGAATTCAAAATAAACCACCAGCTTGATTAAAAGATCTTGAGCAGGGTTGACTCTATAGTGGATGGGACATAACTACCTCCTGATTCTTGGGAATAAAGTTTTATTTAAGGGTTTACTTAAAGCAGTTTCTCAGAATTGTGGTTTGGATTCCTGGGTTTGGCTCTTGCAGCCACTGCATTAATGCAGATGCTGATGGCGCAACAAGAACAATTATGTAGATTTCGCCTCCACGGTGTTTCTTTGGTCCTGTCAAAACCTTATCCAAATGCCAGAATGCTAGCTGACTCACTCTGCCCAGTGTCATAGCCTCTGGTTAGCACTTTCCATTGATGCAGACTCTCAGGGAGAGATGAGGCACATTGAAAAGGTGCATGTGTTGTAACTTGGTGCTGAAAATGCTTGCCAACACTTAAATAGTGTCTGAATCTGGATACCTATCAGTGTTCCCAGTAAACTTCGACTGTACAAGAAAAAGGACGAATGCTAGCAAAAATAAAATTTACTGAATCCGCTTGACTAATATGGAAAACTTCCTAACAGAGCAGTGTCTGAAGCAGACAGTGGGAAAAGAATAAACTACTCTTGGAGGTGGAGCCTATGATATACAGTCTGAGAACACTACAGAGGTGACATTCCAACACCACCCACATTAAGAAACCTATTCAAAAGATATCCCCAAAAGATTCTGGCCCATTGGTGACCTGGACTTAAGCAGCATGTGGTGCGAACAAAGATGTTAATTGCCTGTGGCCAGACCATTTCTGAACTATAACTTAAGCGTGTGGAGGTAGTTTTATTCCTCCAAAGTATACAATTTAGTTTAACTAGGATAACTGTAAGCTGAGATTTATGTGCTATGGGAGTTTGTATGAATCCACCAGTAATTTCTAAAGTACAAATCTAATGATCGATTTATGAGTAATATTAAACCTAAGTGATATCATTTTATTAAAAGAAAATGAAGCTGGTCATGGTCTTTGAAACTTACTTTGATAGCATTTGATATTAAACACTGCCTCATCCAAGTTTTCCATAGTGAAGGCTATAGAAACAAGCTATTAGTTCTATACTGTATGTTAATGAACTAATTTATGCACTCATGTTGTTAACAACATCCTATCGTGCAGATGCAGTCTGTGCACTCCTAACATTTAAACAATATCCATTTGCTTTTAAGAATTATAAAAACAGTAAAAACTGATTACCACAAGCGTACTATCTCCCACATTGGAAGCTATAAGGCCATCAATTGCTCCATTTTCTGCATCACGGGCATGTAACCTTTGCATTCGATTCTGGTGAATTTTGCGGCAAATCAGGACAGCAACCACAGACAAAACTACCAGCACTATGACTGGGCTAACTACAAAAATTATTAATGTCTCCACACTGTAGTCAATTGGCTCTCCTTTTGGTGCTGAAAAACAGAACAAAAATCAGTAAAATAACCAACTTCATTTCTGTCACAATTTGGTGGCTTTAATGTTTTTGAGAATTATTGAAAATAGAGACATGTCGAAGCTTTTCGTCTTGCACTCATCAGACAAGATGCAAGAATAACCGATGTGAGGGAAAACAACAACTTATACTACATGAGAACAGAGTGCTGACTGGTTGGCAAGTGAACTTTGATTGGTAGAGGCATTGCCATGGAGAGTGCACGTGCGGTGTTTGCCACTAACAGGATACTGCCGTCAAACCAAAAAGACGTCCTGCCTATCACACAAATGAGTAATGTGATATATGAATTTCAATGCCAGTGTGATGCTACGTATATAGGCCATACGTCCCAAAGACTGTCGGATCGTATCAAACAACATGTCCCTTCCACTGTTCGCAATGGGCAAGGTCCAGGCCGTACCCAACCAGCCTGTGCTTACAAAACTCAAAACACAGTGCCCAACATTAGGTGCGATTCCGCAATTGGACAACATTTGCTAAATAATCTTCAGTGTGCTAAGAATTACGCTGACAACCAATTTAAAATTGTAAGTAGGGCTCGCAGTGCAGTGCATTTGCGTGTACTGGAAGCTACATATATTAATACACATGGCCTGTTCTTTGCAGACAGGAAGAACATGTACACACGTTGCGCCTGTTTCAGCTGACCAAAATAAGTGACAGCCATTTGCTGGTTCATTTCTCAGGGAAATAAGCTGCCTGGTTTAAATTTCAAACAAAGCTTGGCAGTCAACTGCCAGTCACCGTAAACTGGTGCATTCTCCATGGTAACACCTCTACCAGAGTTCACTTGCCAACCAATCAGCACTCTCTTCTCTTGCAGTAAAAGTTGTTGCTTTCCCTTACATTGGTTATTCTTGTGTATTGTCCCAATGAGTGCAAGACGAAATGCTTCGACAACATGTCTCTATTTTCAGCAATCCTCAAGTTCTGTACTACCAAATGACTATATATTTAATGTTTTTCTTAGAGAAACTTTCTCTCTACAAGAGCACAGATCCACATGCATATTAGAGGAAACAATAAGATAATTTTATGTTTCAATAGTGCTTTAGAGAAATTCCTTGGGAGGTTTGCAGCAAATGAGAAAAGTGTTAGAGCTGACTGCAATCACGGTGTAGGAAAATGAAAAGCAAGGATGAAGGAATGGAATCTGGACCAGGGCTCAAGATGGGTTGTATCAGACTGGTTACTTGGAGCCATGTCTACTGTGAACCCAAGTGCAATTACCCAGACCAGGGTAACATACATGATTTATGGACCAGCATTTGAATCTACAGAGCACACCAGATTATACTGAAGCTGAATCAAGCCGACAGCATGAGAAATATAGGACTTAGAGGACCGGAACACAGGAACAGGTGGAGGCCATTCAGTCCCTTGAGCCTGTTCCGCCATTCAGTTAGATCATGGTTATTTGCACCTCAGTTCCATTTAACCACCTTTGATCCATATTCCGTGATACAAATCTGCCAAAATGAAACCTCTTAAACAACCACCCCTCAAATATTTCTGCAGGTTTCCCATAACATGACGGTGATTCAAAGATTTTCTGGAGTCACCTGCAGCATGAGCTGAGAGATTTACTTCGAACACATAGGTCAGCCAAGGAACTCCCTAGAACCTGCTCATGCTCACCCGTCTTATTTCAGTGTTGCTTCCAGCTTTATGTGAAGGAACAGAAGCATCAACCAGCAACTCAAGAAACCATTTGGAGCCATGAGTGCCTTCCAAGGAACTGTGGTCTAGAGGTCATAGATTCTCATGCATCATCCATGTTTAGAGCAGCTAGAGAAATATGCAGATCCGTTCTTCTTTGTATAAAAACATAGACACCACACCTCAACAGTGGCACACAATGAAGCTGCCATCCTATAATAAATAAATATGCTCCATTATTTGGTTCTTTTTAGAATACGTGATTATAGATGAACCCTGGGCAGCCATGGGAATTATACAGCCTTCAATCCTCCCCAGTGGTAGGCTCCTCTCAGCCTTCAAGCCAATAGTCCATTAATGGTGACCTTCATTCCCTAAAAATTCTGCCATGCAGCCTAACACTCTCTATTTTCAAGATGTTCCCTGGCCTTGCGCGCCTCCACACATAAATCATACCATAGCTGTACAACAGCAATCTTTGTCCAGCAGCTCCAATTTTGCTGTCGGAGTTTAACTGACACCTGCAGTGGTCACGACATACAAATGCAGATCATCACATTTCTACAGAACCACCACCTCCAACACGCACCAAAAAAGATAATGGGGCACAGAAGATCAAAGGCATCCTTGTGACCTGTATCCCATCGAGACAGAAAGCAGTCCCTAGTTAAGGTTAAAGGAGCTTACCACACTCCCTCTCCCTGATGACTGAAGGACTAGGTGGCTCACAAGAAACTCCACCCACCCACCCCCATAGACAAATTATTGATGCGAAGGCAAGAGGGGTCACCAGAGTGAAACTGAGGACTGATGAAGGGAAGGGGACTTCAACCCCACATCCCTATGCCCCAAAGATAAAATACATGCCCTGGCAGAGGGAAGGACTGATTCACTACCACTACCGCCCCCTCCACCCAACAAAAGTTTTCTTTCTCCACTCCTACATAATTTAATCTTTTCTCCTTATTCCCCCAACCATTCTTCTTCTCTGTTTACCCTTCTCTCTCCCCCAGAGTCTTATCCTCCATTCTCATGTCCTATTCCCCATATTTCACCACCAATCTCCTCCAACTGCCTCTTCCCACCCCTTGGTTCAATTATCCCCAGCCTTGAATGTGACCTGATACAAACAATGCACTTGATCTTGACTCCTGAAGAATGCCACAAGAGATAAACTAACCATGTACCAATGGTCCAATGGTAATGTTCTTTCACCCTTCAAAAAGCTGATAAGGATTAGAGGGTACAGAACTTTGTCCTTAATTACCATCAAGACAGCTTGCTCTAAAAAGGCTGCGTTGGGGGGCGGGGAGGGGGAGGAAGAAACGGAAGAGGAGGTAGATTACCCAACTATGGGACCTTCATTCTTCGAATGGTATGTATCCTCAACATACAGTCAGAGAATATGTTTGACAGCATGATATGCTCTGGAACAACTGGATCCTAAGCACACATGTAAAAATGGCTGCTAATATGCAGGTAGATGGTGTCATTAGTGATCTTCTACCACTGTGCTGTATAAAGCCACTGTGCTATTGCACCAGTTTATTTTGACCCAAAGCTAAAGTGCTTAAATCAACACCACCCTGCTTCAAACTACAACCCTGTGGAGATGGATGGTTATGGCATGTGGAGGATACATATCATTCATAAAGACAACCCTGCAAGGTCCCATTATTCACATATTCACACAACAGAGTACACCAAAAAACAGATTTAGGAAGGGGGAGGTCCTGCATGGGAATCATAAAGCCAGCTGTCAGGAATGATCTGCAAAAGGCAGTTAACACGAGACAGTACGCTTAGTAAATGTGTGAGAATTGTTCCATATCTATCCCCCAAAAAAAGAAGTTAAACTCTGTGAGCCCCTAGACTCAGAATAATTCTTGTTGCTATTCTTGGAGCACCGCTCAAAAGATCATTATCCCTTTGAAGAAATACAGAACTCTGGTAGTTGTCATATTCTGAGCTAGTTTTCCATCCAACTAATTCACCATTGATACCACAAGCCATAATCTTTCTTTTGGATGTAGCACAATGGTGCTTCATAAAATTCCTTCTAGAAGTTCAACTAAATTAACGTACACTGTACAGCACTTACCCACTATTCTATATCAACTCGAATTCAAAATTAATGATGCAGAATTTATTGATTCTAAATCTGTATCGAATACAAGAAAACAAGAAATAGGTGAAGGAGTAGGCCATTCAGCCCTTGGAGCTACTTCAACACCATTTTCCTGCATTATCCCCACAGCCCTTGGCCTTCACAGCCCCCTGGGGCAGAGAATTCCAAAGATTCACCACCCTCCGAGTGAAGAAATTCCTCCTCATCTCAGTCTTATTCGCAGACTGTGTCCCCTGGTTCTGAACTCCCCAGCCTGTTGAAACATCCTTCTTGCATCAACCTTGTCGAGCCCTGTAAGAATTTTATATGTTTGAATGAGATCACCTCTCATTCTTCTAAACTCCAGAGAATAAAGGCCCAGTCTATTTAATCTTCCCTCATGGGACAATCTCTCCAACCCAGGAATTAGTTTGGTGCACTCAATACTCCAGGTGGGGGTCTCACCAAGGCTCTATAAAATTGCAGTAAGACATCTTTACTCCTATAGTCAAATCCTCTTGTAATGAAGGCCAACATACCATTTGCTTGCTGTACCTTTCAGTGGCTCATGAACAAGTACACCCAAGTCCCTTTGAAATTCAACCCATCCCAGCCTCTCACCATTTAAGAAATACTCCGTATTTCTGTTTTTCCTACCAAAGTGGATAACCTCACATTTCTCCACATTGTATTCCATCTGCCAAATTTTTTCCCACTCGCTTATCTCCAAATCCCCTTGAAGCGTCTTTGCATCCTCCTCACAACTTAAACTTCCACCTCGTTTTGTGTCATCTGCAAACTTGGAAATATTACATTTAATCCCCACATCCAAATCATTGATATAGATTGTGAATAGCTGGGACCCAAGCACTGATCCTTGCGGTACCCCACTAGTCATAGCCTGCCAATCTGAAAATGACCCACTTATTCCTACTCTCTTTCTGTCCATGAACCAGTTCTCAATCCATGCCAGCATATTCCCCCCAATCCCATGTGCTCTAATTTTGTTCACTAACCTCTTGTGTGGGACTTTATCAATAGCTTTCTGTAAATCTAAATATACCACATTCACCGGTTTTTCCTTATCCATTCTGTTAATTACATCCTCAAAAATCTCCAACAGGTTTGTTATACATGATTTCCCTTTCATAAATCCATGTTGACTCTGCACAATCTTACTATTATTTTCCAAGTGTTCTGTTATCACATTCTTTATTATAGATTCTAGCATTTTCCTTACGATTGATGTCAGGCTAACAGATCTGTAGTTCCCTGTTTTCTCTCTTTCTCCTTCCTTAAATACTGGGGTTACATTTCCCACCTTCCAATCCGCAAGAACCATTCCAGAGTCTGTGGAATCTTGAAAAATAGCCACCAATGCATCTACTATCTCTACAGCCACCTCTTTCAACACTGGGATATAGATCATCAGGTCCAGGGGATTTATCTACTTTAAGTCCCATTAATTTCTCTAGATTTTTTTTTACTAATATTAATATCTTGCAGTTCCTTGTTCACACTAGTCCCTTGATTCTCCATTATTTCTCAGAGGTTTTTAGTATTTTCCTCCGTGAAGACAGACACAAAGTACTTGTTTAGTTTCTCTGCCATTTCCCTATTCCTCACTATAAATTCTCCTGACTTCGCCTGTAATGGACCCATATTTGTCTTTGCTAATCTTTTCCTTTTTACATAGAAGCTTTTGCAGTCTATTTTTATGTTCCTCGCTCATTTACTCTCATATTCTATTTTCCCTTTCTTAATATTTTTCTTGGTTCTTCTTTGCAGAATTCACAGCAAAGTGAAATCCATCTACACTGCTCAAAATGCAGCCTATGTTTGTGTCACTGGCAAACTTGGAAATGTGACTTTGTATCATATCATCCAAGTCCTTAATAAAAACAATGAATAGTTGAGGCCCCAACATAAAGCCCTGTGGAACTACTAGTCATGTCCTGCCAATTAGAGCACCTGTCTATTATCCCTGCTCTCTCTTTCCTGCCGCTTAGTCAGTTTCCTAACTAGGTCAATAATTTGCCATTAATTGCCCGTCCATTACTTTAGTCACCTCTTCAGGCATGACATACCCATTTTACAAATACAATTTATGTTAAATATAAATATATATGTATTTTTAATGCAGCAGTTCTTCATGTGTACTTCACTCCTAAAACAACACAGGTGAGTAGGTGAAGCTGTTTCTGCCTGAAATAAACAGAGCACTTAAAATGCTATAACCAGCAACTTTGAAATTAACATTAATGCAATGGCTAACTGCTATCACATTTTGACCAATATAATCAACTGCCCATTTTGAATGTGGGCGTTAGGTAGTCGGGACTTTACTCAAAACCTTTTAGTAGAAACTCACATATTTCTTTCAAACTTCTTGAGGCCCAAGGGCTTTGCTGACAAACTTTCCTGATGTTTCTTTGGGTTAGAGATTCCAGAGCCAAAGTGATAATCTGGAACTTGAATGCATATTTCAATTGTGAAGAAACTATTCAACACATTACCTGTTCCTCTACATCTTTCTTCAAGTTACCCCTCAAGGGTCTGTGTGGTCTTCAACATATGTCTTTGGATCCTGCATATCTCAGCAATCTGTCCTTCTATTGCTCGCTTGCCACTTTTAATATTTATTCAGATATTTTCAAGTGTTCTTTGCAGGATTCTCAATCCTCGTTACTTTTTCCTACTATTTTTTAAAAATCTGTTTGGTCTTTAGTTTCTCTTATTTAGCAACTGTGATCAAATTGCTGTTAGGTTTTCCTTTGTTGTCAGAGACAGGTCCAAATTTCCAGTCAGATTTCACCGAAAAACTAGCATAACCCCATAGGAAATTCGAGGTAATCAGTATAACCCTGGTAGGTGGGGGCAAGAATAGGGTGGGCTGGTTCCCACATCCCAGCAGCACTGCTGCAAGTTTCCATTGGAAGTTAGTGCTGTTACTTGGATACATAGCAGAGAATCAGGCCTTTTAGCCCAAGTAGCCTGTGCTCATGTTTATGGTCCACCCTCACCCCCTTCTATTCTATTTACCTCATCTCAGCCTTTCACCATATCTTTCTATTCCCTTTTCTCTTATATATTAGTCTAGTGTCCTTCTGAAAGCATCTAAGCTATTTGCCTCAATCACTTCTTCTGGCAATGAGTTCTAGATTCCAACCACTCTCCAAGTAAAGAAATTTCTCATCTTGTCCCTATAGGATTGATCAGTAGCTGTCTTGTATTTTTGGATTCTCCTATATTTTCTCCACATCTATCCAGTCCAGCCATTCATGATTTTAAAGACCTCAGGTCAGTTCTAAGTCTCTTTTATAAAGAGTAAAGCATCAACCTATTCAATCTTATCCGATAGTTGGAATCTCTTAGTTCTGTACCATCCTTGTAAATCTTTTTCAGACATTCTCCTGTGCTTCTATGTCCTTTTTACAGTATGGAGACCAGAACTGTGCACAGTACTGAGTATGGCCTGACCAGGGTCCATGCAAGTTTAACAATAGCTTCACTACTTTTGAATTCAATACCCCTAGAAATACATCCCAGTGCTTTGTTAGCATTTTTAATTACATTGCTAACCTGCGACGCTGGGTATGTCAGAACAAAAACTGTATTTTCCATCATTTTCAGCCTAGCAACACATGCACATCCTAAGCACCCACCCTTGTTAACACCCTTGGGGAGTGTGGATTTAAATTTAAAAGGCTAGTTACGGCAATGCAATCCATACCTTAAAATGGGGGTTTATAAAAATTCCACTTTCTTCTGTTTTCTAGTTCTGCTTCTCACTGAGTCCTTCCTCAAGCTCTTCTAGTTCCAAAGTGCGTTCTCCTAAAGTTGTGCACCACTGTAGTTATTTTTAGTCTTAGCCTTTTTATACAGTATTAAATCTAATTATGCAACAATCACTAGAGCTCACCGCTTGTACCTCAGATTACTAATTAACCCCCGTGAGCTGCTTAGTACACTACTCCATAGGTTGTGAGGCAGTTCTACTTTTTTGTTCAAAGCATTTCCACTAGTCTTAAAGAGATACACCACCTATCGTAATACATCAGTAGAGTGGTCACCCGTATCCCATTTCCTTTGATGGAAGGGCCAATATTTCATGATTCGACTATACCATATTGGCTCCCAGGCTGGATGAAAGTGGCAGCCCAACTGAAGCATGTTTGCCCTCCCACTAACATATCACTGTAACAGTGGAGAGTTTTCTGACATTTAAACCATGTCTAATAATCTCCATGTGGAGGCTTGGTTAATCAAGAAGAATGTATTCACTGTACAATAAAATTCATACATTCTTGCTCAGCAGTAAGACACTTTTGTAATTCTGCAGTTCAAATCACAGGCAGTCGAAATGGTTGTAGAATCTGCATAGATTTCAATTACCCTCAGTATTGCAAGCAGTGAAAAGATAAAGGCCCACTATTACTGATTCACAAATCTTTTTGTTAAGCTGAAAAGCTTTACACCCATAACCGAACCTTTCCCTTTAATGTGGTGTCATGTTAGTCAGATCTTGTAGGAAAATGAACCAACCACTCTAAAAAGGGCAAATAACACACTCTGATAAAACTTATGAGAAACAGAGTAAGGGCAATGTGCTGTGCTTAATAGGCAATGCATCTGAGGAATAGTAACAAATTATCAATGAAATCAGGGCAATTGCTTGCATGCTTTGTCCACACTATATAGGTACAGAGTATCATATCTTTAAAACAAGACAGTACCTCACTGGTTGCCACCAAAAAAAGTGTCAGAAATGGCATTCAGCTACCATCTTTGCAATGTTCCAAAAGTTTTAAAAGGTTATATGAATTAGCTGCAAGTGATTCCACACTCATACACTCTTGCTGTTACTCACTTAATCAATTATGTTGGTTACATAAAGGGAAAAAACTTCAAAGTATAAAATCAGATGGGCAACCTAGATGAGGAATTCATTGAATGCTTTCAGGATAGTTTCTTAGAACAGCACATTCTGGAACAAACCAGAGAGCAGGCTATACTAGACCTGGTATTGTGCAACGAGATCGGATTAATTGATGACCTCATAGTGAAGGTGCCCTGAGGTAGCAGCGGACATACGACTGAATTTTACATTCAGTTTTAGGGAGAGAAGAATGGGTCCAAGACCATTATTTTAAACTTAAATAAGGGCAATTATGAGGGGATGAAAGCAGAAGCAGCTAAAGTGAACTGGCAAATTAGGTTAAGGGATTGGTCAATAGAGATGCAGTGGCAGACATTTAAAGAGATATTTCAGAGTACACAGAATTGATACATTCCGACGAGAAAGAAAAATTCCAAGGGGAGGACACACTATCTGTCGTTAACGAGAAAAGTTAAAGATAGTATCAAACTTAAAGAAAAAGTATATAATTGCACAAAGATGGGTAGCAGGGCAGAAGATTGGACAGAATATAAACAACAGCAAAGAATGACTATAAGATTGATAAGGAGGGAAAAATTACAGTACAAGAGGAAGCTAGGTAGAAATATAAAAACAGATAGTAAGAGTTTCTATAGATATTTAAAAAAGAAAAGAGTTAACAAAGTGAGCATTAGTCCTATAGAAAGTGAGTCTGGGGAATTAATAAGAGAAAATAAGGAGATGGCAGATGAATTCAACAGGTATTTTGCATCGTTCTTCACTATTGAGGATACAAGTAACATCCCAGTATTAGCTGTAAATCAGGAAATGGAAGGGAAGGAGGTACTTAAGAAAATTACAATCACCAGGAAAGTGGTGCTGAACAAATTGTTGGAGCTGCAGGCTGACAAGTCCCCAGGTCCTGATGGACTTCATCCAAGGGTCTTAAAGGAAGTGACCAGTGAGAACGTTGATGCGTTGGTTTTAATTTTCCAAAATTCCCTAGATTCGGGGAAGGTTCCATCAGATTAGAAAATAACAAATCTAACTCCTTTATTCAAAAAGGGAGAGAGAGACAGAAAGCAGGAAACTACAGGCCAGTTAGCTTAACATCTGTCTGGGGGAAATGTTAGAAGCCATTACTAAAGATGTTATAGCAGGGCACTTAGAAAAAGATCAAGGTAATCAGGCAGAGTCAACTTGGTTTTGTGAAAGGGAACTCATGTTTAACCAATTTATTGGAGTTCGTTGAAGGAACATGTGCTGTGTATAAAAGGGAACCAATGGATGTACTGTACTTAGATTTCCAGAAGGCATTTGATAAGGTGCCACATCAAAGGCTAGTGTGGAAAATAAAAGTTCATGGTGTAGGGGATAACATATTGGCATGGATAGAAGATTGGCTAGCTACAAGGAAACAGAGTAGGTATAAATGGCCTTTTCACTAGTTGGCAAGATGCAACGAATGGTGTGCTGCAGGGATCAGTGCTGGGGCCTCAGCTTTTCACAATTTATATAAATGGCTTGCATGAAGGGACCAAAGGTATGGTTGCTAAATTTTCTGATGACACAAAGATAAGTAGGAAAGTAAATTGTGAAGAGGACATAAGGGGGCTACAAAGGGATATAGACAGGTTGAGTCAGTGGGCAAAGATCTGGCAAATGGAGTATAATGTAGGAGTCACGAATGGTGCTGAACATTGTGCAATCATCAGCGAACATCCCCACTTCTGACCTTATGATTGAAGGAAGGTCATTGATGAAGCAGCTGAAGATGGTTGGGCCCAGGACACTACCCTGAGGAACTCCTGCAGTGATGGCCTGAAGCTCAGATGATTGACCTCCAACAACCACAATCTCAGGATTTCTACCAGTGCCACGTGATAGTCAGAGTAGAAATGAAAGAATAGTCAGGATGAATGCGTGGCTTGAGAGATGGTGCAGGAAGGAGGGGTTCAGATTTTTGGGACATTGGGACCGGTTCTGGGGGAGGTGGGACTATTACAAATTGGACGGTCTACACCTGGGCCGGACTGGAACCAATGTCCTTGGGAGTGCTTTTGCTAACGCTGTTGGGGAGGGTTTAAACTAATGTGGCAGGGGGATGGGAACCAAATGAGGAGGTCAGTGGACAGTAAGGAGGTAGTAACTAAAGCCTGTAAGGAACTAGATAATGAAGTCAGCGTGACTAAGGGGAAGAGTAGGCAGGGAGCAGATGATGAACGCAAAGGGACTGGTGGTCTGAGGTGCATTTGTTTTAATGCAAGAAGTGTAGCAGGTAAGGCAGATGAACTTAGGGCTTGGATTAGTACCTGGGAGTATGATGTTATTGCTATTACTGAGACTTGGTTGAGGGAAGGGAATGATTGGCAACTAAATATCCCAGGATATCGATGCTTCAGGCGGGATAGAGAGGGAGGTAAAAGGGGTGGAGGAGTTGCATTACTGGTCAAAGTGGATATCACAGCTGTGCTGAAGGAGGGCACTATGGAGGACTCGAGCAGTGAGGCAATATGGGCAGAACTCAGAAATAGGAAGGGTGCGGTAACAAAGTTGGGGCTGTACGACAGGCCTCCCAACAGCGAGCGTGAGATAGAGGTACAAATATGTAAACCGATTATGGAAAGATGTAGGAGCAACAGGGTGGTGGTGATAGGAGATTTTAATTTTCCCAACATTGACTGGGATTCACTTAGTGTTAGAGGTCTAGATGGAGCAGAATTTGTCAGGAGCATCCAGGAGGGTTTTCTAGAGCAGTATGTAAATAGTCCAACTCGGGAAGGGGCCATACTGGACCTGGTGTTGGGGAATGAGCCCGGCCAGGTGGTTGAAGTTTCAGTAGGGGACTACTTTGGGAATAGTGATCACAATTCCGTAAGCTTTAAAATACTCATGGACAAAGACGAGAGTGGTCCTAAAGGAAGAGTGCTAAATTGGGGGAAGGCCAACTATACCAAAATTCGGCAGGAGCTGGAGAATGTAGATTGGGAGCAGCTGTTTGAAGGTAAATCCACATGTGATATGTGGGAGGCTTTTAAAGAGAGGTTGATTAGCGTGCAGGAGAGACATGTTTCTGTGAAAATGAGGGATAGAAATGGCAAGATTAGGGAACCATGGATGACAGGTGAAATTGTGAGACTAGCTAAGAGGAAAAAGGAAGCATACATAAGGTCTAGGTGGCTGAAGAAAGACGAAGCTTTGAAAGAATATTGGGAATGTAGGACCAATCTGAAACGAGGAATTAAGAGGGCAAAAAGGGGTCATGAACTATCTTTAGCAAACAGGGTTAAGGAAAATCCCAAAGCCTTTTATTCATATATAAGGAGCAAGAGGGTAACTAGAGAAAGGATTGGCCCACTCAAGGACAAAGGAGGAAAGTTATGCGTGGAGTCAGCGAAAATGGGTGAGATTCTAAACAAGTACTTTGCATCAGTATTCACCGAGGAGAGGGACATGAAGAATGTTGAGGTTAGGAACAGATGTTTGATTACTCTCGGTCAAGTCGGCATAAGGAGGGAGGAAGTGTTGGGTATTCTAAAAGGCATTAAGGTGGACAAGTCCCCAGGTCCAGATGGGATCTATCCCAGGTTACTGAGGGAAGCGAGAGAGGAAATAGCTGGGGCCTTAACAGATATCTTTGCAGCATCCTTAAACACGGGTGAGGTCCCGGAGGACTGGAGAATTGCTAATGTTGTCCCCTTGTTTAAGAAGGGTAGCAGGGATAATCCAGGTAATTATAGACCGGTGAGCCTGACGTCAGTGGTAGGGAAGCTGCTGGAGAAGTTACTGAGGGATAGGATCTATTCCCATCTGGAAGAAAATGGGCTTATCAGTGATAGGCAACATGGTTTTGTGCAGGGAAGGTCATGTCTTACCAACTTAATAGAATTCTTTGAGGAAGTGACAAAGTTGATTGATGAGGGAAGGGCTGTCGATGTCCTATACATGGACTTCAGTAAGGCGTTCGATAAGGTTCCCCATGGTAGGCTGATGGAGAAAGTGAAGGCGCATGGGGTCCAAGGTGTACTAGCTAGATGGATAAAGAACTGGCTGGGCAACAGGAGACAGAGAGTAGCAGTGGAAGGGAGTTTCTCAAAATGGAGACGTGTGACCAGTGGTGTTCCACAGGGATCCGTGCTGGGACCACTGTTGTTTGTGATATACATAAATGATTTGGAGGAAAGTATAGGTGGTCTGATTAGCAAGTTTGCAGACGACACTAAGATTGGTGGAGTAGCAGATAGTGAAGGGGACTGTCAGAGAATACAGCAGAATATAGATAGACTGGAGAGTTGGGCAGAGAAATGGCAGATGGAGTTCAATCAGGGCAAATGCGAGGTGATGCATTTTGGAAGATCCAATTCAAGAGTGAAGTATACAGTAAATGGCAATGTCCTGGGGAAAATTGATGTACAGAGAGATTTGGGTGTTCAGGTCCATTGTTCCCTGAAGGTGGCAACGCAGGTCAATAGAGTGGTCAAGAAGGCATACGGCATGCTTTCCTTCATCGGATGGGGTATTGAGTACAAGAGTTGGCAGGTCATGTTACAGTTGTATAGGACTTTGGTTCGGCTACATTTGGAATACTGCGTGCAATTCTGGTCGCCACATTACCAAAAGGATGTGGATGCTTTGGAGAGGGTGCAGAGGAGGTTCACCAGGATGTTGCCTGGTTTGGAGGGCGCTAGCTATGAAGAGAGGTTGAGTAGATTAGGATTATTTTCATTAGAAAGCCGGAGGTTGAGGGGGGACCTGATTGAGGTGTACAAAATCATGAGAGGTATACAAAATCATGAGAGGTATAGACAGGTTGGATAGCAAGAAGCTTTTTCCCCAGAGTGGGGGATTCAATTACTAGGGGTCACGAGTTCAAAGTGAAAGGGGAAAAGTTTAGGGGGGGATATGCATGGAAAGTTCTTTACGCAGAGGGTGGTGGGTGCCTGGAACGCGTTGCCTGCGGAGGTGGTAGACACGGGCACGATAGCGTCTTTTAAGATGTATCTAGACAGATACATGAATGGGCAGGAAGTAAAGAGATACAGACCCTTAGAAAATAGGCGTCATGTTTAGATAGAGGATCTGGATCGGCGCAGGCTTGGAGGGCCGAAGGGCCTGTTCCTGTGCTGTAATTTTCTTTGTTCTTTGTTTTTTTTAAATCTTCCTTTGCGCTAGGTATGACTCCAGCCAGCGGAGGGTTTTCCCCGATTCCCATTGACCTCAGCTTTGCTAGGGCTCCTTGATGCCATACTCAGTCAAATGCTGCCTTGATGTCAAGGGCAGTCATTCTCACCTCACTTCTTGATTTCAGCTCTTTTGTCCATGTTTGAACCAAGGCTGTAATGAGGTAAGGAGCTGAGTGGCACTGGCGGAACCCAAACTGAGCGTCACTGAGCAGGTTATTGCTAAGCAAGTGCCGCTTGATGGCACTGTTGATGACACCTTCCATCACTTTACTGATGATTGAGAGTAGGCTGATGGGGTGGTAAATGGCCGGGTTGTACTTTTCCTGCTTTTTGTGTACAGGACATACCTGGGCAATTTTCCACATTGCAGGGTAGATGCCAGTGTTGTAGCGGTACTGGAACTGCTTGGCTAGGGGCGCGACAAGTTCTGGAGCACTGGTCTTCAGTATTATTGCCGGAATATTGTCAGGGCCCATAGCTTTTGCAGTATCCAGTGCCTTCAGTCGTTTCTTGATATCACGCGAAGTGAATTGAATTGGCTGAAGTCTGGCATCTGTGATGCTGGGGACTTCAGGAGGAGGCCAAAATGGATCATCAACTCGGCACTTCTGGCTGAAGATTGTTGCAAATGCTTCAGCCTTATCTTTCGCACTGATATGCTGGGCTCCCCCATCATTGAGGATGGGGATTTTTGTGGAGCCACCTCCTCCAGTTTTATTTATTTTATTTTATTTAGAGATACAGCACTGAAACAGGCCCTTCGGCCCACCGAGGCTGTGCCGACCATCAACCACCCATTTATACTAATCCTACACTAATCCCATATTCCTACCACATCCCCACCTTTCCTATATTCTCCTACCACCTACCTATCCTAGGGGCAATTTATAATGGCCAATTTACCTATCAACCTGCAAGTTGTTTTGGCTGTGGGAGGAAACCGGAGCACCCGGCGAAAACCCACGCAGGCACAGGGAGAACTTGCAAACTCCGCACAGGCAGTACCCAGAATTGAACCCGGGTCGCTGGAGCTGTAAGGCTGCGGTGCTAACCACTGCGCCACTGTGTGTTTAATTGTCCACCACCATTCACGGCTGGATGTGGCAGGACTGCAGAGCTGAGATCTGATCCGTTGGTTATGGGATCGCTTAGCTCTGTCTATCGCATGCTGCTTTACGCAGTTTGGCACGCAGATAGTCCTGTGTTGTAGCTTCACCAGATTGACACAGCATTTTGAGGTATGCCTGGTGCTGCTCCTGGCATGCCCTCCTGCACTCTTAATTGAAACAGGGTAGGTCTCCTGGCTTGATGGTAATGGTAGAGTGGGGGATATGCCGGGCCATGAGGTTACAGATTGTGGTTAAGTACAATTCTGCTGCTGCTGATGGCCCACAGTGCCTCATGGATGCCCAGTTTTGCATTGCTATACCTGTTCGAAATGTATCCCATTTAGCACGGTGATAGTGCCACACAACAGGATGGACGGTATCTTCAATGTGAAGGCAGGACTTCGTCTCCACAACGACTGTGCGGTGGTCACTCCTACCAATTCAGTCATGGACAGAAGCATCTGCAGCAGGCAGATTGGTGAGGACGAGGTCAAGTACGTCTTTCCCTCGTGCTGGTTTCCCCACCACCTGCCGCAGACACAGTCGAGCAGCTATGTCCTTTGGGACTCGGCCAGCTCGGTCAGTAGTGGTGTTACTGAGCCACTCTTGGTGATGGACATTGAAGTCCCCCACCTAGAGTACATTTTGTGCCCTTGCCACCCTCAGTGCTTCCTCCAAGTGGTGTTCAACATGGTGGAGCACTGAGTCATCAGCTGAGGGAGGGCGGTAGGTGGTAATCAGTCGGAGGTTACCTTGTCCATGTTTGACCTGATGCCATGAGAATTCATGGGATCCGGAGTCGATGTTGAGGACTCCCAGGGCAACTCCCTCCCTACTGTATACCACTGTGCCACCACCTCTGGTGGGTCTGTCCTGCCGGTGGGACAGGACATACCTGGGGATGGTGATGGTAGTGTCTGGGACATTGTCTGTAAGGTATGATTCCGTGAGTATGACTATGTCAGGCTGTTGCTTGACTAGTCTGTGGGACAGCTCTCCCAACTTTGGCACAAGCCCCCAGATGTTAGTAAGGAGGACTTTGCAGGGTCGACAGGGCTGGGTTTGCTGTTGTCGTTTCCGGTGCCTAGGTCGATGCCGGGTGGTCCGTCCGGTTTCATTCCTTTTTATTGACTTCATAGCAGTTAGATACAACTGAGTGGCTTGCTAGGCCATTTCAGAGGGCATGTAAGAGTTAACCACATTGCTGTGGGTCTGGAGTCACATGTAGGCCAGACCAGGTAAGGACAGCAGATTTCCTTCCCTAAAGGACATTAGTGAACCAGATGGGTTTTTACAACAATCGACAATGGTTTCATGGCCATCATTAGACTAGCTTTTATTATTTATTTATTTTTATTTATTTTATTTCGAGATACAGCACTTAAACAGGCCCTTCGGCCCACTGAGTTTGTGCCGACCAACAACCACCCATTTATACTAACCCTACAGTAATCCCATATTCCCTACCACCTACCTATACTAGGGGCAATTTATAATGGCCAATTTACCTATCAACCTGCAAGTCTTTGGCGGTGGGAGGAAACCGGAGCACCCGGCGAAAACCCACGCGGTCACAGGGAGAACTTGCAAACTCCGCACAGGCAGTACCCAGAACTGAACCCGGGTCCCTGGAGCTGTTAGGCTAACCACTGCGCCTTCTGCTGTGGTGGGTTTCGAACCCATGACCCCAGAGAAATACCCTGGGTCTCTGGGTTACTAGTCCAGTGATAATAGAATAAATTAGAAAAGCTAATCGAATATTACCATTTATTGCGAGATGAATTGAATACAAAAGCAGGGAGGTTATGCTTCAGTTATACAGGGCATTGGTGAGATCACATCTGGAGTACTGTGTACAGTATTGGTCTCCTTGAAGGAAGGATGTAAATGCGTTGGAAGCGGTTCAGAGAAGGTTTACTCAACTAGGCTTATATCCACTGGAGTTGAGAAGAGTAAGAGGCAACTTGATTGAAACATATAAGATCCTGAGTGGTCTTGACAGGGTGGATGTGGAAAGGATGTTTCCCCTTGTGGGAGCATCTAAAATTAAGGGTCTCTATTTAAAAATAAGGGGTCGCCCATTTAAGACAGAGATGAGGAGAAATTTTTTCTCTCAGGGGGTCTTGAGCCTTTGGAACTCTCTTCCTCAAAAGGCAGTGGAAGCAGTGTCTTTAAATATTTTTAAGGCAGAGGTAGATAGATTTTTGATAAGCAAGGGGATGAAAGGTTATTGGGGGTAGGCAGGAATGTGGAGTCGAGGTTACAATCAGATCAGCCATAATCGTATTGAATGGCGGAGCAGGCTCGAGGGGCTGAATGGCCTACTCCTGCTCCTAATTCGTATGCTCGTAAAAATGGCTGTAAAACCAGACATTAAAGTTTCAAAATACCTGTTACTTTAATGATCTTGAGCATTTTTATTGCGAATTGTGCTAATTTTTTCTGGTAGCACTCAGGGAGTTTTAGATTGTTAAACACTCCTTCGATCGTTGTAGGTTGTTATATGTTTTTAAACATATAAGTTATTGGGTAATTGCAAAAAAATACAAAGGAGGTGATTTGTACTGCAGCTCATTATTCAAAAAATCTAAGGTTCTGTGAGGTCCCGGCAGCAAAATGTATTTCAGAATTCCTATTTCATCAGCCAAAGGCTACAGCAGAAAAGTAATGACAGCATTGCAGAGATTAAACTAGGTTCTGTAGGAGAAAAACACACTAAATGGGTGGCAGAGGATTACCGGCAAAGCTAAAATTAGAAACATACTGCATAAGACCGTTCGAGGTTATGGGGTCTACACACTGCCTGGCAAGTATGCCAAAGGCACCAATCTGGTATTTTTCTTGGAATAAGTGATGCTCTCAGGCAAACAGCAACATATACATTTGTCCCCCATGTTTCGTACAGAGGAATCAAGCCATCCCAATTCTTACCTTGAGAAAGGGGCATTGCTGTAATATTCCTGTTACACAGGTCTCCACTGCAGCACCGCACTACATGACTTTTTGAGGGTGAGGTCTTGCAGGACATTTCGCCCTGCTCAAGTACAGCGAAACAACCTTTCTGGAACACAGGAACTTCTCCATTCTGTGTCACTGAAGCAAAACACAGTTGACCGTAGCATTCAGTCTGTGTGCCACATGAACTGCCCTCACAGATGCACTGATATTGATTTGAGCTGTCTTCATCTACACACACAAAAAAAATGATCAAAATTTGGCAGAATATTAGAATGACTACAGGCAACTTTTCAAGACACTTCTTTGTTAAATTCAACATTTCAAATAATTTTGTGCATAGGTAAACGTAAAGAAAACAATGTAAAAACATACTTCTATTACATTCACTGAAACTTGTCAACCCCTTACCTACTGGGAAAAGGACTGTAAATATGATGAATTAATTACACCTCACCCTGCCCAAGAAATTTTCCTCGTCACTGATGCAGTCACCAAGCTGAACCCAGTTCATAAGGATACCCAGTGGAAAACAGGGACAGGATGGAATAGATGTAACATTCATAACAGACACTTGAAGACAAATTTCTCCAATAAGAAACTCAGCCATTCATCACTGGGCACAGCAGCCTAGTGGTTACAGATATCTGACCAGCAACCCAGTGGTTGCAAGTTCAAATCCAACCATAGCAAGTTGTGAAACTGAATTCAATAAAATCTAATAAATTGTGGGATAGCAGGAAATGTTGACCATGAAAGCTGCCAAATTGTTGTAAAACTTGTTCACTAATGCCCTTCAGAGAGAGAACCTGTCACCCCTACTTGGTCTGGTTGACTCTTTATGCCTTTAGGGCAATTAGGGATGGGCAATATCATCTTGCCAGTGTCACACACATCCAAAATACAAATCAACATACACAAGAACAAATATCATTAATAATTTCTTCCCTTAGTTCTGAAGAAGGTTACACAGTCAAAACATCACAACCTACTTTTTCCCTTTATGGCTGTTGATGGATCTGCTGTGCGTTTGCATCACTTGCAGGGTTTTCTCTTTATTTACCACTAATAGTCTGGATGCCTCATAACCTTTCATCCTAATCAGCTATATTTTTCTCCATTCACTGTTACATACACATGTAAGCAGAAGCTAAATCACATGTCAATAAATTATTTAAATCCAAAGTATATGCATACAGAGAATGAGACTGGAAAATCAACAGGAAATAAAGAAAAAAATTTTTAGGGCATGGATTTCCATCCACACAGCTTACTTCATTAGGTGGCTCTGTGCAGCAAGTTTTTTGAAATCTCTTTCCCAACTCAACTGCCACCTTGAGTTTGTTTATATTCTATTCATCAGCTGACTATGGGCAATACCATTAGCAATTTACCACCACATGATGTTACGACCAAGGTGGGAGGAGAGCACTGTTTTCTCTAGTTCCACTTCTCCACAGGGCACAACACATATTTAAATGTTTACCCAGTTACTGATACGTCAATCATAGCCTCTACTCTTTATCCCAGAATAAAATACACCAACCAGGTTTCTTTAAGAAACAACAAAATTATCAGTTTATTATAAAACAAGACATCACCAGTAACAAAACAAAGCATTAACTCGTAGGTGGAAATATGAAAGTTTCCTTTTTACCTTAGCCCCTCTCAAACCGAAAAAGAGAGATTTTCTCTTTAGAGCTCTGTTACAAAAAAAAGAATACTTTGGCTAATTCTTGAAGAAAAATGATGTGGAAAGATGTCAGTTCTCCCTTTATTCTGGCATCCCAAATATGTGTAGATGGCTGTCACTGGGATCCTTCCAGAACAGTTCTTTCCAGGCGATGTTGAAGATCAGTTTGGCATGCTTTCCAGGAGAAATGTAGCAACAGGGGTTTCTGGCAGGCCTTTCAGAAGGAATGCAGCATCAATTTCTCGATTTCTTAACACTCGCTTCTAAGAGCTTCTCAAAGAGATGGAAAAGCTGGGACGCTTTTCACAAAGATGGAAAAGGCTGAGCTGGTGTTTTGTCCTTGGCAGGATGATTTTCAAACTCCTTTCAAACCACTGTCCACATCCCAACTCACTGTCCAAAGCGAAACCAAAACCAATATCTCAAGAGTCAAGTCTCCTGACCCTTATAAATCCTGACCTGTCACTTCTCTGTAAACATCCTTCCCAAGTCAAAAAGCCCCCACTGGGTACTTACCTGAAGACAGATGAATTCCAGTAAGGCATGTTTACAAACCAAGTCCAAAAGACTTACCGATGACCTCTTTTTAAAAAAAAATGTCCAGCATCTATGGAATCCTTTTCAGTTTTAAAACCCAAGTCCTCAAAAAAATTTTCAGAAAAAATGGAAGCACTTTTGTAACACCTCCATCCCTGGAGGAATGAAATGCCATTTTCAAATGCGTTTCATTACAAAGTATGAAAAAAAATTTAAAATATTAAAACGCATTTACACATTCATTCTCATTCACTCTTTACCTGTAGCTAATCCAGTTCTGCTTTGTACCAGCTTTGCACACAGATAATGCAAAGCAAAGTTAAATCCTAGACAAAGCATCCGCAATTACATTATTTTTTCCAGCAGTGTGGATAAGGTTGCAATAGTAAACTCCATCAGAATAGTCTGGCATTCTGTTTTTTAAAATTTTCCACAAAGGCTAGGGGGTTATGATTAGTATATAACAGTGTCTCTCTGTAGTCATGGTGGTCACAGACCTCAAAAGGCTTAAGAGCTAGTAATAAGCCTCGGGTTTCTTTTTCCACTATTGAATGTCTTTTTTGGTGTTGATTTAGCTTTTTGGAAACGTATCCCACTGGCCTTTCCATGCCTGATTGTAACAGGACTGCACTGACCCCAGGTCACTAGCGTCCATTGCTACCTTGAAGGGCTTAGTGAAATTTGGAGCAGCCCACATTGGTTCATTAATCAAAATGGCTTTCAGCCTCTCAAAAGATATTTGGCACTCCCCTGACCACACTACCTTGGTTTTCTTATTTTGTAGCAAATCTGTCAGTGGAGCAGCCATAGTACTAAAATTTGGTACAAACCTGCGGTAGAAACCACACATCCCCAAGAACCTCATGATTTCTCGCTTAGTCTTAGGGGTAGGGAACTTCACCAATGGTTGTACCTCTGCTGTTCTTGGCAACAGTTGACCTTGCCCTACTATATGCCCAAGGTAGGTTCCTCGCGTTTTTGCAAATTCTCTTTTGGAATGGTTTATCACTAAATCAGCCAATTGTAATTTTCTAAACAGAGCTTCTAGTTGTTTCAAGTGGTCCTTCCAAGTGTCACTGTATACAAGCACATCGTCAAGGTAAACCACACAGTTAGTAATATTGGCTACCACTTGGTTCATTAGTCTCTAAAAAGTGGCTGGGGCATTTTTTAGCCCAAATGGCATCACTGGGCATGCGAAACAACCATCTAGTGTGACAAAGGCCGATATTTCTTTAGCTCGGGGTGTTAAAGGAACTGCCAGTATCCCTTTAACAAATCTACTTATGTAAGAAATGTGGTACTGCCCATTCTGTCAATAGAGTTTTCTAAGCGAGGAATTGGGTAGGAGTCTGCCTTTGTTACTGCATTAACCTTTCTGTAGCCTATGCAGAATCTAGTTTTTTTTATTCATTCATGGGATGTGGGCACCGCTGGCCATGCCAGCATTTATTGCCCATCCCTAATTGCCCTCGTGAAAGGTGGCAGTGAGCCACCATCTTGAACCGCTGCAGTCCATGTCGGGTAGGTACACCAACAGTGCTGTTAGGAAGGGAGTTCCAGGATTTTGACCCAGTGACAATGCAGGATGGTGTGTGGCTTGGAGGGGAACTTGCAGGTGGTGGTGTTCCCATGCAACTGCTGCCCTTGTCCTTCTAGGTGGTAGAGGCAGTGTGTTTGGAAGGTGCTGTCTAAGGAGCCTTGGTGCATTGCTGCAGTGCATCTTGTAAATGGTACACACTGCCGCCACTATGCGTCGGTGGTGGGGGGAGTGAATGGTTGTGGATAGGGTGCCAGTTAAGCGAGCTGCTTTGTCCTGGATGGTGTCGAGCTTCTTGAGTGTTGTTGGAGTTGCACCCATCTAGGCAAGTGGAGAGTATTCCATCACACTCCTGACATGCGCCTTGTAGATAGTGGACAGGCTTTGGGGAGTCAGGTGGTGAGTTACTCGCCACAGGATTCCTAGCCTCTGACCTGCTCTTGTAGCTTCGGTATTTATATGGCTACTCCAGTTCAGTTTCTGGTCAATGGTAACCCCCAGGATGTTGAGAGTGGGGGATTCAGTGATTGTAATGCCATTGAATATCAAAGGGAAATGGTTAGATTCTCTCTTGTTTGAGACAGTCATTGCCTGGCACTTGTGTGGCACAAATGTTATAGAGTCATAGAGTTTTACAGCACAGAAACAGGCCCTACGGCCCAACGCACCTGCACCGACCATCAAGCATCCTTCCTAACTAATCCCATTTACCCGTAGCCTTGTATGTTATGGCGTTGCAAGTGCTCATCTAAATATTTCTCGAATGTCGTGAGGGTTCCTGCCTTTACCACCCCTTCAGGCAGTGTGTTCCAGATTCCAAACCACCCTCTGGGTGAAAAAATTCCTCAACTCCCCTATAAACCTCCTGCCCCTTACCTTAAATCTATGCCTCCTAGTTATTGACCTCTCCGCAATGGGAAAAAGTTTCTTCCTATCTAACCTATCAATGCCCCTCTTAATTTTGTATACCTCAATCAGGTCCCCCCTTCAGCCTTCTCCGCTCCAAGGAAAACAACTTCAGCCTATCTAGTCTGTCTTCATAACTGAAATACTCCAGCCCAGGCAACATCCTGGTGAATCTCCTCTGCACCCTCTCCATTGCAATCACATCCTTCCTATAGTATGGCGACCAGAACTGTACACAGTACTCCAACTATGGCCTAACCAGCGTTTTATACGGTTCCATCACAACCTCTTACATTCTATGCCTTGGCTAATAAAGGCAAGTATCCTGTATGCCTTCCTAACCACCTTATTTACCTGTGCTGCTGTCTTCAGTGATCTTTGGACAAGCACCCCAAGGTCCCTCTGTACTCCCTAGGGTCCTACCATCCATTTTATATTCCATTGCCATGTTAGACCTCCCAAAGTGCATCACCTCACACTTCTCAGGACTAAACTCCAATTGCCACTGCTCCGCCCATCTTACCAGCCCATCTATATCGTCCTGAAATCTAAGGTTTTCCTCATTATTTACGACACCACCAATTTCCGTGTCGTCTACGAACTTACTGATCATACCTCCTATATTCATGTCTAAATCATTAATGTACACTACAAACAGTAAGGGTCCCCGCACCGATCCCTGCGGTACACCACTGGTCACAGGCTTCCACTCGCAGAAACAACCCTCTACCATCACCCTCTGCCTCCTGCCACTAAGCCAATTTTGAATCCAATTTGCCAAATTACCCATAGCCTTTACTTTCTTAACCAATCTCCCATGCGGGACCTTACCAAAAGCCTTACTGAAGTCCATGTGGACTACATGAACTGCTTTACCCTCATCTACACATCTAGTCACCTCCTCGAGAAATTCAATGAAGTTAGTTAGACATGATCTCCCCCTGACAACGTCATGCTGACTATCCATGATTAATCCTGCCTCTCCAAGTGGAGATTAATCCTGTGTCTCAGAAATTTTTCCAATAATTTCCCTACCACTGATGCTAGACTCACCGGCCTGTAATTACCTGGTTTATCCCTGCTGCCCTTCTTGAATAATGGTACCACATTCGCTGCCCTCCAATCCTCTGGTACCTCTCCTGTGGCCAGAGAAGATCTGAAAATTTGTGTCAGAGCCCCTGCTATCTCCTCCTTTGCCTCACATAACAGCCTGGGATACATCTCATCTTGGCCTGGGGATTTATCCACCTTTAAGCCCGCTAATACAGCTAATACTTCCTCCTTTTCAATCCTAATTTGATCAAGTATATCACAATCCCCCTCCCTGATCACTACACCTACATTGTCCTTCTCCATAGTGAACACCGATGAAAAGTAATCATTCAAAACATCACCTATATCCTCCAGCTCCACACAGACATTGCCTCTTTGATCCCTAATGGGCCCCACTTTTTCCCTGGTTATCCTCTTGCCCCGAACATACTTATAAAACGCCTTGGGATTTTCCTTTATCTTGTCTGCCAGTGATTTTTCATGCCCCCTCTTTGCTCTCCTCATTACTTTTTTAAGTACTCCCCTACATTTTCTATACTCCTCTAGGACCTCCGCTGTTTTCAGCACTCTGAATCTACCACATGCCTCCTTTTTTTTCCTTATCCAATCCTCTATATCTTTTGACATCCAGGGTTCCCTTGACCTGTTGGTCCTACTCTTCACCTTTACAGGAACATGCTGCACCTGAACCCTCACAATTTCCCTTCTAAATGACTCCCACTGGTCTGATGTAGACTTTCCTATAAGAAGCTGCTCCCAGTTCACTTTGGCCAGATCCTGTTTAATCATATTGAAATCGGTCTTCCCCCAATTCAGTACTTGTATTTCTGGACACTCTATGTCCTTTTCCATAACAACCTTAAATCTTACAGAGTTATGGTCACTATCCCCAAAATGCTCCCCCACTGACACTTCTACCACTTGTCCGGCTTCATTCCCTAGGATTAAGTCCAGTACTGCTCCTCCTCTTGTAGGACTCTCTACGTGCTGGCTCAACAAGCTCTCCTGAATGCACTTGAAGAATTCCGCCCCCTTTAAGCTTTCTGCACTAATACTATCCCCTACTATTACCCTATTATTATTGCACCTCTCTGAGATTTGCCTACATATCTGCTCCTCTACCACTGCCTGACTGTTTGGAGGCCTGTAGTACACTCCCAGTCAAGTAATAGCCCCCTTTTTGTTTTTAAGTTCTACCCATATGGCCTCATTAGAGGAACCTTCTAAGATATCATCCCTCCTTACTGCAGTAATTGTCTCTTTAATCAACAGTGCAATTGTCACCTCCTCTTTTACCCCCTCCCCTATCACGTCTGAAGATTCTATAGCCTGGGGTATTAAGCTGCCAGTCCTGCCCTTCCCTCAACCATGTCTCAGTAATAGCAATATCATATTCCCATGTGTTAATCAACGCCCTCAATTCATCTGCCTTACTAGTAAGACTGCTTGCATTAATATAGATACAATCCAGCCTTGCATTATTTGCCTGAGCCTGAACAGATCTACATTTACTCTGACCTCCGGACTGACTTAACTTCACATTTATATTTGATTGCACATCATCCCCTACTGCTCTTCCACTCTGTATCCCATCCCCCTGCCGAATTAGTTTAACCCCCCCCCGTCCCCCCCACCAGCACGAGCAAACCTCCCAGCAAGGATACTGGTCCCGTTCTGGTTCAGGTGCAACCCTTCCATCTTACACAGATCCCACCTTTGCCAGAAACAGGCCCAGTGATCCAAGAATCTAAAGCCCTCCCTCCTGCACCATCTCCCCAACCATGCATTCATCTGCTCTAACCTCTTATTCATATACTCACTAGCCCGTGGCACTGGAAGAAACCCAGAGATTACAACCTTTGAGGTCCTACTTTTTAATCTGCTGCCTAGCTCCCTAAATTCTTTTTCTATGGATTTTCTAACCCTCTTTCTACCTATATCATTGGTACCAATGTGGACCATGACCTCTGGCTGTGCATCCTCACCCTCCAGAATACTTTGTAGCCGCTCAGTGATATCCAAGACTCTTGCACCAGGGAGGCAACATACCATCCTGGAATCACGTCTGCGACCACAGAAACGCCTATCTGTTCCTCTAACCATAGAATCCCCTACCACTATTGCCCTCTTGTCCCTTTTTCTCCATCCCAGCACAGCTGAGTCAGTCAGCCATGACATTCCGGTCATGATTCTCGGTGCATTCTCCAGAGGAACCCTCTCCCCCATCGGTACTCAGAACTGAATACTGGTTAGAAAGTGGGATGTCCTCTGGGGACTCCTGCACTACCTGCCCTGACTTCTTTGTCCGTCCGGCATCCACCAAGTCACCCCTCCCGACTGTGCTCGCCTAGGCACCGGCTTGACTGCCTCCTGAAACATGCCATCCACGTAGTCCTCCACCTCGCGGATGCGCCACAGTGACTCCAGCCGCCGCTCGAGCTCTAAAACCCGAAGCTCAAGCTTCTGCAACCGGAGACACTTTCTGCAGACATGTTCACCAAGGTCACATGGCACTTCCACAACTTCCCACATTATACAGGAGGTACATTCCGCTTGGCCAAGCTGCCCCGCCATTACTTACTTTTACAATAAAAAAAACTTGCTAGTGTAATAACTTACCAGCTATTTACAATCAACTTTTATCCCCTGTACCTTTGATGCTGAGAAAGAAAAAGAGCAAAGAGCACCTTCCACCGTTCCCAGCCAATGAAGATATCCACACGTAACTTACAGCCTCACTCCATGCAAACAGCATTAGAATAGCCAGTAAATATTAAAAATTTACAGGTAGCTATCCTAGGGCTTTAATTTAAAAGGAACCTTTCTTTAAAACTACAAATCAATCACAGTTATCCCCAGGCGAAAACAGGTGCCACCCACCGACCAATCAGCGCCCAGAATTTCAGTGATGTCACTTTTTTTTTTACTAAATCCAAACAGAGCGTGCTCAGGAGCAGTCAGAAAGTCTGCCGCCGCCCCAGATGTCAGGTAGGTCTTGCCACTTGCCACTTATCAGCCCAAGCCTGGATATTGTCCAGGTCTTGCTGCATTTCTACACGGACTGCTTCAGTATCTGAGGAGTCACGAATGGTGCTGAACATTGTGCAATCATCAGCGAACATCCTCACTTATGACCTTATGACAACCTTGATGAAGCAGCTGAAGATGGCTGCGCCTAGGACGCTACCCTGAGGAACTCCTGCAGTGATGCCCTGGAGCTGAGATGATTGACCTCCAACAACCACAACCATCTTCCTTTGCGCTAGGTGTAACTCCAACTAGTGGAGTGTTTTCCCCCTGATTCCCATTGACTCCAGTTTTGCTAGGGCTCCTTGATGCCATACTCAGTCAAATGCTGCCTTGATGTCAAGGGCGGTCACTCTCACCTCACCTCTTGAGTTCAGCTCTTTTGTCCATGTTTGAACTAAGGCTGTAATGAGGTCTAGTGCTGAGTGGCCCTGGCGAAACCCAAACTGAACGTCACTGAGCAGGTTATTGCTAAGCAAGTGCTGCTTGGTAGCACTGTCGACAACACCTTCCATCATTTTACTGATGATCGAGAGCCGACTGATGGGGCAGTAATTGGCCGGTTTAGATTTGTCCTGCTTTTTGTGGACAGGACATACCTGGGCAATTTTCCACATTGCCGGGTAGATGCCAGTGTTGTAGCTGTACTGGAACAGCTTGGCTAGGGGTGCAGCAAGTTCTGGAGCACTGGTCTTCAGTTCTATTGCCGGAATGTTGTCAGGGCCCTTAGCCTTTGCAGTATCCAGTTCCTTCAGTCGTTTCTTGATATCATGCGAGTGAATCGAATTGGCTGAAGTCTGGCATCTGTGATGCTGGGGGCTTCAGGAGGAGGCTGACATGGACCATCCACTCAGCACTTCTGGCTGAATATTGATGCAAATGCTTCAGCCTTGTCTTTTGCACTAATGTGCTGGACTCCCTATCATTGAGGATGGGGATATTTGTGGAGCCACCTCCTCCTGTTAGTTGTTTAATTATCCACCACTGTTCACGACTGGATGTGGCAGAACTGCAGAGCTTAGAACTGATCCACGGTTGTGGGATCGCTTAGCACTATCTATTGCGTGCTGCTTATGTTGTTTGGTACGCAAGTAGTCCTGGGTTATAACGTCACCAGGTTGACACCTTATTTTGAGGTATGCCTGGTGCTGCTCCTGGCATGCCCTCCTGCACTCATCATTGAACCAGGGTTGATCGCCTGGCTTGATGGCAGTGGTAGAGTGGGGGATATGTCGGGCCATGAGTTTACAGATTGTGGCTGAGTACAATTCTGCTGTTGCTGCTGGCCCACAGTGCATGTATCCTCAATTTTGCATTGCTAGATCTTTTCGAAGTCCATCCCTTTCAGCACTGTGGTACTGCCACACAACACGATGGAGGGTATCCTCAATGTGAAAACAGGACTTCGTCTCCACAAGGACTGCACAGTGGTCACTCTTAACAATACTGTCATGAACAGATGCATCTGTGACAGGCAGATTGGTGAGGACAAGGTCAAGTATGTTTTTCCCTCGTGTTGGTTCTCTCACCTCCTGCCGCAGACCCAGTCTAGCAGCTTTGTCGTTTAGGATGTGGCCAGCTCAGTCAGTAATGGTATGACCGAGCCACTCTTGGTGATGGACATTGAAGTCTCCCACCCAGAGTACATTCTGCACCCTTGCCACCCTCAGTGCTTCCTCCAAGTGATGTTCAATATGGAGGAGTATTGACTCATCAGCTGAGGGAGGGCGATAGGTGGTAATCAGCAGGAGGTTTCCTTGTCCATGTTTGACCTGATGCCTTGAGACTTCATGGGGTCCAGAGTCGATGTTGAGGACTCCCAGGGCAACTCCCTCTCAACTGTATACCACTGTGCCGCCATCTCTGCTGGGTCTGTCCTGCCGGTGGGACAGGACATACCCAGGGATGTTGATGACAGTGTCTGGGATATTGTCTGTAAGATATGATACCGCGAATATAACTGTCAGGCTGTTGCTTGACTAGTCTGTGGGACAGTTCTCCCAACTTTGGCACAAGCCCCCAGATGTTAGTAAGGAGGACTTTGCAGGGTCGACAGGGCTGGGTTTGCCATTGTCGTTTTCGGTACCTAGGTCAATGCCGGGTGGTGCGTCTGGTTTCATTCCTTATCGACTTTGTAGCAGTTTGATACAATTGAGTGGTTTGCTCGGCCATTTCAGAGGGCATTGAAAGTCAACCACTTTGCTCTGCATCTGGTGTCACATGTAGGCCAGACCAGGTAAGGACAGCAAATTTCCTTCCTTAAATGACATTTTACAACAATCAACTATGGTTTCATGGCCATCATTAGATTAGTTTTAATTCCAGATTTTTGAATTTAATTCAAATTCCACCTTCTGCTGTGGTGGAATTCGAACCCACGTGCCCAGAGCAATTCCCTGGGTCTCTGGGTTACTAGACCAGTGACCAGTGCAGTGACAATACCACTACGCCACCCACCTCCCCTTGAACTGTCAGGTTTAGACACTAACTTGACTGGGGAAGTCCAGCTGCTTTGACTAGGTTCAATTTGGTGGTTTTCCAGCATGTATTGGATTTCTGCTTTCACCTTGGCCTGTTTCTCTATACTTAAGCGATAAGGATGCTGTTTTATAAGAAAGGATTCCCCTACATCCCCATCATGTGTGACTAAGGCTGTACATTCTGGCTTGTCCCTCCAGACTCCTTTAAAAGGCCTGAGTAACCTTGTTAGGTCTTCTCGTTGCTCTGTATATAAATATGAAAGCATATGAAATATGAAAGGCGGTGGCGTAGTGGTAATGTCACTAGATAAGTAATACAGAGCCTGGGCTAATGTTCTGGGGACACACATCCACAAAACCTCATGATTTCTCACTTAGTCCTAGGAGTAGGGAACTCCAATACTTGTACTTTTGCTGTTCTTAGCAACACTTGTCCTTGCCCCCCTATACGCCCGAGGTAGGTTACTCTCGCTTTTGCAAATTCACTTTTGGCAAGGTTTATCATTAAATCAGCCGACTGTAATTTCCTAAACAAAGCTTCTGGTTGTTTCAAGTGGTCCTTCCAAGTGTGGCTATATACCTGCCATCATCAAGGTAAACTTCACAGTTCGGAACACTGGCTACCACTTGGTTCATTAGTCTCTGAAAAGTTGCTGGGGTATTTTTTTTAGCCCAAATGGCATCACTCGGCATTGGAAAAAACCATCTGGTGTGACAAAGGCCGATATTTCTTTTGCTTGAGGTGTTAAAGAAACTTGCCAATATCCCTTTAACATCTAATTTTGTAAGAAATGTGGCACTGCCCACTCTGTCAATGCAGTCTTCCAAGCAAGGAATTGGGTAGGAATCTGCCTTTGTTACTGCATTAACCTTTCTGTAGTCAATGCAGAATCTAGTTAAACTGTCAGGTTTAGACACTAACATGACTGGGGAACTCCAGCTGCTTTGACTGGGTTCAATTTGGTGGTTTTCCAGCATGTATTGGATTTCTACTTTTACCTGGGCCTGTTTCTCTGGACTTCAGCGATAAGGATGCTGTTTTATAGGAAAGGATTCCCCTACACCCACATCATATGTGGCTAAGGTTGTACATCCTGGCTTGTCCCTACAGTCTCTTTTAAATACCGTGAGTAGCCTTGTTAGGTCTTCTCATTGTTCTGCATCTAAATATGAAAGCACAGTGTCCAATCTTGCTAACAATTCAGTATTAGCTAACCGGATAGTAGGACGTTCAATTTGAGAATTGTCTAGGCCTCCTTCTGCCTCATCCTCACTGTCCCTACTACCTGACATACCTGTGCTTGCTTATCCTCCTCCAGCGATGATATTGTTTCAACATATTGATATGACACAGCCAATTCTTTTCCAGCGATCTGGGGTGTCAATCAAATAATTTACTTTACCCATTCTTTTGACCACTTAAAGTAGCCAGAGGCACTGCACAAAGAACAGCCAGGCGCTGTGCAAATGACTAAAGGCAACACCAATGCAGTCGTATTCAGCTGGCCTCCGACACCGGAAACATTACAGGATTATATGATGGCAATAAGACAGCTTTTGGGCCAACCATCAAGAAGATCGCCCCTCTCAAGACTAAATCAGGGGAAACGATCACTGACCAACGCAAGTAAATGGACCACTGGGTGAAGCACTACCTAGAACTGTACTCCAGGGAAAATGTTGTCACTGATACTGCCCTCAATGCAGCCCAGTCTCTGCCAGTCATGGATGAGCTGGACGAAAAGCCAACAAAATCGGAACTTGGTGATGCCATTGATTCTCTAGCCTGTGGAAAAGCCCCTGGAAAGGATGGCATTACCCCTGAAATAATCAAGAGTGCCAAGTGTGCTATACTCTCAGCACTCCATGAACTGCTTTGCCTGTGCGAGGATGAAGGAGCAGTACTACAGGACATGCATGATGCTAATATCATCACCCTGTATAAGAACAAGGGTGACAGCGGTGACTGCAACAACTACCGTGGAATCTCCCTGCTCAGCATAGTGGGGAAAGTCGTCGTTCGAGTTGTTTTAAACAGACTCCAGAAGCTGGCTGAGCGAGTCTACCTTGAGGCACAGTGTGGCTTTCGGGCAGAGAGATCCACCACTGACATGCTGTTTTCCCTTCGTCAGCTACAGGAGAAATGCCGCTAACAACAGATGCCCCTCTACGTTGCTTTCATATATCTCACCAAAGCCTTTGACCTCGTCAGCAGACGTGGTCTCTTCAGACTACTGGCAAATATTGCATGTCCACCAAAGCTACTAAGTATCATCACCTCATTCCATGAGAATATGAAAGGCACAATTCAGCATAGCGGTGCCTCATCAGACCCCTTTCCTATCCTGAGTGGCGTGAAACAAGGCTGTGTTCTCTCACCTACACTGTTTGGGATCTTCTTCTCACTGCTGCTCTCAAATGCGTTCAAGTCTTCAGAAGAAGAAATTTCCTTCACACATGATCAGACGGCAGGTTGTTCAACCTTGCTCGTCTTAGAGCGAAGACCAAAGTACGGAAAGTCTTCATCAGGGAACTCCTCTTTGCTAACGATGCTGCATTAACATCCCACACAGAACAAAGTCTGCAGAGATTCATCGACAGGATTGCGGCTGCCTGCAACGAATTTGGCCTAAACATCAGCCTCAAGAAAATGATCATGGGACAGGACGTCAGAAATGCTCCATCCATCAATATCGGCAACCACATTCTGGAAGTGGTTCAAGAGTTCACCTACCTAGGCTCAACTATCACCAGTAACCTGTCTCTCGATGCAGAAATCAACAAGCGCATGGGAAAGGCGTCCGCTGCTACGTCCAGACTGGCCAAGAGGGAGTGGGAAAATGGCGCACTGACACAGAACACAAAAAGTTCGAGCGTATCAAGCCTGTGTCCTCAGTACCTTGTTCTATGGCAGCGAGGCCTAGACAATGTATGTCAGCCAAGAGCGACATCTCAACTCATTCCATCTTCGCTGCCTTCAGAGAATCCTTGGCATCAGGTGGCAGGACCGTATCTCCAACGCAGAAGTCCTCGAGGCGGCCAACATCCCCAGCATGTACACCCTACTAAGCCAGCGGCGCTTGAGATGGCTTGGCCATATGAGCCACATGGAAGATGGCAGGATCCCCAAGGACACATTGTACAGCGAGTTCATCATTGGTATCAGACCCACCGGCCATCCATGTCTCCGCTTTATAGACGTCTGCAAACGCGACATGAAGTCCTGTGACAGTGACCACAAGTTGTGGGAGTCAGTTGCCAGTGATTGCCAGAGCTGGCAGACAGCCATAAAGGCGGGACTAAAGTGTGGCGAGTCAAACAGACTTAGCAGTAGGCAGGAAAAAAGACAGAAGTGCAAGGAGAGAGCGAACTGTGTAACAGCCCCGACAACCAATTTTATCTGTAGCACCTGTGGAAGAGTCTGTCACTCTAGAATTGGCCTTCATAGCCACCCAGGCGCTGCTCCACAAACCACTGACCACCTCTAGGCGCTTACCCATTGTCTCTCGAGACAAGGAGGCCAAAGAAGAATATGGACTACTGAACCGTGCTGTCAGAGGTTCACCCTGTAAAGGCAGTAATACTAACAGCTCATCCCCTGGTTGAAATGTTCGGGTCTTGGCATGCTTGTTTGCCATTTCTTCATGGTTGTTTGGGAAGCTTTAAGTTTAGTGGCCCTGAGCCACGCAGGCTCTCGTGAGCTGTTCCTGGAACACAGATATATAATCTATCACAGAAGATTCGTCCCTCTGTTCTGAAAACTTTTCTTTAATTAGTTTTAGAGGACCTCGTCTCTCATGTTCATAAACTAATTCAAAAGGACTAAAACTGGTAGACTCATTAGGCGAATCCCTAGTGGCAAACAAAAGAAATTCCAGCCCTTTATCCCAATCATGGTGATATTCATAACAGTGTGCCCTGATCATTGTTTTGAGGGTCTGAAGGTACCTTTGTAAAGCCCCTGTGTCTGTTGGTGGTATGCTGAAGACTTGAACTGTCTTATAACCAAATTACCCACACCTTCCTGAAAGATTTCAGACACAAAATTGGTACCTTGATCCAACTGAATCTCAATTGGTAATCCATCTCTAGTGAAGAACTGGGTTAACTTCTCTAACACTACCTTAGCAGAAATTGTTCTCAAGGGAATGGCCTCTGGGAACCGAGTAGCCGTATCCATGATAGGGAATATATATTGCTGCCGCACTTTTGTTTTCGGTAAAAGTCCTACAGAGTCTATCAACACCTTACTAAATGGTTCCCCAAAAACTGGTATGGGAATTAGAGGTGCTGGTTTTATGGCAGGTTGCGGTTTTCCCACAATCTGTCATGTATGGCACGTTTTACAAAACTGCACCACGTCCTTGGAAAAACCTGGCCAGTAAAAATGTCGACTTATAAGTGATTGGGTCTTCCAGATTCCCACATACCCCACTGTAGGAATTTCATGCACTAACCTTAATATTTCCCCCGATACTTGGGCGGTACCACTGTCTGGTGAACAACCGTTCATTGTTCTTCCGCAGGTCTGTGAGGATGTCTCCACTTTCTCATCAGAATCCCATGTTTAATATAGTAGCCTTCCGGAACTCCCTTTGCCTCAGTTTCAGTTAGAGCCAATTGTGCCACTTTACTTAACACTGGATCCACTTGCTGAGCCTTGATCAGAGAAGACTTACTGAACATTTCCTTCAGATTATCCAAATCCCCAAAGAACGTTTCAGATATTTGACTATCTGACTGCGGTGCCAATTTTACCTCCAACAATGGAACGTGTTTAGCCATTGCTCGGGTTACTACACATGAAGGAAAAATTCCTGGAACCTTTTCCTGCACCTGTTCTGTCTCTTGAATTTCACTTGATTTTTCCTTGACTACTGGAGAAATTACTACCTTCGCTCCGGCCAAATCATTCCCAGGAGTAGGTTAACTCCATTTACCGGAAAACTATGGACAACTCCGACAATTACCGTTGCAGGCATTTGGTTACACTCTAGGTGCACCCGATACAAAGGTATTTACTCCCGGCCAATACCATTCACTAAAACCTTGGCATTCAGTGCACTCCTGGTGGAAATGCTATGCCTCTTCTCAGCAAAAGTGTTTGGGTGGCTCCTGTATCCTTAAGTATAACGACAGGTTTACTTGCCTCACTTGAGGGATAAGGAGTTACTTTTCGTTTTGACAAGAATTCCCTATAACTCACAGGTTTTACTCACGTCCCTCGTACTCACAGCCGTTTTTTTACCTGGCCTTACAGCTGCAGTCAGAGCTGCCTGATCTGTCGTACTCATGATCAGGGTCCCTTTCTCTACAATGGTTTTATATACCCCAATAGATCCCATGGGATTACCCCACAACTTTCAGCATTCTGCATGAAGGTGTCCCATCGTGTGACAATGGTAACACTTAGGCTTTCGGATCTCACTTCAACCCTTAGCACTTCCCTTTCTGGCCTAAGGAGGAGATCCCGGGCCCTTCCCAGCTGTCCCCGGCTACTTGCCTTCCTTTCACCCGCTCACCTTTTCTCCTTTGCGGGTTTGTAGGGGTGATGGACAAAGGATTTAGGCTTATAAACAAGCTCGTAACCATCAGCGATTTCCACTGGCTGTTGAAACCTTTTGGTTCTCTACATGGGTTCTTACTAATGGAGGGAGTGAATTTTAAAATTCTTCCGGGAGAACTAATTCCCTAAGGGACTCATACGTGGCCTCTACCTTTAGTGCCCGAATCCAACGATCAAAATTAATTTGCTTTACCCTCTCAAACTCTATACAAGTCTGCCCAGGCTGTTTCCAGAGGTTCCGAAATTTTTGCCTGTAAGCTTCCAGGACTAACTCAAAAGCAGCGAGAATAGCCTTTTTTGCCATCTCATAAACTGCAGAAAGCCTCCTCAAAAAGCATAGCATAAACTTCATGAGCTCTGCCATCAACCTGCTTTGCATTAGCAGTGTCCAGCTTTCCTTTGACTGCTTCATTTGTCTGGCTATCTTTTCAAAAGAAATGAAAAATGCCTCGACATCACTTTCCTCAAACTTCGGGAGGGTGATTTGGACAAGTTGAGTGAGTGGGCAAATGCATGGCAGATGCAATATAATGTGGATAAATGTGAGATTATCCACTTTGGTAGCAAAAACAGGAAGGCAGATTATCTGAACGGCTATAAACTGAGAGGGGGGAATATGCAGCGAGACCTGGGTGCTCTCGTACACCAGTCGCTGAAGGTAAGCATGTAGGTCCAACAGGCAGTAAAAAAGGCAAATGGAATGTTGGCCTTCATAGCGAGAGGATTAGAGTACAGGAGCAGGGATGTCTTGCTGCAATTATACAGGGCCTTGGTGAGGCCTCATCTGGAATACTGTGTGCAGTTTTGCTCTCCTTATCTGAGGAAGGGTGTTCTTGCTATAGAGGGAGTGTAGCGAAGGTTTACCAGACTGATTACTGGGATGGTGGGACTGACGTATGAGGAGAGACTGAGTCGGTTAGGATTATATTCGCTGGAGTTCAGAAGAATGAGGGGGGATCTCATAGAAACCTATAAAATTCTAAAAGGACTTGACAGGGTAGATGCAGGATGTTCCCGATGGTGGGGGAGTCCAGAACCAGGAGTCACAGTCTAAGAATACGGGGTAAACCTTTCAGGACTGAGATGAGGAGAAATTTCTTCACCCAGAGAGTGGTGAGCCTGTGGAATTTGCTACCACAGAAAGCAGTTGAGGCCAAAACATTGTATGTTTTCAAGAAGGAGTTAGATATAGCTCTAGGGTCTAAAGGGATCAAAGCGGGAACAGGCTATTGAGTTGGATGATCAGCCATGATCATAATGAATGGCGGAGCAGGCTCGAGGGTTGAATGGCCAACTCGTGCTCCTATTTTCTATGTTTCTAAATGTAAACAGCTCTCCACTGGGTCCTGGCCTGGAATCAGATCTTTCCTCACCAGAACTTTCACCGGAGTCAAGACCATCCCTTTGTCTTAATTCCATCTTTTTGAATTCAAATTCCCTTCCTGCTCTTTCTCTTTGAAATTGTAGTTCAAGTTATTTTATTCTCAATTCTCTTTCCTGTTCAAGCTTAGGTTTTCCAATTCTATTTATTTTTCTTTGTCAAGTTCAAGCTGCCTCACCCGCAACTGAATTTTAGCTAATTCAACTGAACTACCATCTGTTTCGCCTTCTTCTTCTTCTATTTGCAAATGCTGTGCTATTACTGCAATTATGTTTGCCTTCTTAGCCCCTGGTTTTAACTCTAATGCCAACAATTCTGCCAAATCTTTTAGCCTCGCCTTGGATAAGTTTTTCAAATCACTCCTTCCCCAGAAAGGTTGTAGCAATTGACAAAGACATTCTGGTAGTGTAAACTTTACTCTAATTGCACAAGAAACCTGGTTTACCTTTCCTCTTTTCAATTATCATTACCCCACTTACATTTGCACATCATCGGCATTGGGATGTCCCGCACAGAGCCCCCAATTTCATGTTACGACTGAGGCGGTAGGAGTGCACTGTTTTCTCTAGTTCCACTTCACCACAGGAGAAAAACACACTAAATGGGTGGCAGAGGATTACCGGCAAAGCTAAAACTAGTAACATACTGCATAAGACCTATAGATGTTATGGGGTCTACACACTGCCTGGCAAGTATGCCACCATCCAAAGGCACCAATCTGGTATTTTTCTTGGAACAAGTGATGCTCTCAGGCAAACAGCAACATATACATTTGTCCCCCATGTTTCGTACAGAGGAATCAAGCCATCCCAATTCTTACCTTGAGAAAGGGGCATTGCTGTAATATTCCTGTTACACAGGTCTCCACTGCAGCACCGCACTACATGACTTTTTGAGGGTGAGGTCTTGCAGGACATTTCGCCCTGCTCAAGCATAGCGAAACAACCTTTCTGGAACACAGGAACTTCTCCATTCTGTGTCACTGAAGCAAAACACAGTTGACCGTAGCATTCAGTCTGTGTGCCACATGAACTGCCCTCACAGATGCACTGATATTGATTTGAGCTGTCCTCATCTACACACACAAAAAAAGAATGACGGTCAAAATTTGGCAGAATATTAGAATGACTACAGGCAACTTTTCAAGACACTTCTTCGTTAAATTCAACATTTTAAATCATTTTGTGCACAGGTAAACTTAAAAATAAAAAAATGTAAAAACATACTTCTATTACATTCACTGAAACTGGTCAACCCCTTACCTACTGGGAAAAGGACTGTAAAGACGATGAATTAATTACACCTCACCCTGCCCATGCCAAACTACCTAAATATCCTTATTCAAATAAAAGACTAATGCAGCTCCTCGGCCATCCCACATTGGTGGGCTGAAACCTCAACATCATCACAACCAGCATGTTTGAGAGGAGCACAAACAGTCACCTTTAACAATTACAGACCAGCATCAAATACTTCCAGCAAAGTCCTCCTTCATTTTTATTTAGGTGGAAAAATTTCATGTCTCAATAAGTCATTCGAACACTCCATTCATACCATCATTTAGCTTTTCAACAAGAAATTTTCCTTCACCAAGCTGAGCCTAGTTCATCAGGATAACCAATGGAAAACAGGGACAGGATGGAATGGATGTAACATTCATAACAGACATTTAAATCAAATTTCTCCAATAAGAAACTCAGCCATTCATCACTGGGCACAGCAGCCTAGTGGTTACAGGTATCTGACCAGCAACCCAGTGGTTGCAAGTTCAAATCCAACCATGGCAAGTTGTGAAATTGAATTCAATAAAATCTAATAAATTGTGGGATAGCAGGAAATGTTGACCATGAAAACTGCCAAATTGTTGTAAAACTTGTTCACTAATGCCCTTCAGAGAAGAGAACCTGTCACCCCTACTTGGTCTGGCCTACACATGGTGTCAGTTCCACGCTATGTGGTTGACTCCTTATGCCATTAGGTCAATTAGGGATGGGCAATATCATCTTGCCAGTGTCACACACATCCAAAGAACAAATCAACATACACAAGAACTAATATCATTAATAATTTCTTCCCTTAGTTCTGAAGAAGGTTACACAGTCAAAACATCACAACCTACTTTTTCCCTTTATGGCTGTTGATGGATCTGCTGTGCGTTTGCATCACTTGCAGGGTTTTCTCTTTATTTACCACTAATAGTCTGGATGCCTCATAACCTTTCATCCTAATCAGCTATATTTTTCTCCATTCACTGTTACATACACATGTAAGCTGAAGCTAAATCACATGTCAATAAATTATTTAAATCCAAAGTATATGCATACAGAGAAAGAGACTGGAAAATCAACAGGAAATAAAGAAAAAAATTTTTAGGGCATGGATTTCCATCCACACAGCTTACTTCATTAGGTGGCTCTGTGCAGCAAGTTTTTTGAAATCTCTTTCCCAACTCAACTGCCACCTTGAGTTTGTTTATATTCTATTCATCAGCTGACTATGGGCAATACCATTAGCAATTTACCACCACATGATGTTACGACCAAGGTGGGAGGAGAGCACTGTTTTCTCTAGTTCCACTTCTCCACAGGGCACAACACATATTTAAATGTTTACCCAGTTACTGATACGTCAATCATAGCCTCTACTCTTTATCCCAGAATAAAATACACCAACCAGGTTTCTTCAAGAAACAACAAAATTATCAGTTTATTATAAAACAAGACATCACCAGTAACAAAGCAAAGCAAAGCGAGTGGAAATATGAAAGTTTCCTTTTTACCTTAGCCCCTCTCTTTCACACACACACACCGGTTAACCGAAAAAGAGATTTTCGCTTTAGAGCTCTGTTATAAAAAAGGAATACTTTGGTCAAATACTTGCTAATTCTTGAAGAAAAAAAGTGGAAAGATGTCAGTTCTCCCTTTATTCTGGCATCCCAAATATGTGTAGATGGCTGTCACTGGGATCCTTCCAGGACAGTTCTTTCCAGGCGATGTTGAAGATCAGTTTGGCATGCTTTCCAGGAGAAATGTGGCAACAGGGGTTTCTGGCAGGCCTTTCAGAAGGAATGCAGCATCAATTTCTCTATTTCTTACACTCGCTTCTAAGAGCTTCTCAAAGAGATGGAAAAGCTGGAACGCTTTTCAAAAAGATGGAAAAGGCTGAGCTGGTGTTTTGTCCTTGGCAGGATGATTTTCAAACTCCTTTCAAACCACTGTCCACATCCCAACTCACTGTCCAAAGTGAAGCCAAAACCGATATCGCAAGAGTCAAGCCTTCTGACCCTTATAAATCCTGACCTGTCACTTCTCTTTAAACATCCTTCCCAGGTCAAAAAGCCCCCACTGGGTACTTATCTGAAGACAGGTGACTTCTTCCAAACCAAGTCCAAAAGACCTTCCAATTACCTCTTTTTAAAAAAAAAACGAAGTCCAGCATCTAAGGAATCCTTTTCAGTTAAAATTTTAACAAAAAAATGGAAGCACTTTCATAACAATGATTAAAAATATACAATCGCTTGATCAGCATCCCATCCACCACCGACGTACAGTGGAAGCAGTGTGTACCACATACAAGATGCACTGCAGCAACTCACCATGCCTCCTTTGACAGCACCTTCCAAACCCGCAACCTCTACCACCTAGAAGGACAAAGACAGCAGACGCATGGGAACACAACCATCTGCAAGTTCCCCTCCAAGCCACACAGTATCCTGACTTGGAAACATATCAGCGTTCTTTTACTGTCGCGGATCAAAATCCTGGAACTCTCTCCCTAACAGCATTACGGGTGAACCAGCACCAGATAGACAGCAGCGGTTGAAGAAGGCAGCTCACCACCACCTTCTCCAGGGCAATTAGGGATTGGCAACAAATGCTGGCCTGGCCAGTGATGCCCATATTCCATGAAATGAATTTAAAAAAATTATGGTCCACTTTAGCTGTGCTTCTCAGTCTGTTTACCTTGCTTTCAATTTTTTGTGGCTGCTCAGTCGTTGAGTATATTCCACTAGAGATCGCTAAGTTTTTGGATATTAAGGGAATCAAGGAATATGAGTATAGTGCAGGAAGGTGGAATTGAGATAGAAGACTAGCCATGATATTATTGAATGGCAGAGCAAGCTTTAAGGACTGAATGGCCTACTCCTGTTCCTATTTCTTATGTTATGATTCCAATTTAATTTTTATTGCAGCTTTTCCCCCTCTCTCCCTGGAACAGCTGTACATAGGCGAGAAGCATACAAAATCAGAATTTCAGAAAGCAGACAATGGGGGCGGGGGGGGGGGGGGTAGGACTTGTTTAAATTATAAGCGTTGTTGGGGCCCTATTAGAAACAGTATTAAAAATAGAATCCACAGCATTTTTTATAAAGGATATGGAGAAATATTTGAAAAAAATAAAATTTAAAGGGTATCAGGATAGTGCAGGAGAGATGGATAGCTCTTTCAGGGAGTTGGCCACAGGTACAATAAGCTGAATAGCCTCCTTCCATATTACAAAATTCTGTAATTTTAGGTAGATTATTAAGAGCTTTGGAATCTTTGGAAAATCACCTGAAGTGATGACTCCAAAAGCATATAGGTTTTTGAGATTTAAAACCGTATGGAAGGCTCAAGAGTGTGGTGAGAGAACAGTCAGCAGAATTGGATGATTTATTGGTATTGTGATGAGAGGCAGAAAATATAACAGGCTGTAAAGAAATACATCAACTAATGTTAATAGATCACCTTCTGGAAGTGGCTTTAGATAATATAGGGGTATAATTACTAGACCAGAAACAGGCTATGGGGGTATGGGGATAGAGCGGGGATACGGGACTGACTGAATTACTCTACAAAGAGCCTACATAGACCCAATGGGCCAAATGGCCTCCTTCTGTGCCGTAATGACTCTGACTCTAAATTGAGAAATCAATTTGCAACAACTTGAGCACTGTGGATCCAGTGTGCGGGTGGAAAGGCAAAACAGGGTGACAGGTAGTCAATCCATCAAACCAGAACAGCCCAGGCCTGTGAACACATGTCTATATAGCCAGACAGATCATGGGGTAGGGGTTGGCGAGCAACGAAAATTAAACAGTACTGGTATATAAATGCAGTGAGGCACGACAAAAAGCAAATAATTGCTGTTTTGAAAAGGATTCCAGAGCATTATTGGAAAGACGGAGTGCCAATGAGAGACACAAGACTGCTGGGTGTGCAGTGGCCCTGTAGACAATCTAATGCTGTAGTTACGTGCAATCACAATTCATAAATTACAGGCAGGTTTGTGTAATGCAAGGTATAATCTGATGATGGTAAAAACAACAACTACATAGTTCAATGTAAAAAAAAAATCTGAAGGTGCTGCACAGCTACAGGTATAGAAAATGGAAGCGAGACAGGAAGGGAGGGATGAGGTGGAATGAATAAAATCACAGTCAGACAGATGGGCTTTGGGAAGATTTTTTAAAAGGAGAATGAGATGGAAAAGCAGAAAGGCATATGGAAGCAATTTTAGAGAGTATGTCCCAGGCAGCTGACTACCAATGGTGAGGTGGAAGAGGATGGAGGAGAACGCATAAAGAGCCAGAGTTAAAGGAATGGCATGTTTGGTTGGGGGCGAGCTGGGTGGGGGGGGGGAAAGAGAAGAGCAGTGATATAGAGCTGGAGGCAATTGTGGAGATAGGGTGTAGTGAAGACATGAAGAGATTTAAAGACAAGGATTTTAAAATGGATGCACTGAGGGAGTGGGGAGCTAGGGTAGGTCTATGAAACTAGGAGTGATAGAAGAACAGGATATGATTAATTTTGAACAAGTTGGAGCCTATGGAACCTGGAGGAGGGCAAATAGAGCACTGGAGAATTCAAGTCTGGAGGTGAAAAGGAACATATTAGGCTTTCAACAGCCAAGAGGCCCACGCAGAGACAGATGTGGAACTAAGCAGCCTTTGTGATGAAGAAAACAGAGTCCCAAAACTGAGTTCAGGGTTGAACAGGCCAAGACTGCAGACCCTGCCTGGTTGAGCCTGAAACAGTGGTCGGGGTGGCAGTGGGGTGGGGGGGGGGCGGTGCGGGGGAAGTGAAATTGGTGGCATGGGTGCAGGGTTTGTGCTAGGGGTCATCTTGAACTGGAGTAAATTATGATTTATCCAAGACTGGATGTCAGAAAAGATTTCTGACAAAACAGAGGCAGCTGAGGGAGGTGGTGTCAAGGTAGAGGCACACATGTCTAGTGTGGAGAAACCAGTATACACAAACACAGAAGTGCCAGTGATTAGGTTTTTGATAAAAAAAGAGAGTGGTAAATGCATTGAGATAAAATTAGGAGCTTCAGCATTGATGTCATTTGATGTGTTAGATGATTATTTAAATGACAAGAAGGTTGTGGCCAACAATTCTTAGGTCAGGTCTGGAAAGAGAGAGATAATCCTATACAAAACAAACTCCACTGCAACTGCTAACAAAGTTTTGTAGGGGTAGAATCTTCAAGGTCAGGGGATTGTGAGTACAATGGAGATATGTGGAGCAGCAAGTTACACCACACATAGCTGTCCAAGGGAGACAAGGTAGTGTGAAGAGGTTAACTGTGCTCACCTAATGTGGGGATCTAATTTCAGCACAGTTGATCTCTCAGGATCATTTCATTTTAAAGGACATGTAATTGGTTAATCATAGGCACTTGAGGTAATACAGTAATAGTTCAAGCACCACAATCGCAGCGAGGCAGTTTTGTGCTGTCGTGTGCTTACACCATCAACAACGATCATTTTACCAAGGGACATAAAAGACAGAGTCTGCAAAAGACTTAAAAAGGGGCAAAAATCCAGCAAGAGAAAGGGAGCAACAGAATGGTTATAAAAGGTTCCCTGAAAATACTTTTCCCCATTTCTTCAGAGATTCTGCATATTTTTTAGTATACATATATACACACTGTAGTTTACTTGGTCGAGTGTAAATGCACCAAGCACACGGGGCTTCACCATGCAGTGTTTTAATCATATATCGCACAGGAAGATCCAATCATGGTAAATAACGTTGGTTTGATCAACACAAATGAAAAGCTAGACAAATCATTGGACTTGGTCAACTCATTTTCATCACAGGCAAATCCTGTTTATATTTGAATAGACATCTGCTGGAACCAAACTTTCCTCAGAGGTCCGATAATTGAAAGGGTTTTTTAATATAAAAGTGCACAACCAGTCATAGTGTGCCCAATGTATTCAGTATGCAGGCAGGTGAATCGGCGAATTTTTAAATAGCAATTAAGTACAAGGAAAACAACTTTGCCCATTCAAAAATGCACGATAAACTCAGGTTAGTGAGAAAACTGGGAATGAAGTTTCAATAAATATGTAGCTGCTTTTCAGAAATGTACAACATACCTTCAGCTCCACATCGAAAAATCTTTGGGACCAAAAACAGGAGAACAAGGATGCTGCAATGGGCCATCAGGAAAAAGTTACTGCAAAACAAGAACAGACTGTTTCAGATCTCGGGGCTCCAATTCTTCCTATGCCTCCAGCTTATTGTACATCAAATTTTATTCTCTCCATTCCCCTTAGGCTCCCTGGAGTCACACTTCATTTGTAAGCCACTATGATGCCCTGGTGTTTCTATGCTTTTTCTAATGGCACTCAACTGACTGCACTAGGATGCAGCAGAGTTGCTCTGTGCAGTTCAGCCAATTTCCAACATGGTCTCTGCTCAACACTCCCCTCCCTTGCTGAGGCACAAAACTCACTGGATAGGATCAGAAAAATATGTCCAAACATTTCCCAGCACAAGTTGATGCTCTGACATGTGCAATTACCTGTTAATGAATGATTATTCTTGTTTATATATTCTGCACAGATTTAGAGGTTATATTTTATTGAAATATTCAGATGTTTCTCGAAATTAATCTCTTGGATATTCTCGAAAAGGAAAAATTTGCAGCACTACAGAGAAAGAGGAGGGTAATAGGACTAATTAGATAACTCTTTTGAAGAGCCAGCACCGACACAAAGCGCTGAATGTCCTCCTTCTGTGCTGTACAATTCTGATTCAGGTGGCGTTGACATTTGAATACTATTGTAACTGAAGTTCCAAAACAGAAAGGTGCAATGTAACTTAATCTGTAGTAAAATACTTATCTACTATTCAACAAGAACAACTGAACACAAACAGTAAAAATTAGACTCCCATATGCTAACATTGTGACAGCATGTAACTAATTAAACGTTTATGACTTTTAGTAATAGAATATTTATAATTCAAGTTTCCAGCTTAAAACAGTCTATTTAAGATACTAAAACTAAACACATTCCATGTCCTAATGAATACATGACTGAAAGGAACACACAGGAGATCTGCTTAGGGAACTAACAATAAGAGCTAACAGTGACACCTAATAATCTTACTAACATGGCCTGACCAATGACTGCTACCATTCTTTTCTTCCTACCAAGACACTCAGCATTCACCTCACTTCTACACTAGTTTTCAATTAGATATAACTGCATTCAAACAAGATATTATCAACATACATAGCAACTTCAGTTATAGCATTGCAGCTCACCTCAATACCTGAACTTTTCCATCATGGCATCTGTTACATTTTCTGTTTTATGCTCGTTATTGCCCTTAATTGCAGCATCAGCAGATTTCCTTAGTGGACCTCATGCCTCACCCCACAGCAAACCAATGTGGCCAAACCTAGGGCTCAAAGTGAGAACCCTATCACAATGCTCTGGCTACTGGAATAGATCACAGCCACCACACGATCTCATATTTTAGTAGATGGAAGAATATACACCAGACAGTGTACACACATGGCTCTGCATATTTACATTTAATATAATCTCGACTTGTAACCACCCTGGAAGGTCACAACGAACAGAAACTTGTCTACAAAGCTCTCCAAATGAAACCAGTTCTGAATGTGGTTTATCTACTGGAATGGAGCCTCTGACTAGCCCCACCACGGCTGTCTTCAGACTAAATGGTCTTAAGAGCTGCATCTTGAGCAACATTGCACCAAGTTCTTTTGAAGATATCTATGAACAATGGACATTAAAAACTACAGCTTTCATAACTAGATTTGATGGCTACTATTCCCAGGATTTAAAACGTTTACCCACACAAATATGGTTGCCACACATGTAAGCAGACTCACAGGATGCTTGCATTTGAACTGAATGACCTAACCCATTGACACTGTTCCAAACAGTTTGAGAGACAGATCCGTGCCAAAGACAATGGACACCTTCATTATGGAAGCAATCCAGTTTTTGCTTATGAGGATTTATTTAGTGCCTTCTGCATCTTCAGCACCTCCCAGAGCCTTTCAACAGCTAATGAATTGCTCACTGTTGTAATATTAGTCCATAATGACCACAAAAAACAATAATCATCATTCAGCATAACACACCATAACATTCATGCTGGACAACCTGCAGAAACAGTTAGCAATAACCAATATTTAACCTTGTGTGCACTGTGACCAGCAGAAAAGAATCCAAGATAAAAAAGTTTAATTAAAATAAACCACTTTGAGCAGTGATAGGATAAATTGAGGGGATTACAAGGGAAGTGTCCTTCAGAACAGCCAGACATGAAAATACTTTAACCACGAGGACTGTCACAGGCTGTTTCTTGCCAAATTATCCCACAAATAGATGCTGAAAAAGACTTACAGAATTATGGATGTTAATTCCATTCAACTACCGAACAATTTTTGGTCACCACGACATAGCATTAGATAACATCTTTACTTGGGTTTCAATGAACAACTACCAGGACTGTTTAAAGTTGAAAATTCTGGTATGTAATGCTATGCAAACTGCACAATGGGGTAGTTTCACTATGGTGCCAAAGATTCAGATTGTGCACACAAGGTGATCAAATTTGTTTTTGATGACTACAGTTCATTGAACAGCTGAATAATTAGTTCTAACAGTTTGAACATCAGTAACTAACTAAGGGCATAAAGCAATCAAATGGTTACAAACTCTGCACAGTAATTTGTGTTTCTTCCGCTGCTCTGTTTACAACTCCACAGTCAGCTCCTCAGTGAAATCATCAGGGTTAAGTACTTGAACAGATGTTCAAAAAGCAAGGTATTTGGCTAAAAAAGATGTTAATTACAACTGTGTAAAAGATTCAATTTAAAACAAAGATACTGATTGAAAAAAAAACTCTTTTAAAACAGCTTGTTCTATACTGCAGTGAAAACTTTCAAAACTGTAGATTCCAAACAGAAGCCCAAATCATCAAAACTAAAAGCTGCAATTTCATCCAAAATCAACAGAGTAACAGGTACAGTACATGAAAATAAATAAGAACGAAAATGCTGGAAATACACAGCAGTACTGAGAAATGCTTACAACTGCTTACCTTTATATAGCACCTTTATTATAGAAAAACATCTCAAGGCACTTCCGAAGTATAACTTCTCAAAGGCAATTAGGGATGGGCAATAAATGCTGGCCTAGCCAACGACGCCCACATCCCATGAACAAATAAAAAAAGGGCGTTGAACCAAAGGAGATATTAACAGAGATGATCAAAAGTTTAGTCAAAAAGGTGGATTTAAAGGAGAGGGAGGTGGAGAGACACAGAGGTTTGGGTGGAGAATTCCAAAGCTGGTTAACAAAATTGAGGCTCATAGAATTGGACAGTCAGTGTTCAGTTAGATAAAAAAAAATGGCTTAAGGACAGAAAACAGCGAGTCGTAGTAAATGGCTGTTTTTCAGGCTGGAGGATGGTAGACAGTGGTGTTCCCCAAGGGTCAGTGCTGGGACCACTGCTTTTTTTGCTATATATAAATGATCTTGGAATGCAGAGTAGCATCTCAAAATTTGCCTATGATGCCAAACTCGGAGGTGTGACAAAGTGAGGATGATATGAACCACCTGCAACAGAACATAGACAGGACAGCAGAATCGGCAGAGAGGTGGCAGATGGAATTTAACACGGACAAGTGTGAGGTGATGCATTATAGCAGAAGGAATAGGGAAAGACAATATATACTTAATAGCACAGTTCTAAAGCATGTACAGGAACAGCAGGACTGAGGGTGCACGTGCATCGATCTTTGAAAGTGGCAGGACATATTGAGAGAGTGGTTAGTAAAGCATATGGGATATTGGGCTTCATAAACAGAGGTATTGAGTACAAAAGCAGAGAGGTTATGCTGAACCTTTATAAAGCTCTGGTTAGGCCCCAACTGGAGCACTGTGCTCAGTTCTGATCACCACACTTTAGGAAAGATGTGAGTGTCCTTGAGAGAGTGCAGAGGAGATTTACCAGAATAATTCCGGGGATGGAGGATTTTAGTTACAAGGTAAGGTTGGAAAAACTGGGGTTGTTCTCCTTAGAACAAAGGGGTTTGAGGGGAGATTTAATAGAAGTGTACAAGATTATGATGGGCTTAGATAAGTTAGTTGAGGACATTTTGTTCCCATTAACTAATGGCACAAGGACTAGGGGAATCAGATTGAAGGTTTTGGGCAAGAAATGCAGGGGGAAATATGAGGAAGAATTTTTTATGCAGTGGGTGGTAATGACCTGGAACTCGCTGCTCACAAGGGTGGTGGAAGCAAAGACAATCAGTGACTTCAAAAGGAAATTGAATGGCCATTTGAAGGAAACAGATTTGCAGAGCTACAGGGATCGAGCAGGGGAGTGGGACTGACTGAATAAGTCCGTGGAGAGCCGGCACAGACCCGATGGACTGAATGGCCTCTTTCTGTGCCGTAAATGAACTCGATGACTCTCTGACTGAAGACCATAATTAGTGGAGTGAAGGGATGGTGGATGCACGAGGCCAGAATCAGAAGAACACAGGGCTCTGTGGGAAATGTTGATTACAGAGATTGTGCTCAGCCTGAAACAGTGGAAGGTGAGAAGAATGGAATCTGTCATAATGGTATGGAGATTGTGGCGTGGGTCAAAGATGATAGTTTCAGTTTTCCTAATGGTTAACTGGACAAAATTGCATACAAGATGGATACTGAAGGAAGAGTTGGCAGGTTTCAAGACAGGCAGCAGATATGTAGAGATGGGTGTCATTAGCGTACATGTGGAAGCTGCTCCCCTGCTCTCTGGTGATACCACCAATGGGCAGCATGTAGATATTTAAAGAGAGCCATCACTGGGGACACAAGAGGTAGAAATGAGGACTTGGGAAGAGAAGCCATTGCTGAAAGTGTTCAGGCTCTGATTGGTTGTAAAAGCAGAACCAAAGTCAGTTCCACTCAGCTGGACAATGGGGGAGAGGCATTGGAGAATATACGCTCAATTATATCAAAGGCTGCAGAGAGGCCGAGAACAGCGAAGGGGGACTAAATGCACAACAGTCATGCTGGATGTCGTTTGTGCCCTTGATCAAGGTCTTTTCAGTACTGCGTCGAATTTTGAAGACAGCACATCCGACAATGTGAGAGGAAATGGGAGGTTGGAGGTGGGGTGGTAGTTTACAAAGGCAGAGGATTTTCATGGTGGGCATTTTGAAGGGAGTGATGATGACAGTACCCGAGGAGAGGGAACCATTTATATTGTCAGCTAGCATGGGCAGGAGGAAGAGAGGTTAAATGGTCAGCAGTTTACTGAGAATGAGGGTCAAAGAAATATGAAGTGGATCCCATGAAAAGATGAGCTTGGAGAGGACTTGAAGGGAGATAAGACAGAAACTAGAAAGATGTGGGTGCATGGCTAGGCCAGGAGGGAGCTTAGGGGAATGCTTGGTTTGTTGGGTGGGGGCAATACAGCAGATGTGAACGGATGGATGGTCTGAATGTTAAGGACAAATGAGCTCCTTGTCCTTGTTTTTGGATGCAAGGATGGAGTGTGCAGCAGAATGGACAGACAGATGGTAGTGGAGAAAAGAATTTGTGACTTATCTTTGCTTTCCAGGATGATCCTATGGAACCTTTTTTTTTAAAAAAAGAGGAGAGTGAGGACCGGTAGCACTTGATCTGGGCCAGCAGATCTGATGTTCGGCAGCTAAATCCGTTGCTTTTTTTTATTCTTTCATGGGATGTGGGCATCGCTGCATTGCCCATCCCTAATTGCTGTCGACAACTGAGTGGTTTACTAAGCCATTTCAGAGGGCAGGTAAGAGTCAACCACATTGCTGTGGGTCTGTCATCACATGTAGGGTAGACTGGATAAGGATGGCAGATTTTCTTCCCTAAGGACATTACTGAACCAGATGAGTTTTTAACAACCATCGATGATAGTTTCATGTACCAGTACTGAGACTAGCTTTCAATTCCAGATTTCTTTATTAATGAATTGAATTTAAATTCTACCTGCTTCCGTGGTGGGATTTGAACCAGTGTCCCCAGGGAATTAGCCTGAACCTCTGGATTACTAATCCAGTGACATTACCACTATGCCACCATCTCCCATGGCCATGTAGAAGGGGACAACCATTAGACAGCAATCAAAATTGGGAACCCTGGCTGACTTTACCCTCTCTAGATTGGAGATAGTGAGTGTAACTGTAGTATTCGCTTCACCACCCTAGCTAAATTCAACTAACTTAGCACCAGACCAGGAAGCTTTTTGGTCTATGATTCAGTACCAAAAAGGTTTTGTGTTTTACCTCCAACCAGCTATATATTTCAATATATCTGGCTCCCTCAACTTGTTACGGCTAGTTTTGTAAATATTAAAAGTAACTGCCTTGCATTTATATACAAGACAGTATTGGGAATAGCATGTATTCTGCACTTGCTAACAAGTGCTTGTGGACATAATGGATTCTAATTTGTTTCTATGGTTTTTACGTGCAATGCCTAATTTGGCTCTTGGATCATCTGACAGAAAACCAAAAAAATTACAAAGAACTATTTAATTTTTGTCTCACCACAAAGAAATCAAGGACTGAACAGCATGCCGTTTAATGGAAAATTTCCAAATGCCACGTTACACTATTCTATAGAGTTAAGGACAAATCCATGAACCAAACCTGATGAAATAAAATTACATCAGCACAAGAGAAGCAGTTGATTGGTGAGTAGCTGGTGAGTCTTTATTTATTTAAGCAGTTGGTTTATTAGTCTATTAGCACAGAGGCATGGCAGGGCTGCTCAGACCCTTGTTACTTGTGGGAACTCCAGGACACTCTCGGACAGTTACATGTGCAGGAAATGTCATTAGCTTCAGCAGCTAGAGATCGGGGTTTCAGAGCTTGAACAGCAACTGGCGTCACTGCAGCGCATCTGCAAGGTTGAGAGTTTTGTGGATAGCACATTTATAGATGTGGTCACCTGCAGCTTAATGGTAAACAGGCCTACAGCAAATGAGTGACCGCGAGGCAGTCAAGGAGGACCAGGCAAGTAGTATCGGAGTCCCTTTAGTGCACTGCACTCCCCAATTCTGAAATAAAAACAGAACGTGCTGGAAATACACAGCAGGTCTGGTAGCATCTGGGGAGAAACAAAGTTAACATTTCAGGTCTGTGATCTTTCATCAGAATACTGGAGAGTGTGATGGTTCCTCTGGGGAGTGCAGCCAGAGCCAAGTACATGACACTGTGGGTGCCTCAGCTGTACAGTGGGGCAAAGGAAGATTGGAAAATCAATTGTGATAGGGGACTTTATTGTGAGGGGAACAGACAGGTGTTTCTGGCACCACAGATATGAATCCAGGATGTATAATGCCTCCCTGGTGCCAGGGTCAAGGATGCCACTGAACAGCTGCAAAGCAATCTGAGGGGAGAGGGTGAACAGCCAGAGGTCGTGGTCCATATTGGTACCATCAACATAGGTAGAAAGTGGGATGAGGTTCTGCAGGGAGAGTTTAAGGAGCTAGGAAAGAAACTAGCAAGCAGGACCTCAAAGGTAGTAATTCCCAGATTACTCCCAGTACCACACGCTAGTGAGTATAGAAATAAGAAGACAGAGCAGATGAATGCATGGCTGCAGAGTCTGGTGCAGGATGGAGGACTTTAGATTCCTGGGTCATGGAGACTGGTTCTGGGGGAAATGGGACCTGCACAGGGTGGACTGGTTGCACCTGAACAGAGCCGGGACCTGTGTCCTTGCGCGACGATTTGCTCGTGCTAAATTAACTTAACAGGGGTTTGGGAACCAGCAGGTAATATTAAAAAGGAAAACCAAGGTGCACAGAAAATTGGGAGAGACAGATAGCAGGAGAGTAGGAAATAGTACGGTAGTAGGTGAGATCAGAGTAAGAGGGAATGAAATAAGGTCTAAATTACATTTAGTGTGCATGTATTTGAATGCACTGAGTGTGGTAAATAAGGCTCCTGAGCTGCAGGCACAGATAATCATGTGGGAATATGATGTTGTGGTGACAACAGAGACCTGACTCAACAACAGACAAGACTGGGTATTAAATATTCCTGGATATGAGGTGTTCAGCAAAGAAAGGAGGTCGGTTAACAGTACTGCTTAAGGAGAACATTACAATGCTGGAGAGAGAGGATGTCCGAGAGGACAGAATCTATTTGGTTAGAGCTAAGAAACAATAGAGGTATCAGTAATAAAAATAGAAAGTGCTGGAAATACACAGTATCAGTACTGGATGTATTCTATAGACCACTACCTAGTGGCAATGATATAGAGAAACAAATTTGCAAGGAAATTAAAGAGGTGCAAGAACTGTAGAGTAGATATAATTGAGGGAATTTCAATTATCCTAATATAGACTGGAATAGTGTTCAGGAGAATTTGCCAGACCAGTATGTTTCTGGCCCAATGAGAAAGGAGGCACTGCTGGATCTGGTTCTGGGGAATGAGCTGAGTCAGGTGTCAGTAGGGAAAATTTAGGGGACAGTGATCATAATATCATAAGGTATAGGTTAGCTATGGAAAAGGAAAAGGAGAAAATCAGAGTAAAAATAATTAATTGGAGAAGGACCAACTTCAATGGGGCGAGTGCAGATCTGGTTCAGGTAAACTGTAATCAGAGATTGGCTGACAAAAATATAATAGAAAAATGGGCTGCCTTCAAAGAGGAGATAATTCAGGTACATTCCCACTTGGGGGAAAGGTAGGACAAAAAAATTCCTGCAGCTCCCTGGATGGCGACAGTGATAGAGAATAAGATAAAGCAGAAAAAGGGTGCATAAGACAGATGTCAGGTGGATAACTGAAAACTAGAATAAATTTTTTTAAATGTTCATTCATGGGATGTGGGCGTCACTGGCCAGGCCAGCATTTATTGCCCATCCCTAATTGCCCTTGAGAAGGTGGTGGTGAGCTGCCTTCTTGAATCGCTGCAGTCCATGTGGGGTAGGTACACCCACAGTGCTGTTAGGAAGGGAGTTCCAGGATTTTGACCCAGCGACAGTGAAGGAACGGCAATATAGTTCCAAGTCAGGATGGAGTGTGACTTGGAGGGGAACTTGCAGGTGGTGGTGTTCCAATGCATTTGCTGCCCTTGTCCTTCTAGTTTGTAGAGGTCACGGGTTTGGAAGCTGCAGTCCAAGGAGCCTTGGTGCGTTGCTGCAGTGCATCTTGTAGATGGTTCACACTGCTGCCATTGTGCGTCGATGGTGGAGGGAGTGAATGTTTGTAGATGGGGTGCCAATCAAGCGGGCTGCTTTGTCCTGGATGGTGTTGAGCTTCTTGAGTGTTGTTGGAGCTGCACCCATCCAGGCAAGTGGAGAATATTCCATCACACTCCTGACTTGTGCCTTGTAGATGGTGGACAGGCTTTGGGGGGGGGGGGGGGGGGGGGGCGGTCAGGAGGTGAGTTACTCACCGCACGATTCCTAGCCTCTGACCTGCCCTTGTAGCCATGGTATTTATATGACTACTCCAGTTCAGTTTCTGGTCAATGGTACCCCCTAGGATGTTGATAGTGGGGAATTCAGCAATGGTAATGCCATTGAATGTCAAGGGGAGATGGTTAGATTCTCTCTTGTTGGAGATAGTCATTGTTTGGCACGAATGTTACTTGCCACTTATCAGCCCAAGCCTAGATATTGTCCAAGTCTTGCTGCATTTCTACACTGTGCTTCAGTATCTGAGGAGTCATGAATGGTGAACATTGTGCAATCATCAGCAAACATCCCCACTTCTGACCTTATGATTGAAGGAAGGTCATTGATGAACCAGCTGAAGATGGTTGGGCCAAGGACACTACCCTGAGGAACTCCTGCAGTGATATCCTGGAGCTCAGACGATTGACCTCCAACAACCACAACCATCTTCCTTTGCGCTAGGTATGACTCCAGCCAGCAGAAGGTGTTCCCCCTGATTCGCATTGACCTCAGTTTTGCTAGGGCTCCTTGATGCCATACTCGGTCAAATGCTGCCTTGATTTCAAGGGCAGTCAATCTCACCTCACCTCCTGAGTTCAGCTCTTTTGTCCATGTTTGAACCAAGGCTGTAATGAGGTCAGGAGCCGAGTAGCCCAAGTGGAACCCAAACTGAGCGTCACTGAGCAGGTTATTGTCCGTCCAGTTTCATTCCTTTTTATTGACTTCGCAGTGGTTAGATACAACTGAGTGGCTTGCTAAGCCATTTCAGAGGGCATGTAAGAGTCAACCACATTGCTGTGGTCCTGGAGTCACATGTAGGCCAGACCAGGTAAGGACAGCAGATTTTCTTCCCTAAAGGACATTAGTAAAACAAATGAGTTTTTACAACAATCGACAATGGTTTCATGGCCATCATGAGACTAACTTTTTAATTCCAGATTTATTAATTGAATTCAAATTCCACCTTCTGCTGTGGTGGGATTTGAACCCATGTCCCCAGAGCAATACCCTGGGTCTCTGGGTTACTAATCCAGTGACAATACCACTACGCCACCGCAAATATACAAAGTTCAGAGGGGAAGTGAAAAGCAAATAAGAGAAGCGACTGGCTGCAACAAAAAAATGAAATCCAAAAGACTTCTATAGAATATAAATAGTAAAAGGTTTGTAAGAGGAGGAGGGGGACCAATTAGGGACCTAAAAGGGATTTACACATGGAGGCAGGGGGCATGGCTAAGGTATTAAATGAGTACTTTGCATCTGTCTTTAACAAGGAAGATGCTGCTGCCCAGGTCATGGTGAAAGAGGTGGTGGTTGAGACACTGGATAGGCTAAGAATTGATAAAGAGGAGGTATTAGATAGGCTGGCTGTACTTAAAGTTGATAAGTCACCAGGACCAGATGAGATTCATCCAAGGCTATTAAGAGAGGGGTGGAAATTGTGTAGACACTGGCCATAATCTTCCAATCCTCCTCAGATGCAGGGGTGATGCCAGAGAACTGGAGAATTGCAAATGTTACACCCTTGTGCAAAAAGGGTGCAAGAATAAATTCAGCAACTACAGATCAGTCAGTGGGAAGGCTGTTAGAAACAATAATCTGGGACAAAATTAACAGTTACTTGGACAAATGTGGATTCATTAAGGAAAGCCAGCATGGATTTGTTAGGGGCAAATCGTGTTCAACTGACTTCCTTGAGTTTTTTGATGAGGTAACAGAGAGGTAGATGAGGGTCACGCAGTTAATGTGGTATACATGAAATTCCAAAAGGCATTTGATAAAGTGCCACATAACAAGCTTGCCAGTAAAGTTAAAGCGTATGGAACAAAACTGACAGTGACAGCATGTTGACTGGAGGAAGGTATACAAGTAGCATTAGGATCCCTGCTCTTCTTGATCTATATTAATGACCTAGACTTTGGATTACAGGGCACAAATTCAACAATTCTATCAACTTGGAAGTATCGTGAACGGTCAGGAGGATAGTGAGAAACTTCAAGAGGACTTTGACAGACTGCTGGAATGGGCAGACAAATGGCAGATGAAATTTAATTCAGTGAAGTGTGAAGTGATTCATTTTGGTAGGAAAAATGAGGAGAGGCAATATAAAATAAAGCGTACAATTCCATAGGGGATGTAGGAGCAAACGGACCTGGGGGTACATGTGCACAAATAATTGGGGGTACATGTGCACAAATAATTGGGGGTACATGTGCACAAATAATTGGGGGTACATGTGCACAAATAATTGGGGGTACATGTGCACAAATAATTGGGGGTACATGTGCACAAATAATTGGGGGTACATGTGCACAAATAATTGGGGGTACATGTGCACAAATAATTGGGGGTACATGTGCACAAATAATTGGGGGTACATGTGCACAAATAATTGGGGGTACATGTGCACAAATAATTGGGGGTACATGTGCACAAATAATTGGGGGTACATGTGCACAAATAATTGGGGGTACATGTGCACAAATAATTGGGGGTACATGTGCACAAATAATTGGGGGTACATGTGCACAAATAATTGGGGGTACATGTGCACAAATAATTGGGGGTACATGTGCACAAATAATTGGGGGTACATGTGCACAAATAATTGGGGGTACATGTGCACAAATAATTGAAGGTGGCAGGGCAGGTTGAGAAAGCAGTTAATAAAGCATTCGGGATCTTGGGCTTTATAAATAGGAGCCTAGAGTACAAAAGCAAGAAAGTTATGAACCACCTATATAAAACGCTAGTTCGGCCTCAACTGGAGCATTGTGTCCAATTCTGGGCACCATACTTTAGGAAGGACATGAAGGCATTAGAGAAGATTCACAAGAATGGTTCCAGGGACGAGGACTTCAGTTACATGGATAGATTGGAGAAGCTGGGGCTGTTCTCCTTGGAGAAGAAAAAATTAAAAGGAGATTTGATAGAGGTTTTCAAAATCATGAGGGGTCTGGACAGAGTAGATTGGGGAAAGCTTTTCTCTGAGAAGAGTCGAGAACCAGAGGACACCAATTTAAAGTGACTGGAAAAAGTAGTAACAGCAACATGAGGAAAACTATTTTTTTTAAATGCAGTGCATTGTTAGAATCTGGAACACTCTGCCTGAGTGTGTGGTGGAGATAGATTCAATCTAGGCCTTCAAAAGAGAAGTGAATAATTATCTGAAGCAAAAAAATTTGCAGAGCTACGGGGAAAAGGTGGGGGTGTGGGACTAGGTGAGTTGTTCTTGTAGAGAACCAGCACGGACATGACGGGCCGAATGGCTACCTTCCATGCTGTAAGCATTCCATGATTCTAACTTAATCATTGCAAACAGTTATTTGATTTCATATTTAGAATGAGATAGCTTTAACTAGGTTCAATGAAACATTGGATAACTCTGATCAGAATCACATGCCCTAAGCTGGGTGCCAATGCAACACTTATTAACTTTCTTCACAACATAATTTCTCTTCAAAACCTCTCTGGCACTGTTTTTTGTCGTTTAACTTTCCTCCGTCTTCCTGATTCAGTCCCCAAAATCCCTCCTTACCCAGTACTTTATGTGAAACATGTAATAGAATAGCAAGTTGCAACTTGTATTGAATTTCAAGGAAGAAAACATCCATAGATTTAGGGATATAGGAACAGCAGTAAGTATGTCATTTAGCCTCTCAAGATTATTCCACCATTCAATCAGATCACGGTTGATCTGTGATTTAACTCAATCCCACCTTTGCCCCATGTCCCTTAAGAATCTTTGGTTAACAAAAGCCTATCAATCTCAATTTCAAAATAAACAATTGATCCATCAATTGCCATCAAGGCTATGGGCCAAGTGCTGGCAAATGGGATTAGGTAGACAGGTCAGGTGTTCTAATGCATCGATGCAGACTCGATGGGCCGAAGGGCCTCTTCTGCACTGTATTATTCTGTGATCTATGGAAGAGAGTTGTGTGCTGTGTGTGTAAAAGTTTTTTTTTTTTAAATTTCACTCCTAAAAGGTCTGGCTCTAACTTTTAGACAATGCCCCATAGCCCTAGGCTCCCTAACTAGCAGAAATAGTCTCTCTCTACTTACCCTATCTGTTCTCCTTAATATTTTGAAACCTTCGATTAAATCACTCTTTAACAGCTTAAATTCCGGGAATACAATGCTTGTTTGCATAATTCCTGTTTATAATTTAACCCTTGGAGTCCAGATTTCATCTTAGTAAATCTACACTGCACCCCTCCAAGGTCAGTATGTTTTTCCCAAGGTGAACTGCACACCTTATTGAATGCCGGAGCAGACTCGAGGGGTCAAATGGCCTACGCCTGCTCCTATTTCTTATGTTCTTATGTACTCCAGGTGTGGTCTAATCAGGGCTTTGTATAGCTGAAGCATAACTTTTACCCCCTTGTATTCTAGTCCTAAAGGCAAGTATTCCATCAACCTTTTTGATTATTTTTTGTTCAAGATATTTTAATGATCTATGTACCTGAACCCCAAGTCTACTGTTTCTAGCTTTTCCCCATTTAGGAAGTACCTGATTCTACCCTTTAAGATCCAAAGTGGATGACCTGACATTTGCCTACATTAAAAACATAAGAAATAGGAGGGGTAGGCCATTTGACCCCTCGAGTCTACTCCAGCATTCAATAAGATCATGGTTGATCTGACTGTGGCCTTAACTGAACTTTCCTGTCTGCCCCCGATAGCCCTGGACTCCCTTGTAGATCAAAAATCCCTAGCATCCTATCCAATATTTATCGCTCAATCAATAACACAGATTATCTGGTCATTATCACATTGCCATTTGTGGGAATGGGCTGTGTGTAACATGGCTACCATGTTTCTGTATCACAACAGTGACTACACTTCAAAAGTAATTCATTGGCTGTAAAGCACTTTATAAATGCACGTCTTTCTTTCTAGAACAAAATAAAAATTACTACAAATCTGAACTACAAACAGAAAATGCTAGAAACATGCAGTCAGGCAACATTCAGGATCATAAGGTTTAGATTCGTAAAGAGCAAAGAACTTGAAATCAAACTTCTAAATTGGAAGAGGGCTAACTTCAATGGGGTGAGAGGGGATCTAGCCAGGGTAAAATGGAACCGAAGATTGACAGGAAAAACTGTAATGGGACAATGGGTGATCTTTAAGTAAGAGATGTTTCAGGTTTAAGCTAGGTACATTTCAACAAGGAAAGGTAGGGGAATCAAAGCCAGGGCTCCTTGGATGATGAGGGAGATAGAGAATATGAAGAAACCAAAAAAGGGTTTATGCTGTATGTCAGGTGAATTCTTCAAGTGAGATCCAGGCCAAATTCAGTTGAGAGGGAAAGTGAAGAAGAAAATAAGACTGGCAAAGAGAGAATGAGAATAGAATGGCAGTCAACATAAAAGGGAACCCAAAAATCTTCTACTGGCATGTAAATAGTAAGTGGGAATTAAGAGGCAAGGTGGGCCTATTAGGGACAAAGAAGGTGGTAGAGGCACAGGGCAAGGCTAGAATACTTAATGAGTACTTTGTATTGGTGATTACTAAGGAAGATGATGACAAAATATTGGTAGCAGTGGAGATGGTAGAGGTAATGGATGGGATGAAAATTGATAGGAAGGATGTACTGGTAAGGCAGTTATGCTTGGAGTGGATAAGTTGCCTGGTTCGGATGGTTTGCATCTAGGTTGCTAAAGGAAGGAGGTGGTGATAACAAAGAGCTTGCCATAATCTTCCAATCTTCCCTAGATATGGGAAAGGTTCCAGAGGATTGAAAAGTGGCGATGTGACAGCCTTGTTCAAGAAAGAGTCAAAGTGCATTCCTAGTAACGACAGGCCGGCCAATTTAACATCACTGGTGGGGAAGGTTTTAGAAACAATAATCAGGGAAAAAGTTAACAGGCACTTGGAGGGGTTTGAGTTAATTAAGGAGAGCCAGCACAAATTTGTAAAAGGCAGATTGTGTTTGACTAATCTGAATTTTTTGATGAAGTAACAGAGAAGGTTGATAAAGGGAAAGACGATGCTGTCACTATGGATTTGAAGAAAGCATGTCATTGAACTAGTAATCCAGAAGACCAAAATAAAACCGAGGCTTCGAAATCCACCACGGCAGATGGTGAAATTAGAATTCAATTAATAAATCTGGAATTTAAAAAAAAGCTAGTCTAATGGTGACCATGAAACCATTATTGTTTGTTGTAAAAACGTATCTGGTTCACTAATGCCCTATAGGGAAGGAAATCTGCTGACCGTATCTGGTTTGGCCTACATGTGACTACAGACTCACAGCAATGCAGTCGACTCTTAAAGGCCCTCTGAAATAGCCTAGCAAGCCACTCAGTTTCTCGAGGACAAATAGGGATGGACAATAAATGCTGGCCTAGCCAGCGATGCCCAGGTCCTATGAACAAATTTTAAAAGAAAGCATTCGACAAAGTACCACATAAAAGGCTGTTAAACAAAACTGAAGCTCATGGAACAGGAAGGTCAGTGTCAGCTTGGGTAAAAAAATTGGCTCAATGACAAAGTGAGTCACAGAATTGTTACAGCGCAGGAGACGGCCATTCAGTCCATTGTGTCTGCACCTGCTCTCGGAAAGAGCAATTCACTTATTGCTATTCCCTGCCTTCTCCCCATAACCCTGCACATTCTTCCTTTTCATATTACAGTCTAATTCCCTTTTGAGTGCTTCAATTGAACCCGCCTCCACCACACTCTCGGGCAGTACATTCCAGGCCTTAACCACTTGCTGCGTGAAAAAGTTTTTCCTCATGTCGCTTTTGCTTCTTTTCACAATTACTTTAAATCTGTGCCCTCGCGTTCTCAATCCTTTCACCAGTGGGAACAATTTCTCCCCATCTACTCTGTCCAGACTCATGATTTTGAATACTTCTATCAAATCACCCCTCAGCCTTCTTTTCTCCAAGGAAAACAGTCCTAACTTCTCCAATCTATCTCCATAATTGAAGTTCTTCATTCAATGCTTTTACATCTTTCCTAAAGTGCGGTGTCTAGAACTGAACACAATACTCCAGAGTCGTGGTAAATGGCTGTTTTTCAGACTGGAAGATGGTAGACAATGGTGATCCCCGAGGGTCAGTGGTCGGGCCACTGCTTTTTTGATATATATGCATGATTTGGATATTGGAACACAGAGCAAAATTTCAAAATTTGATGATACCAAACTTGGAGGTGTGGCAAACAGTGAGGATGATACAAATTGACTGCAATAGGACATAGATAGGCTAGCAGAATGGGCAGACAAGTGGCAGATGGAATTTAATACAGAAGTGTGAAGTGATGCATTTTGGCAGAAGGGACAAGAGAGGCAATATATACTTAATGGCACAATTTTGAAGAGTGACCTGGGGGTTCATGTGTATAGAGCTCTGAAGGTGGCAGGACATATTGAGGGAGTAGTTAGCAAAGCATATGGGATCTTGGGTTTCATAGAGGTATCAAGTACAAAAGCAAGGAAGCCATGTTTCATCTTTAGAAAGCTCTGGTTCGGCCACTAGAGTATTGTGCCCAGTTCCAGACACCACACTTAAGGAAGGATGTGAAGGTCCTTTGAAAGGGTGCAGAGGAGATTTACCCCAACGTTCCCAGGGAAGAGGGAATCGCTCCACGGCTATGTTGGAGAAGCTGGCACTGTTCCCCTTGGAGCAAAGGAGGTTGAGGGGAGATCTGATAGAGGAGTAAAGATTAAGACTGGTTTGAACAGGGTAAGAAAAGCTGTTCCCATTAGCTGATCGTACAAGGACTGGGGGCACAGATCTAAGATTCAGGGGGCATATCAGGAAGATCTTTTTTACGCAGCGAGTTGATATGACCTGGAACTTGCATTTATGAGGGTGGTGGAAGTGGAGACAATGAATGATTTCAAAAGGAAATGGGACTTGAGGGAAATAAACTTGCAGGACGACTGGGATAGAGTGGGGATATAGGACTGACTGAATTGCTCTACAAAGCACCAACTCTTGATATATGTGGAGAAAGAAAGGGTTAATGCTTAAGATTGCTGATCTTTCATCAGAAGTGGAAGATGTTCAAGTTGAACAGCTTTTAAGGAAGTGCAGAGTCAGGGAAAAAGGGGGAAACAGAGAAAGAACAATGGCTTTGGTCTTCACAATATTGAAATGGAGGTAACTTTGGCTCATTCAGGACTGGATGTCAGATAAGCACTAAAATAAAAGCAAAATACAGTGGATGCTGGAAATTTGAAACAAAAGCAAAATGCTGGAAATACACAGCAGGTCTGGCAGCATCTGTGGAGCGAGAAACAGCATTAATGTTTCAGGCCAGTGACCTTCAAGCAGTCTGACAACACAGAGGCAATGGACCAGTTGAGAGGTGGCTATCTATAATTGGGTCTAGTCAGCGTACACATGGAACCTGACATGTTTTGGCTGATGTTGTAGAGGGGTAGATTATCGATAAGAAATAGGTCGCCAAAGATGGATCCTTAAGGGATTCCAGAGGTAACGGTATGAGGGCAAGGAGAAACCAATGCAGGAGTTACTCTGGGGAAGAGTGGAACCAGGTGAATACTTGTACCACTCATCTGAACAATGGAGGTGTGTTGGAGGAGGATGCTGTGGTCAACTGTGTCAAAAGCTGCAGACAGGTTGAGAAAGGACAGTGCATCACGAAGACAGATTAGATTAGAGCCATTTAAGTGCTGTGTCAGAGGTGGAAACATAATTGGGCACTCAGGTATAAAGAGAGTTCTTGATGTCTCTTTCAAACTCCACTTCACTGCATTTCAGAGATAGAGAACAGTGAAGGGAGTGAGAAAAGAGAGTGCACTTTACAGCCAAGAATGGAATTTGAAGTGCAGTCGTTGCGGTAAAGAAATGCAGCAGCTAATTTGCAAACAGCAATATAAATAACCAATTATTCTGCTTGGTAATGTTAGTTGAGGGATAAATGTTGCTCAGGACACCAGGCTCCTCTTTGATTAGTGCCATGGAACTTTTACTACTGCTACTTGCATTCATATAGCACATTTAACACAGAAAAACATCCCAAGATGCTTCACAGAGGCAAAACCAGACATAAATGGACACTTGGATAAAGGAGATATTAACAGGGGTCATCAAATGCTTGGTAAAAGAGGGAAGTTTTAACAAGGTTCATAAAAGGGGAGATGAAGGTGGTGAGATGTAGGGGTATACTGAAGGAATTCCAGAGTGTAGTTCCTAGACAGTTGAAGGCCCGGCCTCGAAAGTTGGGACGCAGAAAGGTGGAAATTCACAAAATGCCAGAGAACAGAAAGTTCCGGGCTAGGGGTCTGTAGAGCTGGAAGAGGTTACAGAGCTATGGATGGGCGAGGCCTTGAAAGGACTTAAACATACGAAAGAGAATTTTAAATTGGATACCAAGTGGTATCGGGAGCCACTGTGCGTCAGCAAAAACAGGGGTGATGGGCGAGTGGCACTTGGTGTGGGATAGGACATGAGCAGTCAGAGTCACTGGAGCACAGAAGGAGGCCATTCAATGTCTTTGCTTTCACCAACCTCGTAGGCAGCGAGTTCAGGGTCATTACCACTTGCTGCGTATAAAAGTTCTGCCTCACATTCCCTCTGCATCTCTTGTCCAAAACCTTAAATCTGTGCCCTCTGGTCCTTGCAACATCAGCTAATGGGAACAGCTTTTCCTTGTCTACCTTATCTAAACCTGTCATAATCTTGTACACCTCTCTCAAATCTCCCCTCAATCTCCTTTGCTCCAAGAAGAACAACCCCAGCCTCACCAACTAAAATTTGTAACTAAAATCTCTCATTCCTGGAACCATTCTAGAAAATCTTCTCTGCACCCTCATGTCCTTCCTAAAGTGAATGAAATACTCTAGTTGGGGCCTAACCAGAGATTTCTAAAGGTTCAGCATAACTTCCCTGCTTTTGTACTCAAAGGCTCTATTTATAAAGCCCGAGATCCAATATGATTTGCGAACCACTCTCTCAATATGTCCTGCCACCTTCAAAGATCTATGCACATGACCCCCAGGTCCCTCTGTCCCTGTGCATGCTTTAGAACTGTGCTATTTAGTCTACATTGCCTGTCCCTATCCCTTCTGCCAAAATGTGTCACCTCACACTTCTCTGTATTAAATTCCATCTGCCACTTGTCTGCCCACTCTGCTCGCCTATCTGTGTCCTGTTACAGTCGATGGGTATCATTCTCACTGTTCGCCACGCCTCCACATTTGGCATCATGGGCGAGTTTTGAAATTTTACTCTGTATTCCAATATCCAAGTCATGCATATATATCAAAAAAAAAAATCAGTGGCCCTAGCCTAGGGAACACCACTGTCTACCATCCTCCAGTCTGAAAAACAACAATTTACCACGACTTTGCTTTTTGTCCTTAAGCCAATTTTTTTTTTACCCAAGCTGACACTGATCCTCTTATTCCATGAGCTTCAATTTTGTTGTTACTTCATCAAAAAATTAAGATTAGTCAAACACGATCTGCCTTTTTACAAATCAGTGCTGGTTCTCCTTAATTAACTCAAACAGGATTTTTTTTTCCTGATTATTGTTTCTAAAGCCTCATCCACCACTGATGTTAAAGTGACCAGCCTGTAGTTATGAGGAATGTCACCCTTTCTTAAGGGTGTCACATTGCCACTTTCAAACCCTCTGGAACCTCTCCCCTACCTAGGGAAGATTATGGAAAGCTCTTCCATTAGTTCCACTCCAACTTCCTTAAGAAACCTGGCATGCATGGCGATTTATCCACTCTAAGCATAGTCAGCCTTTCCAGTACATCCCATCAATTTTCACCTCATCCATCTACTCTATCTACTTTGTAAACATCGATACAAAGCACTCATTTAGTATTTTAGCCTAGCCCTGTGCCTCTAAGCATATATCACCCTCTTTGTCCCGAATCGGCCCCACTCCTACCTCTTACTATCCGCTTACTATTTACATGCCAGATGATGATTTTTGGGTTCCCTTTTTATGTCAACTGCCATTCTATGCTCACATTCTCTCTTTGCCAGTCTTATTTTCCTCTTCACTTCCCCTCTCAACTTATTGTATTTGCTCAAAATGTGGATGAGCGAGGTTTACTTAGGGTGGAGAATGAGGCACTGGCCAGGAGTGCATTGGAAGAGTCAAAACTGGAGGTGACAAAAATTGAGGGTTTCAGCAGCAGGCTGAGGCAGGGGTGTAGGCAGATGATCTTATTGACATGCAAACAGGTTGTCCTTATGATGGAGAGCCTTTAGATTGAAAATTCAGCTTGGGGTAGACTAGCACCCACAACTGGATATCAGAAAAATAGCCTCCAAACACAGTGGTAGTGGTGGTGTGAAGAGAGGCAGACAGGTAGTGCTGGGTTTTATTAGCGTATATCTGGAAATTGCCCCTATGTCTGCAGGCATTGCCAAGGGATAGCATGTAGATGAGGAAGAGTAGGAGGCCAAGGACAGATCCTCAGGCGTTTCCAAAGACAACACTGCAGGGGACGGACAGAAGCTTTTTACTGGATATGGTCTGGCTAGGATCAGGTAAGAGTGGAAATGAGCAAGGGCAACCCATTTATCTGGCCACTGGAGGAAAGGCATTGGACAAGGTTGCTTCGGTTGACCATACTGAAGGCTGCAAAGAAGTCACAGAGGCAAAATGCACCATGAACAAGGTTATAGAAGATGTCATTTGTGACTTTGGTCAGGTCTATTTCAGTGCTATGACAGGGACAGAAACTGTTCTGTGCTGTGGTCAGGCCAGAAACATGATTGAGAGATTCAAACATGGAATTGCAGGAAAGATGAGCACGGATTTGAAAAGCAACATGTTCTTTGGAGAAGCTAGGAAGGTTGGTAGCTTACAGGAACCGTGGGATTGTGGGTGGCTTTTTTGAGCAGAGAGGTGATGATGGTGGTTTTGAAAATGAGAACAGTAGTATCTGAGGAGAGGGAATCATTTACAATTTCAGCTAACGTGTGGGCCAGAAAGGGAAGCTGAGTGGTCAGCAGTTTCATGAGAATAGGATAAAAGTAAAAGGAAATGGGTCACATGGAGATGAACTTGGTTAGAGCATGAGTTGGGATAGGAGAGGACATGGATAAAGATGAAGGAAATATAGCTTTATGGGCAGGAACAGGGCAGTGAAGCAGCATAGGCAACTAAACAGATGGCCTCAACATTAGTGACACAGTCCACAAACTCCTTGCACCCGTGGTTGGACGTGAAGGTGGAGGGATCAAGGGAGATGGGTTCAAGGAAGTGGTAATGGAAAGAAAAGTCGGGGGTTATCTTTGGTCTCCACGATAGTCCTGGAGCAGTGAGTGGCTTTGGCAGAGGTGAGTCTGGGCCGATACTCTTTGATGTGGTCCAGCCAGATCTGGTAATGGATGGCTCAGCCAGTTATGTGCCCGATAGGGTTAAGTCAGGGCAGCTTGAAATTGAGGCAATGAAGATGACAGCCATTCTGGGAAAAATCGACACTCATTTTTACATTCACGGAGCATTGTCTAATGCCTCATTCCAATGATAATTTACATCAAACTCTCAATTTATTTCAGGTTTCCTGGTCATGACACAGCTCAAGGACTCCAATCAGGCAATATTACCAAAATAAAAGAACAAGATATTCTGACATATAAAAACACAATTCTCTGGAAATGCTGCATGATTCAGCTGTTCTATCCATTCTCAATGTAGCTTGTTCTTGTCTTAAACAAGAAATTCAATAGTAACCAGCCCTTTGTTCCCTAACTTTTCTCTAATTTTTTTCCCTTTACCCATGGTTTCCTGAAGATTACATTTGGGGAATGGTTGCACAGGCACCAGCATAAATCCTTCGGTATCTCACCCAAGGATAGATATTAATGACCTAGACTTGCGTGCACAGGGCACAATTGCAAAATTTGTGGATGAGACAAAACTTGGAAGCATTGTGAGCTGTGAGGAGGATAGTGAGAAACATCAAGACGACAGACAAGTTGGTGGAATGGGTAGACAAGTAGATGAAATTTAATGCAGAGAAGTGTCAAGTGATTCATCTTGGTAGGAAGAATGAGGAGAAGCAATATAAAGGGTACATTTATAAAGGAGGTGCAGGAGTAGAGGGACCAGGTGATAGATGTACACAAATCATTGAAGGTGGTAGGGCAGGCTGCGAAAGTGGCTAATAAAGTATTCAGGATCCTGGGCTTTATAAATGGGGGCATAGAGTACAAAAATAAGGAAATTATGATAAAACTGTATAAAACACTGGTTTGGCCTCAAGTGGAATATGTTCAGTTCAGGGGACCACAATTTAAGGAGGATGTGAACACAATATTAGAGACGGTGCAGAAAAGATTCACTGGAATGGCTCCAGGGATGAGAAGCTTCATTTATGTGGATAGATTAGAGAAGCTGGGACTATTCTCCATGGAGAAGAGAAAATTAAGAGGAGATTTGATAAAGGTGTTCAAAATCATGAGGGGCCTGGACTGAGTAGATAGGGAGAAACTGTTCCCGTTGGTCAAAGGATCCAGAACTAGAGGGCAACAATTTATGATTGGCAAAAGCAACGACGACTTTTTTTTTTTTTTTTACAGTCATTAGGATCTGGAATGTACTGCCTGAGAATAAGAGTTACATAGCACAGAAACAGGCCCTTCGGCCCATCGTGTCCATGCCAGCCATCAAGCCTATCTATGCTAATCCCATTTTCCAGCACTTGCCCCATAGCCTTGTATGCTGTGGTGTTACAAGTGCTCATCTAAATATTTCTTAAATGTTGAGGGTTCCTGCCTCCACCACCCCTTCAGGCAGTGTGTTCCAGATTCCAACCACCCTCTGGGTGAAATTTTTTTCCTCAAATCCCCTCTAAACCTCCTGCCTCTTACCTTAAATCTATGCCCCCTGGTTATTGACACCATGCTAAGGGTAAAAGTTTCTTCCTATCTACCCTATCAATGCCCCTGATAATTTTGTATACCTCTATCAGGTTCCCCACTCAGCCTTCTCTGCTCTAAGGAAAACAACTCTAGCCTATCCAGTCTATCTTCATAGTTCAAATGCTCCAGCCCAGGCAACATCCTGGTGAATCTCCTCTGCACCCTCTGTACTTCCTATGGTCCTACTATCCATTGTATATTCCCTTGACTTGTTAATTCACCCAAAATGCATCACCTCACACTTCTCAGGATTAAATTCCATTTGCCACTGGTCTGCCCATCTTACCAGCCCATCTGTATTGTCCTGTAATCTAAGGCTTTCCTCCTTACTATTTATGACACCACCAATTTTCACGTCAGCAAGGGTCCCAGCACTGATCCCTGTGGTACACCACTGGCCACAGGCTTCCACTCGCAAAAACAACCATCGACCATCACCCTCTGCCTCCTGCCACTAAGCCAATTTTGGATCCAATTTGCCAAACTGCCCTGGATCCCATGGGCTCTTACCTTCTTGACCAATCTCCCATGCAGGATGTTATCAAAAGCCTTACTGAAGTCCATGTAGACTACATCAACTGCCTTAGCCTCATCTACACACCGAGTCACCTCCTCAAAAAATTCTAATTGGTTAGACATGATCTCCCCCTGCCTGTTGGAGGCAGATTCAATCATGGCTTTCAAAAGAGAATTGGATAATTATCTGAAGAGAAAACATTTGCACAACTATGGGGAAAAGGCAGGGGAGTGGAACTAGATGAGTTGCTCTTGCAGAGAACCGGCACAGACATGACTGGCCGAATGGCCTCCTTCTGTGCTCTAACCATTCTATGAAGTATTTTATTCCAGTTACAACAAGTGCCAGGTTAGTCAACTACGGACGGAGGGGGGACATGAAGCAGGGTGACAGGGACAGAGACAGAAGGACAAAGATGCTGGTAAGAAGGGCCACAGAGAATAGAGAGATAAATGAGTGCACAAGCACATGCTTTGATATGAGACAGCAAAGCACTGGACACAACATGGGGAGACGAGCATAAAGATTGATTGATGGAGTGAGAGAGATAGGGGCAGCAAGGGAAAAGGGAACAAAGTGGGTTTCAGGAACAGGGGAGAGAAATAAAAATGATTTACAGTTTAGTAAGAGAAAGGACTCACGGGGGTGGGCGGGGTTAAATATGGAGAGACCAGAGGCACAGCGAGAGTGGTCAGAGAATGAGGAAGAGCAGTGACTAATGGGAGTGGTGAGGGAAAAGAGAGCCAACAACCCAGGAAGGAGTGGGGTGTAATGAATTGAAGAGATTTTCACAATTTACAGATCCCAGTGTGTTGCTGAATGTTTGCAAGAAACTCACTCACTCTCCCTCCTCGTCTCTCACATTTCTCCTTCCCACGCCTCACACACACTTCCCCACAACACAAGACGTCTAACAGTCATCTTCCTCACAGCCTGTGCATCCGTGGTCCCTCTCTCCCTCCAGTTTCGCTTCCTTCCTGTCCGTGTCTCTATCTCTCACATTCCAACAACCTACCATTTCACCATGATGCACTCACCCCCAAAGTGCTCTCTCCAGTCCCACACTCCCCTCACCCCCAGTCCCTCCCTCCATCTCCAATTCACCCAGTCCCTCTCTCTGGAAGTCCCCCCCACCCTGTCTCTTTATCACTGTTCCCCAAGTCTCTCCCTCTCCTCCAAGCCCCAGTCTCTCCCCCCTCTTCACCCTTCCACAAGTCTCCCTCTCACCCATCTTCCCCATCCCAGCACAGTCTCGCCCTCTCCCTCCCTCCTGGCACCTGGTCCCTCCCTCTCCCCACACCAAGTCTCTCCCACTACTTCGGCCCATCCCACAGGCTCTCCCTCCCTCCCTGCCTGCCCAGTCTCCCCCTCCCCTAACCAACCACCCCCCAAGTCACTCTCTCCGCATCGCCAGCAGACCCCTCCACCAGTCTCTCTTCCCCCTCCCCCCCCCACACCAGTCTCTCTCACTTCACTCCCCCACCCCAGTCTGTCTCTCTTCACCCCCCCCCCCCCCCCACTCCAGTCTCTCTCTCTTCACCTCCCCCACCCCAGTCTCTCTCTCTTTCCCTCTCCTCCCACCCCAGTCTCTCTCTCTGTCTCTCTCTGGCCCCCACACTCTCTCTCTCTCTGCCCCCCCCCACCCCCGTCTCTCTCTCCCTGCCCCCCAGTCTCTGTCTCTCCCTCTCTCTCTCGCCCCCCCCCCCCCCCCCAAGTCTCTCTCCCTCTCTCTCTACCTCCCCCCAATCTTTCTCTCTCTCTGCCCCCCAGACACTCTCTCTCTATGCCCCCCAGACACTCTCTCACTCCCCCTGCCCCCAGTCTCTCCCTCTCTCTCTACCTCCCACCCAGTCTCTCTCTCTCTCTACCTCCCACCCAGTCTCTCTCTCTCTCTCTCTCTACCTCCCACCCAGTCTCTCTCTCTCTCTCTCTACCTCCCACCCAGTCTCTCTCTCTCTCTCTCTCTACCTCCCCCCCAGTCTCTCTCTCTCTCTCTCTGCCTCCCCCCCAGTCTCTCTCTCTCTCTCTCTGCCCCCCAGTCTCTCTCTCTCTCTCTCTCTGCCCCCCAGTCTCTCTCTCTCTCTCTCTCTGCCCCCCAGTCTCTCTCTCTCTCTCTCTGCCCCCCAGTCTCTCTCTCTCTCTCTCTGCCCCCCCAGTCTCTCTCTCTCTCTCTCTGCCCCCAGTCTCTCTCTCTCTCTCTCTGCCCCCCAGTCTCTCTCTCTCTCTCTGCCCCCCAGTCTCTCTCTCTCTCTCTGCCCCCCAGTCTCTCTCTCTCTCTCTCTCTCTCTCTCAGCCCCCCAGTCTCTCTCTCTCTCTCTCTCTCTCTCTCTGCCCCCCAGTCTCTCTCTCTCTCTCTCTCTCTCTGCCCCCCAGTCTCTCTCTCTCTCTGCCCCCAGTCTCTCTCTCTCTCTGCCCCCCAGTCTCTCTCTCTCTGCCCCCCAGTCTCTCTCTCTCTCTGCCCCCCAGTCTCTCTCTCTCTCTCTCCTCTCTCTCTCTGCCACCCAGTCTCTCTCTCTCTCTCTCTCTCTCTCTGCCCCCCAGTCTCTCTCTCTCTCTCTCTCTCTCTCTGCCCCCCAGTCTCTCTCTCTCTCTCTGCCCCCCAGTCTCTCTCTCTCTCTCTGCCCCCAGTCTCTCTCTCTCTCTCTCTCTCTCTGCCCCCCAGTCTCTCTCTCTCTCTCTCTCTCTCTGCCCCCCCAGTCTCTCTCTCTCTCTCTCTGCCCCCCAGTCTCTCTCTCTGCCCCCCAGTCTCTCTCTCTGCCCCCAGTCTCTCTCTCTCTCTCCCTGCCCCCCAGTCTCTCTCTCTCTCTCTCCCTGCCCCCCAGTCTCTCTCTCTCTCTCTGCCCCCCAGTCTCTCTCTCTCTCTCTCTGCCCCAGTCTCTCTCTCTCTCTCTCTCTCTGCCCCCAGTCTCTCTCTCTCTCTCTCTCTCTGCCCCCCAGTCTCTCTCTCTCTCTCTCTCTCTGCCCACCCAGTCTCTCTCTCTCTCTGCCCCCCAGTCTA